>NC_091450.1:27731055-28051832 GCF_964237555.1 Oryctolagus cuniculus
TTTTTTAATTTTTTTTTTATTTTTTATTTTTATTTATTTAAGTATACATATGTATAAGTATGTGTGTATACACACACACACACACACACACACAGATGTATGTTTATTTTCTATCTCCCTGCTAGCAGGAGCACAGAGATCATGGTGTGTTGATTCTTGCTATGTAACAACACATAGTAAACTCTTGGTTTATATCTGCTGAATGTTGACAACACATGCATGAAATACAAAGTTCAAAAGGCACAGAGCAAAAATTCCATTCCTTTATTTTTTTTAACTTTTATTTAATCGAATATAAATTTCCAAAGTACAGCTTATGGATACAATGGCTCCCCCCTCCCATAACTTCCCTCCCACTGCAACCCTCCCCTTTCCGCTCTCTCTCCCCTTCCATTCTTATCAAGATTCATTTTCAATTTTCTTTATATACAGAAGATCAGTTTAGTATACATTAAGTAAATATTTCAACAGTTTGCACCCACAAAATACTGTTTGAGTACTCGTTATAGCATTAAGTCTCAATGTACAGCACGCTAAGGACAGAGATCCTACATGAGGAGTAAGTGCACAGTGACTCCTGTTGTTGACTTTACAAATTGACACTCCTGTTTATGGCATCAGTAATCTCCCTATGCTCCAGTCATGAGTTTCCAAGGCTATGGAAGCCTTTTGAGTTCACCGACTCTTATCTTATTTAGACAAAGTCATAGTCAAAGTGGAAGTTCTCTCCTCCCTTCAGAGAAAGGTACCTCCTTCTTTGAAGACCTGTTCTTTCCACTGGGATCTCTCTCATTAGGTGTGTTTGTTTGTTTGTTTGTTTGTTTTTGCCAGAATGTCTTGGCTTTCCATGCCTGAAATACTCTCATGGGCTTTTCAGCCGGATCCGAATGACTTTAGGGCTGATTCTGAGGCCAGAGTGCTGTTTAGGACATCTGCCATTCTATGAGTCTGCTGTGTATCTCACTTCCCATGTTGGATTGCTCTGCCCTTTATTTATTCTATCGGTTAGTATTAGCAGGCACTAGACTTGTTTATGTGATCCCTTTGACTCTTAGTCCTTTCATTATGATCAATTGTGAACAGAAATTGATCACTTTGTCCATTCCTTTAGCCATGCGTCTTCGCTGCCTTGAAGCAGGGCTGTTGCTGGTTTTCCTGTATTTTCTAGAAATGTTCTATACATACACATTTAAGTCTGCATCTGTATCCATACCTGCAGCAGTGTCACACACAGGTTGTTTTTGATCTTTCTTCCTTTACTTGGTCTCTTGGCAATCCTTTTTCATCAGACATGGAGAACGGCTTCGATCTTTTTAACGTTGGCTTATTATGTAATTGTAGAAACAAGCACATACTGTTGCATCAGTCCCCTGTTGATGAATTTCTGGGCAGCTCCCAGTATTTTGCTCTCACAGCCATGACTGTAATAAATAAAGCAATGCTTGCATCATTTCTCACAAATGCAAGTGTCTGTGGATGGATTCCTAGAAGTGGAATTGTGTTGGATTACTTTTTAAAAAAATCAATGCTTGGCAAGTTCAGCTTTCTTGAGAGAGGTATTCATGGCAGTGCTGATCCAGGGGGTAATGGTGCTACTGTGTCTCATTATGTCAGAATTAAAAATCGACTCATTATGTAGTTAATGGAGACTTGCAATGATTGCTAAAAAGAAAGCTCAGCCCCTCCCACAGATACCATGAGTCTCAGAGGTCGTAAATGGCAGAGCTTCAAGAGATGATTTTCAGGGAATAGCAGAAGACCTAATTTCCTTTAAAAACAGCCTGAAGGTGAGGCCTTAACTTCTTCACTACCACCGTCTGTAAGTTGGATTTTGCCTGTTGTCTCACCAGAGATTATTTTCTCTCTTCTTTTTTTTTTTTTAAATTTTTAAAATTTATTTGACAGGTAGAGTCATAGATAGTGAGAGAGAGACAGAGAAAGGTCTTCCTTCCGTTGGTTCACTCCCCAAATGGCCGCCACGGCCGGCGCTGCACCAATCTGAAGCAAGGAGCCAAGTGCTTCTTCCTGGTCTTCCACGCGGGTACAGGGGCCCAACGACTTGGGCCATCCTCCACTGCCCTCCCGGGCCACAGCAGAGAGCTGGACTGGAAGAGGAACAACCGGGACTAGAATCCGGCACCCATATGGGATGCCAGCACCACAGGCGGAGGATTAACCAAGTGAGCCACAGTACTGGCCCTATTTTCTCTCTTTGTATGCAGTTGGACTTGGTGATGATGTGTGGACCTAATAGAGCTTGTTCTACAGCAAAAGGCTGAGCAGAGAAAGGGGAACCCCAGAGTAGCTGCCATGTTATGCTTGGTGTGATTTTCTGGATGTGACGGTTTTTCTTTCTGCAGCAAAGGGATAGGAGTACTCGCCTGCACAGGACTGTCCTGGGCATTTTCTATGCATTTATTTAAAAATACTTACTACATAGCACCCAGGTGTAAGGGTCCTCTAGGCTCTGGGAGTGCGGACTTGACCAGCATTCACGACATGGGTATTCTTGGTACTGTATCTGCCACAGAGCAGGACCTCCATCTGTGGAGGCGTTTGGAAGTCGCCATCCTCGGAGGGCCATGGGCACTTGTTCTGTGTGGGTGAGTTGGAGTGCAGGGGGCATAGCTGAGTGTGCCCTGGGGGGTGAGGTTTTCAGGAAGGGAAGGTGGTTGAGTGCAGGGAGTTTTCCAGGAGAGGACACAGTGTGGGAAAGGCGAGAGGTGGGGGAGGATCGGGGTGTCTGCAGCACTGAGGATCCTGGCCCCCGTCCCCAGCGGGCCAGCTTCCTGCCCTGCTGTCACACTGGCTCCCAGACTCTCCTCTGCCCCTCACCAGGTGAATTACAGACTGTGTGGCTCTCAAACTATGTGGTTTCTCTCCTTGCTGTGACCTCAGCTGGAGCAGGTCTGACTCATTGCTCTCCACATCCTACTGCTGAGCTTCCTTCCACACAGAGCCCACGCACTTCCTCCAATCCTTTGCACTCTGTGACCTGAATATTTTAGCAAAATGCCCACCGTAGGCCGACTTTGGCTCATGTGTGTTCTTTGTCTTTGCTGATGTTTTTTAATCATTCTCTTTTGACTTGATGAATGAGTCTTGGCTTCTCACAACTTTCCTGAAGACCCAGGGTAAAAAAAACATCCTTTCCGGTAGCTATAGCAGTTGTGAGGGAAAAAATGAGCCTCCTCGATAGTCAATAAATCACTTTGTCACCTTAATCTTTTATTGATCTCAATAAAAGTTGTATTTTGTTTCTTAACAAAAATCCACCAGGGAAGACATCCCATACAGGTGGGGTACAATGAAAGTAGCAGTCAGGCCATCACCTCCTATGGTTATTTATGGGAGAGCAATGGATTTGGAGGGGCAGAGAGGGGGGCAAGAGGCTAAGAAACCATTCTCGCAAGTGATGCATCATATTTTAAAAGACACACTTGACTCCAGGTAGACCACTCACAGACGAGACTCTGCCGCTGTATTTTATGCAGACTTTTGTAAACAGGTCATAAACATCTTGCTTCTCCAAGCCAGGGAAGCCGAAGCTCTCTGCTGCTTGCCCATAGTGCATCTGTGCAGTTGGTCAAATTTAGAACGTGGCCATCACCGGAGTCCAAGCCAGCTCTCTCTCTAGGGGAGGGTTATCAAGGTCGGTTACTCACAGAGGAAGGGGGAACATTTTGTCAGGTCTTGGAATCAAACTTTTGTTAAGGTTTGGAATAAATAGATTTTCCCCTCTGTAGAGATGTAAAGAAAGCCCAATAAAAAGTGGCCTTCCCTGTTAATGTTTGTGTCTTGTTCATATCCCTCCAGGGAGAAGCAAAGGGAGGGTTTGGTGATTTGGGTTAAAGTAAGAGAAAGTCGTAAGCCAGAGCAGTGCCTACACACAATGCTTTTCTCTCTTGCCTGTTATCTGTGTGACTCAGTTCTGTTGTTTGTACCAGGGCTTTTTCTGCAGGGCACTAGGGTTTCCATTTTCTCCCTGGGTTCTGAGAGTTTGATGGCATAGTGTCACCACAGTATGAGTGTGAGTCAGGCAAGGTGTCTGGCTTCAAGGAGCTTCCATTCCTGGGTAAAACAAGATGTGATGGAAGCATAAAGCTTGGGGCCTACCAGGTACCCAACGCTTGGAGGCTGAAATGTGTTTCCATTTTCTTCATTGGATTGATGGCTGTCATAGCACCTCTGGGCTCAAAAATTATGTGTGTGTATGTGTGTGTGGCAATGAGGTCCCTGTCGGAGCCACCTCCTGAAGAGATTAATGCAGCTGTCATGGGATCCATGTACCAATACACTTTCTCTTTAAGGAAAGACAGGAAGCAAGTGATTTCCAAAGAAGGATTTTGGTATAGCTGTTTAGTAATAACTAACATAAAATGAGTGCTATCACTGGGCAGTCACCATAGGATTCTGTAAATAGCAGGCATCATTTATTGTGTGTTTTTTTGTGTGTGTGCAAAGAATTTACCTAAGAGCTTTTCATGTGTTCATCTTGAAATCTTCCTAAAAACCCTTGGTTGTAGGTTCAGCTGTCATCCCTATTTTACTGTGGCACTAAGAGGCTGGGGAGCAGTGCCCAAAGTCTCCCCCCAGTGAGAGTCCAGATCCATGGTCCGTGCTGTATTATTCACACTCTGTGATCCTCATTCTTCCTGAGGTCGCCTCTTGCTAGAGTGAGTTCAAGGTCTTACCGATTATAATTCCCAAACCAGGCGTGGAAGATGCCCTGATACCCATTTCGTTAATCTGGGATGTTGGATGGGAACACACTTACAAACAACTAATTTTGATTTCCTTGGATCAGATGAACCTCACATTCCAGGAGCACTGGATGCATCCTTGCAACTGGGCTTCTGTGTGCTTGTCCCTTAAGCACCTCCGGCTGTGAAGAGGGAAAGTCTCCAGCAGGACCTACCCAAGCATCAGATGGAGGCAGTTTTGAGCTGGCCCTGAGCGTTACGCTCAAGCTGGAGTGCGTGATCCCCTGTGCTGTCTCCTCTTTGCTACCGGCAGTAGGATGGGCCATGCAGCTCATTAGCATATATTGCTTGGGATAGGTAGAGAATGGGGAAATGTCTTTAGAAGATTTTACTTGTCCTTGCCCATCCATATGCAACAGTTTATCCTTCCGTAGATTTTGGAAAGCTCAGGTCTGCGTACATTCAGAGAAATATAAAGCAATATATAAAACAAAGAGTGTTGTTAGCAAAACAGATGCAGCGTTAATTGCATTTGTGAAAGCAGCATAAATGAAAGAATACATTTAGTAGAAAATTCTTTTATGAGCTCAGATTTTGCAAAGCTGGCTTCTCTGAAAAGGTAAAGAAAAAAAAATAACACAGTTACTAGAATTAGAACTTTTAAAAATCATTTAAATTGATGCTAAGGGAGCCAATGATTTTCATTCAGATTTTTTTTTTCCATTTGACAAATATTTGCTGAAGGTCTAAGTCCTGCCAGAGCATGTGATCGATGCTTTTGATAACAAAGAGTATCTCACTCTTGTCTTCAAGGGGCTCCAAGTTTAAATGCCTAATAAATATTTAGGGAAGTGGGGTGGGAGGTAGAGGGACAAGAGGGGATTCTGTAATATTTGGGGATATTGTTGTCACAGCTGAGAAGAGGGTGCTATTGGCAGCAAGTCGGTAGAGGCTCTGGAGGTTGCTATGCTTCCTACAGTACACAGGATGGTCCTCACAACGGGAAATCATTTGGCCCCAAACGCTAACAGTGTCAAAGTTGAGAAATTAATGAGATCTACAGTTAGGGCATGCATGTTATATAGGAACACAGAAAGAGGGCAACAAATGCAGGTATTGGGAAGGTTTTTAGGACCAGTGTGGCTTGATAGATAAGAGCCTCCGTGGATGTGCAGAGGCCTAGCTGTATACAAGAACAAGGTAGATTCAGGCTTAGCACGTTGCATGTGGAGTGTTTGGGGGCAGGAGAAAGCCATTGGGGTGACATTGTAAAGGCTTTTCAATGCCGTAATTAGGACTTAGGAGACTTCTGTTAAATCAGGGGTCAACAAACCCCGACCCAAGGACAGAGTCCTTGTTTTTGAATAGCCCATTAGCTGAGAATGGTTTTCCATAGAAGGGCATAATATTTTGTGGCATGTGAAAATGATATGCAATTCAAATTTCAGTGTCCAAAAGTGGAGTTTACTGGAACATAGCCGTGCTCATTTGTTTATTTATGGTCTGTGGCTGCTTTTGCATTATGGCAGCAGAATTACGTAGTCGTGATAGATAGAGACTGTGTGACCTGCAAAGCTAGGAATAGTTACTACCCGGCCCTTTATAAAAAAAAAGTTAGTTGACGCCTGAGTTAAGAGAACAGAAGACCATGTGATCACTTTGCAGAAACCTCGACCACCGCAGTTTGCAAGATGACCTAGAAGCTGACAAATCTTGACTGAAAAACTTGCTCATCCAATCAAGGTATTTGTTTATTAAGGCGATGTATCAGTCAGGATGTGCTAGGCTGTGCTGGGGAAACAAGCAAACCCATAGAGCTTTGGCTTCCGAAGCTGGTTTCTCGCTGCTAATTATGTTCACCGTAGGCTGGCTGGGGGTGTGCTCCTTGCCATTTTCACACCAGGACCCAGGCAGAGGCCTCTCTTTGGAATATTTCAGCTGTTGTGGCAAGCAGAGGGAGAAACAGATAGAGTGAGTCACACTCTGGCTTTGCATAGTTACAGCTCAGAGACGCATACATGCTTCCAATTTCATTCCATTTGACAAAGCAGGACTTGGTGCTTCCTTGGCTTGGCAAGGCAGACAGAGATGGATCTCCTCCCGCGGGTTAGACACCACCGGCAGTAGTGGAACTCACAGAGATGAGGACACTGGGCCTCTTGCCATTGCAGAGGTAGAGTGGTGGGGACGAGAGTGAGAGGCAGAGTCCCAGGGACTCTTGGGTGCCTTGCTGTTGGTGAATGGGTGGAGGATAAGCTGGTGGATTCGTTTGGAGCAAAGCGGCTTTGGGGTGTCCATGGGAAACTGAGGTGTGGGAACCTCATTAGGAAGCTGTGGACATAGGTCTGAATCTCAAAACACGTGTAAGAAACTAGTGATTACTCTAGATTTTTATTTCCCTTGTGTTAGTAGAAAGTGGTTCTCTTAAATGAGAGGATGCAATACAAAAGTGCTTAGCACAGTTCCAGGCACCAAAAAAAGTAATATTAATGTTTTTTTTTAAAACAATTATTCTTTTTCTTAAGAATCAGGTGGAACCATGGAAACAACTTGAAAGCCACTTTTGATTTACTTTGCCTGACTTTGGCCTTGTGGTCATCGCAGTAAAGCTGCCTAATAATACACACCTTGTCTGTTGTAGTAAGCTGGTGTTGCTGAGCACACACCGTGCTAACCTATATATCTGTACTTTACTCACAGCCACTCCTGGGTCCAGGTGCAGCACAATGCTATTAACCTGGAGCAGGCTTCTGAATAATTGGAATGCTATTTGGATTTGTATCTTTCTAGTAAAGGAAACAGTGAGTCTACCCTTACCCCAGTACTTGAGAACTCCCAGACTTAGGGGATATGGAATGTGCAGGAACAGGTCACAGGGGACCGTCTCTGCTGTGTCTTCCGCAGCAGGTCAGAGAGAGAAATACATGGTAGCCCAAACTGTAATACCCTTTGGTTTCCCTGGGAAGGAGGAATCTTCACCCATGGTAGAAAAAATGGGCTCAGAGCAATCTAATTCAACCAAGCAAAATTGATTAGAGATTTAGGTACCATAGACACTTGCCTATCAGTACTGGCTTTAACTTCCTAAAATTAATCAGTTCTGAGGACTAACTCCACTCAGTCATTCAACAAATATTTGAGTTCCCACTGTATCTTAGGCCACTCTTCTAGGGTTTGTGGAGTGAATGTTAAGTAAGACACATAAATTCCCTGCCTTTATTTTCTGGAGGGGGGTATATATAAGTGGGTAATAGACGTGCAGTATACTATTGGGTTATGATAATTCTCAGGAGAGAAGCGAGCAAAGCAGGGTGGAGGGTCTGTGTCATGTGGAACAGCAGTGTGCATCTGTGTGTGGGGTGCAAGTGTCTCTGTGGTGTCTCCAACAGGGCAGGCAGGAGAGCTCTCGCCGTGCAGGAACCGCGTAGGCAGAAGTCTGGGTGCGGGAGGATTGCACTGTGGCCGTACTGCAGGAGAACCTCTCCTATCACAGGGAAGGAAACCCACAGCAGTGCTGGCATAGGAAGATGTTTGCTGTGTTCTCAGATCAGCAGAGAGTCCTGTGTGACAGGGCCAGGCTGAGCTGATGGAGAGAGCTGGGAGATGAGGTCATAAAGAATGTCTAGGAGCAAGTCAAGGGAGGGAACCTGGATTTTACAAGGGCTGATGGGGGCCGGCGCCGTGGCTCACTAGGCTACTCCTCCACCTAGCAGTGCTGGCACCCCGGGTTCTAGTCCTGGTCAGGGCGCCGGATTCTGTCCCGGTTGCCCCTCTTCCAGGCCAGCTCTCTGCTGTGGCCCGGGAGTGCAGTGGAGGATGGCCCAAGTGCTTGGGCCCTGCACCCCATGGGAGACCAGGATAAGTACCTGGCTCCTGCCATGGAATCAGCGATGGCCGTGGTGGCCATTGGAGGGTGACCCAATGGCTAAAGAAAGACCTTTCTCTCTGTCTCTCTCTCACTGTCCCCTCTGCCTGTCAAAAAAAAAAAAAAAAAAAAAGGGCTGATGGGAAGTGACCAGAACATTGCAGCAGGAGACACAGTGTGAGCCTCGTTTCAGACGGACCTGGTCACCTTGACTGTCCAGTGCGGGGTGGGGGGTGGGTAGATCGTAGGATGGCAGAAGTGGAACCAAGGAGGCCAGCTTGGGGCTGTTGGGGTTGATCAATGACAAGGGTCATCATTGAGAAGGAGCAGTCTACTGAGTGGGGACCCACTTTGAAGGAGGAGTAAATACGAATTGCTGAGGCTTTGCAAGTGGTACATGGGAGAATGAGAGGCATCAAACATAACTGTGGCTTTAGACCAAACAACTGGTGCTGACAGCAACTATGGAGCAAGAGTAGGTTTTGTTGGTCAGGGAACCTGTAGCCCTCTATATAACCAGGGCCACATATCTAGGAATGACTTAAATCCTTGTGACACTTGACATTTTGCAAAAAACAATTTCGCATCAGGCATATGAGCTAGGCCAGGTAGATGCTGTTTCCATTTTGCAACAGAAAATAACTGAGGCGTAGAAAGACAAAGCCAGAGATAGTATAATAGTCAGGGCCATTTTAAAACACAAGACAGAAGTCAGCTCCAACTGACAGAAGCACAAAAGGAAACGTGTTGATTCTTGTGATTGGGGTATCTAAGCAGGGAGCTGGCTTTACTCACGGTTGGGGTTGACAGTGAGTACCGCGTGTTCTGGGGCTCTAGAAAGAGAAGTCGGATGACTCTGCGTGTGTATTCTTCTAGGGTGACCTCCCTTTCACTTGCTGAAAGACTGCACTAACGTCACGGGTAGGCCCATAAAAATGGAAGATTGAGTGTTCCGTGAGTGGGCTGACAGGGCCTAGTTTAATTCTGATCTGGGAGAGGGGAATCCATCGGAACCCTGTCACCTCACTGCCAGAAGAGATTGCCTTCTTCCTGCTCTTGAAGATAAAGAGCTGCCCGCTTCCCCGAGAAGCATTTTCCCCATAGCCAGTCACTGCCAGGCCTTCTGGAATAAAACTCTGGACCCAGCTCCAGCTGGAGTTGACTGTGAGGGAGACCAGTATGCTTCTGGGTTGGGCTTGGAAGGGTTCTTAGCCTTGGATTTCTGCCAGCCAGGAGTCATTCCTTAGGTCACCGGCTGCTGTCATTCCCTCTGCTGCGGCTCCTCCTGGGCCACAGAAATATCCTAAACCCTGTGCCGTGGGAGTTACTGGTGGCTTCTTGAGACGGACATTCTCATGTCTACTTCGTCTTGTCAGGTCTCTGGAACACCACAACTGGCTGGATTTCTTCTTGTCATTGACTGTTCCTCCCCAGGTTTCTTCGCTGGTCTCTCCTCTTCCTCATCCCCTCAAATTTAAAATACTGATACTCTTCAGGTATCATTCAAGGGTTGTGTTTCCCACTCTGTCTTGACACCCCCTGGATGACATCTTATCCATGCCATATGGTAGCCACTGTTGGTTGCTACCTGATGGTTTTGCTCACCTCTGTATTCATAGAATTCCCATTTGATTCAAGTCTAGATGGGGCACGTGCTCAGGGAAAGTGTGTGCCTCCTCCATTCCTAGTGGGTGATCTATGATAGGATCTGGGGCAGTCACAGTGACCACATTATCCTTCGCCCTTGTGATCCAGTTCTGGCCAACGGGGTCTTAAAGGAGGGTGAGGATTCTGGAGAAGTGTTTTACTCATGCTCAGTAATTTCAGCCATCTTGAACCTTTGCACAGCCCTGAGGAGCTGAGGACCTAAGGGGGGGGGGTCTTTCCTGGACGTTGACCATTGTTCCCCATGTTCTCCAGTGGGTGGGACTTTGGCTCTTGTTTCAAGAGCCCAGGCCCATGTCACTTCCTGTCTGTAGCTACCCCTTCTGTCCCTCCCAGGTTTTTGGTCTTCTCCCCTCGGGAAAAGTGCGTCACACACTTAGCCGTGTCATGGAACCCATCAGGCTTTATTGTGTTTGTGTTTTCTTCTACATCTTTGAGCTTTTACAGGGCAGAGATGCTGGCTTATTCACTGTTGAAACCATGCCAGTGGGTGCTGCTCTACCTGGCAGGAAGAAAGCGTCCAATCAGAGTGATGAGCAGAGGGACCCAGTGCAGTAAGAAGGGAGGGGTGCTGTTGACAAGTCAAGGACCCAAACAAAACGGGGGAAAGTGGGGATTCCTTTCCTGTTGTTTACAGTGTGTCCACAGTCTTCAGGGCCCTGCTTGCTCTCATCCCTGATCGCTTCCCTACCTTCAGTTTGCTGCTCGAGCCCACACTAATGGAAGCTTCGTGTTTCGAGCTTACACATGTTACGTTTTTCCAGACAGCTGTCTTTTCTGCTGTAGCACATTACTTGAATTTTCTGCCCATTTTGTTCACCTTCTTGAAACTCCTGAACATCTCTCAAAACCCTATTCCAACATCACCTTTTTAGGATGCCTCTGTAGGCCACTCTCGAACACTTTATCTGTGCCTTGGACCTAATTTCTGGTTGGTATTTGTGTCGTGTGCTGCCTCTGCTTCTTATTCAGAACTGCCGATTCTTCTAGTTCAGGATTCTGTCTTCTTCACAGGTGCATTTCCACGCGTAGTGCGGAGTCCGGCACAATGTGGATTACAATGGTGCTGGCTTGACTGAGCTGAACGTCTTGCTTCCAAATTCCGATGAGGCTGCTTCTGATGTGTCCACTCAGAGTCTGTTGCTAAAGACTCCAGGCTCCAACCAGCACCAGTGGGCCTTCCGATAGTCAAACAGCAGCAGTAATAACCTGACGTCTTGAATACTTAATGCGTCAGCATCATTTCCAAGCCTGTCAAGTGTTATCTCATTTCACCTATGCGTGCATAGGTGCTATAGGTATCTGCATATTTCAGATGAGGCCTAGAAGGGTTAAGTAACTTGCCCAAGGTCACAGAACCAATAAGGATTCCAACTCAGATAGTCTGAGCCTGAGTCGGGTACACTTTGGGAATTGATAGCTCATTCCAACCCGTTGTCAGTGCTTCGGCCATATTTCCTGTGGCCTTGTCCCAGATCTTTGCAGCAAAGCTTTTAAATTCAGGAGGCTGCTGGACTTGCTCCTCCCTCCGCTGGCTGCAGAGAGCACGCCAGTGTACGTCGCCGAGAGCCTGTGGCACGGTCTTCAATCTTTTCCACACTCAGCCACTTCCAACCTTGACCTGAGAGTCGGGAAGACGATCCTTATGGGGCTGTTACTCAGAGGAAAATTGAAATGGTCCCTGTGGGAGACTGCAGGATTTTAGTTCCAGTCTTCTAATTTCAGATCAGCCTAGAGAAAAGAACCGTGCTAGCAGCCCGATCCGCAAAATTAGGTGAGCTCCGTTCTTTGCCTCTCTTAAGAAATATGGGCGCTGCTCTAAAAATCTTTTTTTAATCTCCTCTCTGGTCCATGTAACAGGAAATTGGTCTCTGCCATAGGCCAATAAATCTCCAACTTTTTATTGAATATTAAAGAAAGACTTCAAGTCAAGTTCAAATCTCTTTGCTTGGAGCTTCTTACATAACGCTGCAGCTCCGGTACCCCAGGTCACAAAAGCTTTAAAAAGAAGGAGAAAAATGGAAGAGCTCTTCAGGTCAGTAGCCCCCAGGGACCCTTTCTTTTCCTTAGAAATAATAGCCTATTACTCAAACATCTTAAACAAGGCATTCCCTCTCTGGCTTGCACATTATAATTGAGACGAGGGGGACTAACAAACGGAAGTCTCCGGATGCATCTGAAACGAGTGTGCAGCCTCTCTCCGAAGGCAAGTTGGTCAGTGGCTGGCCCTGAAATAACTAGGGCCCATGGCGAATGGCGGGGGCCCTGCCCGGCCACCCTTTCAGGACAGAGCCGCTCATTTCCCTGCAGCTGAGAGTGTTGGGGGCTGGCCGGGCTCAGCTGAGGGATTCCCTGGGAGACACTCTTGTCCTGAGAAAGGGTCCCTGCTCAAGGTCACACACTGTCCCCAGGAGCAGCCTAAATGCAGTAACTGGACATCATGGGTGGCCAATAGGGGCTGGTCTCCTTGCTTCAGTGAGACAGCTCAGAAGGCCAAGCTGGCCCTACAGTCCCTGGGGTTGACTGAAGCCTTTGTGGGGGGCCACAGTGCCTCTGCCTCCCCTCCATCTTCTGTATTTCTTACTCTTGCAAGTGCTGATTCGTCTGGCCATGGCAGACCTCCGTGTGCAAATATCAGACTCTGTTTCCCTGGGGTACCCATCCTAACTTAGAACTTTAGGCACCAGAGCCTTTGGGGAAAGGTGTACGTCTCGGTTGGTGAGGTACCATTTTTATACCACTTAACACATGCATACAAACACCTTTTTGTGAATATGGAAATAGAGGCATGGGGAGGACAAATACCAATTTCAGAAGGATGTTTACTTTTTTGGTGGGAGGCAATGGAGAGGAAGAAAAGAGGGTGGAGTAGGAGCACACATAGGCTTCAGGCCTCTTGGTAAAATTTGGATTCATAGCCCAGGTTATGGCTGCATGGATATTTATTGTATTATTGGTTATGTGTTTTTGGAGGTCAGAAGATGAATAAATGTGGAATATGAGACATTTTTGGAGCTGCAGACAGGGAATCTTTCTCTTCCACTTAAGAGCCGCAAGACTACAGGCAAGCAGCTCAGTGTCTCTGAGGCCGCGGCTTTGTAGCCAACAGAAAGCCACTCCAGCTGACTCCCATACTCTGTAGGAGATGGAAGATCCCACCCAACGGTGGACGCGGAGACATCTCCCTCCACCCCCAGGGCTTTAGAGCCTCTTGTAGGTCTACTCCCGTCACTGTGTTTCTTATTCCCCTTGGCTTACGGGCGAGTTGTCTCATCAGTTGCATCATTCACTTTACACTCTCCACTCTGTCATGAACTTTCCACTTCAAGTTCCTGGTCCCCAAATCTAACTGCAGATTCCAAGGAGGTAGATCTCCTTGGCTTTAGCTGAGGATGAGCTACCTTGGCACTGAGTTCTGACCTGGATTCTAATCTGCTGCAGGTGGTGGCCCTGGTGGATAGGGCTGGAGTATGGATCCATCGTATCTTTGTAAGATACTGTGTGCTTTTATGAGGATTTTCCAGAAAAACAGAATCCCTACATGGACAATCAACACATGGACGAAAACCTTGCATTGCTTAATGCTAGGGATACATTCTGAGAAATGTGTTGGAAGGTGATTTTGTTGTACGAACATCATGGAGTGACCTATACAAACTAAGATTCAAGACACCAGCATCATTAAGTGATATGATCTCATGGGACCACCATCATTTATGTGGTGTGTTACTGAGATATGTGGAACATGACTCTCTTTCTCTATTTCTCTCTCTCTTAAACACACACACAAGAGGGTGTTATGTAAATATCAGCGACTACAGATGAGGGCAGATTCTTGGGTAAGAGGACAGAGGTAGACAGATACCCCCAGACATGTCTCAGTGCAAATACTTATCATTCCTCTGCAGAGACTTTGTGTAGCTGAATTAAAATAGTGAATATCATAAATTAAGGCTTGGCATTAGAAGGTGCCAAACATTAGTACACTTTGTTTCTATGCATTGTCACATTGGTATAGTTCACATTCAAGGTTATGTGAGTAACAGTTAAAAGAATGGAGAATCTATTCAAAAAGCTAAAAATAGGTTTACCTCATGATCCAGTTATCCTGCTGTTGGGTCTGTATTTGAAGGAACTCTTTTCATATGCTGATTTTATTTGCTTTGATACATATCTACCTCCACATGCACTCCCATGTTCATTGTGGCACCATATGCAATAGCCGAGACACAGAATCAACCTAAGTGCCCACGAATAGATGAATGGAATCAGAAACTGTGATATAAATACACAGTGGAGTATGAGTCATCCATAGAAAACTTGCAACAAAATGGATGGAGCCAGAGATCATTATGTTACCTTAAATAAGCTAGACACTGACAGACAAACACAGCATGTCTCCTCTCATATGTGGAAGTTAAAGGAATAGTCATTCTGAAGTTAGAATGCTGATTACCAGAGACTTGGAAATATGGGGGGGAGTGAGTAGAGGGAGGATGAATAACCAGTGCCCAGTCTGCTAAAAGTAACGAGTTTGTGTTCCACAGCAGAGTGGGACAACTGCAATTCACAGTAACACATCATTTACCATAGAAGAACTGCGAGCCAGAGTCTGGTAGACTCCAAACACAAAGAAAAGATAAGGCAATGGAATTCCAGTTGGCTGCTTTGTTGGGTTAACACTTGTATATGTGTTGAGATATTGCACTGAACCCAATAAAAAGGCACAAGCATTGCAAGTTAGTAAACTTTTCTTAAAAAATAATTTTAAAAAATAAAACGAGATTTGAGAGTCAGATGTTCAGGACTCAGATTCTGCCTTCATCACTTCCTGTCTGATAAACAAATGTAATGTCTTTGGGCTACAGGTTTCTCATTTGTTAAGGAAAGATGATGACAATAGGGTTCTAGAGAAGAGGAATGAGATGATTTATGTAATACGCTTTGATGGTGCAGTCTCTTGTTGAACCATGATTTTTAGTATTGTCTATAAGCTTGTGAATCAAGAAAATATAACTTGGATAAAGAATTCATATGCTGATGAAACTTGGTCACTGTCACCAGAGTCCCTCAAATCAACCAGGGACACTTTGACTGGAAATGTCCTGGGGAGCCCAGATACCCTCCAGCTCCATCCCACTCTCGTTTAATTCCTGGCCTTCCACATGTCAGATAATGGGTGAGACTCAGTTCCCACTGCCCAGTTTAAAAACTTACTCTGAAACGGGCAGGGAAAGCAAAATATCCACCCCTTGCCATCAGTAAGCCAGACTTAGTCACTCCCCTCTCATTCCCTCTTGAGTCTACAGAGAAAAGCTTCAGAGACTGGTTGGTCAACATAGGCTATCCAGTATATAAACCTCTAAGAACAGTGTCTGATGTACAATAATTGCTACAGAATTATTATTACTGTTGTTGTTATTGCCATTTTTAAAAAAATATTTATTTATTGGAAAGTCAGAGTTACACAGAGAGAAGAGAGGCAGAGAAAGAGAGGCCTTCCATCTGATGGGTCACTCCCCATTTGACTGCAACGGCTGGAACTGTGCCGATCTGAAGCCAGGAGCCAGGCGCTTCTTCGGGTCTTCCACACAGATGCAGGGTCCCACGGGCTTGGGCCATCCTCTACTGCTTTCCCAGGCCATAGCAGAGAGCTGGATTGGAAGAGAAGCAGCCAGAACTAGAACCGGCGCCCATTTGGGATGCTGGCACTTCAGGCAAGGGTGTTAACCCACTGAGCCACAGCGCCGGCCCCAATTATTGCCATTATTACTATTATCTTCTATAGTGTGCCCCATAAACAGGTACAATTATTTTGAGTCAATTGAAAAACAAAATGAAAATGAAAATTCTCTTCTCTCAGGGTCTTATGTCATCTTTAGGTCCAGCTTGCTTAGTCCTGCTGGCCTTTGAGTATCGGTTCTTGTTGCTTGGTTGTCTCTGTGACTCCCTTGTCACCATTTCTCTCTGTTCCTGTCCCCAGCCTGGCAGGACCATCTCTCGTTCCAGCCCTCTGATCCAAGCTTCTAACTCTCCTAGAGGGAAGAGACATGGAGCTGTGGAGACACAAAAAAGTTAGAGGGTCAGGCCCTGCAAGCTAGCTTTTGTGGGGAGGGAGAGGCATTCCCTAAAACTGGCTCCTGCAGAGTAGCTCAAAGAAATTCGTTTCCAGGGGGCTTTCAGAAGCTGTTACGTACCGTCCTCTCCCGAAGACGTAACCCAGAACAGACCAGACGTGACTGCAAGATCAGGTGACCCACACTGAGGGCCAGACTTACTGCCTTCCTAGGAGGGGCCTGCTGAGCCCCGAGCCTCCCCATCCAGACTGTTCTGTAGGATGCAGCCCCTCCTCCACCAGCCGCAGTAACTTGTTTGACATGACCCGGATTCTAAAGAAGTATTCTGCTTCCAGTGCCCTCCCCTCCCCCAAAAGCGAGTTATTTGTCAGATCCCAAATGGTCCGCAGCTGATGGATGGGGGGTGATTTCTCCATCAGCACACCTTGGAGCCCCAGAGCTAACCCTCTGACAGCGTTAGCATAAAAGATTTACATTTATGTTACGAGGGCCACACAAGAATAATAATTTTAAGATACATTGCCTTGGCTGCTGGTGCACCCTGGGAAATCTAGCAGCGGCAGGCGCTCAGCCGCTCTGTAATTACAAAATGGCAGTGCAGGAGAGGGTTTTTGGAGACAAGCAGCTAGAGACCAAAGCCATCTGCATGCCTTGGCGGATTGAAATTACAGTAATATATGAAGACATTACCTGAAAAACCCGGCACCATTTAAATGATTTACTCTTCAGCTCCAGCAAGCTTTAATTTAAGGATAAAGTCATTCAGAAAGCTAATCTGATAGGGGAGGCATTATTTCACACAGTTAAGTTAATTTACAGTAGCTGATTGTTGTGGTTGCTTTTGGTATTATTATCTTCCTACAAACAGCTGATCTGCCAGACAGAAGCAATATACTGCTTAACACAGTGTCTTAATTCAGCAGGCAAGCGATCTGTGATAAAGGTTTGTTTATAAGCAATAATAGGAAAGTCATTTTGAGGCCATGCTGATAACACTGATGAGAAATATTTTTTAAGGGGAAAACACGCAATTAAATAAATAAATGAGTCGGCGAGCCCGCAGGTGTGGGTCTGTCTAGAATCTCATCCCATGAGGTTCTTGTCTGCTGGTGGGACCCCCGCCCCTTGTTGACGAGTTTCCTGCCTGCTGGTCTGTCGTGTGGTCCTCTGCATGTTTACTGCAAGGTGTCTCTGTGCCTGGCAGCTGCTTCCTTGTCACCACACTGACTTCGCTGCCAAGCCTTTGAGAAAATCACATCTTGGGAGCCCAGTGCATTCAGGTGTCTGCTTTCTAAGGAAAAAGTCGGCTTTAAGGTGTGTGTTTAGTGAGTGTTTCATCCCCGGGAGTCTCAGGGTATGGGGTGTGCGCGGTTACGGGTGTAGAGGCAGGAAAGCCTCAGAAAGAGGGCATTTGCAAGGGAGCTTGCAGGTGAGGTGGTGGGTGAAGCAAATTTTGCTGTTTACTTTGCAAAACTAGGAAGGAGGATTGTGTTTTACGGGTGCTGAGATGATTCAGGAGCTCTATTAGCAAGAGCAGGAGCATTTGTCTAATGGATTTGCCTTCATCTGCCTAGGAACGTTTTCTTTAAAGACAAACAGTTTCCTGTCACCTTATGAGTTTATCTCAATAGGGGAGGCGTAACTTTTGGAAAGGGCTGAGGAAATGCAACCCACAAGGATGTGGAAATCCCTCGCCCAGTGGTCTGAAAGGAGTTCATAGGATAAGCTTCTAAAAAAACAACACACAAAGCAAAAACATTCCACCGATTCTTAAAGCTGAAAGTCCAGCTGTCCCTTGTTGAGCTTTGGCTGTGGACCAGGCTGTGTTAGGTGTGTATTACTCCAGCTTATAGAGGAAGAACCCAGATACAGGTGGTGTTTATCAAATAGAGCATGCGGAGGTCCCTCTGAAGTCACCAGCTCCTTCTCTTCTGGAGTGGGATCCCTTCCTGCTTTCCACCTCTTCCTGAATGTCAAGTCTCCCCCTCAACAGTCTCTTTTCTCTTCCTTATCAGACCTCATACTAGGACAGACACCAGCTTTTAACCTAGAGCAAGCTTTTCAAATAACTGTCAACAAAGGCAGTTGTTTCTTCAGATGAACTTTCATGCCTTTTGCTAAAAAAAGACTTCATATTGTCCCAACTACCTTGCACAGAGTGGCACGCACTAGGTATGCATAAATGTCAATTCTTTTGCCCCTTAAGAAGGCATAAGACAGACAGAAAAGTCAAACAAAGGGGCAAAGGACCCTGATACTAGAGAAGAACCCAAAGGGAGGAGGAAATGGCTTGCTTTGCGTATGAATGGTTGTCACAGGTTCCAGTGAGATTTCCATCAGTGGGGGCTGTAGGCTTTAAGGTTTGGTTCCAGTTCAAACACCTCTCCTCAGCCTTCAGGGGAGCACCTGGATCTGGGGAGGAAAGGCCAGCTGCATAGATCCCCAGACCCAGTCAGTCCTCTGGGTTGTACACGATTGGTCCAAGTGCATGCTAGTTTGTTTTCTGGCCTGATGATCTGCAAGGAAGACAGCATGTGACACAGTATGAGAGAACTTAGGATGGCCAAGCTGTTCCTAGAAAAAATGTATTCTCCCCCTGCGGGAGGGATACAGATGCCTTCCCCAATATATCATCCCTTCCCAACCTGTGCTCCTTCCAGCCAGGTGTCGAACCACACTGATCACTCACCAGCGTTTCAGGATGGGTGTCGTGGAGCACTGGGTTAAGCCACCACTTGGGATGCTTGCACTGCATAACCAAATGCCTGGGATGGAATCCCACCTCAGCTTCCAATCCTACTTCCCGCTAATGCACACGTTGAGAGGCAGCATGTGATGACTCAGGTACCTGAGTCTCTGCCACTCATAAGGGAGACCCGGGTGGAGTTCCTGGCTTGTGGCTTTGGCTGGACCCAGCTCCAGCTGTTGCAGGCCTTTCGGGAATGAGCCAGTGAATAGGAGATCTCTTTTACTCTCTGTCTCTCTGTGTTGCTCTCCTTTTCAAATAAATGAAAACAAATAAGCCAAAAATAAAACCCAAGATCAACTGTCTCTGTACTAGATTGTAAGCTTTGTGAGGGTAGGTTGTCTTTCATATACACCATCGTTTCTGCAAGGTTTAGCTCTGTTTCTGGCATATGGCCACCACCCATTTTTCCCACTCCCAAACATTCTTCTATAGAGATGGATCAGAAATTCCTGAAAGGATGCATTTGTTTATCCCCGACTTCCCCTTACCTCCCACCATCCCATGAAACCACTCCAAGAATTCTTCAAGCCGCATCCCTAGTTCAAAAGACTATGTTGTCCCGTCGGGAGAGTTCTACCAAATATGGGACCCCAATATATTTAGAAGCACAAGGTTCTGTTCTGCACACCATGTCCATTTGACAAGAGTGAAGTGGATTAATTATTGTGGTGGGTCTATCTTCCACCCAGCTGTCTTGTGCTGCAATGGAGACCAAGAAAAATCCATTAGATTATACTGAGAGATAGCTGAAAGAAAGTTTAGATTAAGTTTATCTCTCGAGGCAATTTTATTAGATAGATTAAGTTTCTGTTCGTCTCTCCAAAGACCGCAGTAATAACCAGTGTCATGACTTTCAAATCCTTTGGACTGCAGAGGGTAATCAAACGTGGTTGTCTTTTTATCCCTCTCTTTTACTTCTTAGTATTCTACAATCCTGCCTCGTTCATCTGTCAGAGGGATGGTATTAAGGGGATCAATGTTGACAAGTGATAGTACAAATTATGTAATGCTGATGACATTTCACTGTCTCCTTTTGATCTGCAATTCCCACTCTCAATCACTCCTTATTCTATAAAAAGTATTGAAAGAGAAAGGCAGCTGTGAATGCCACTGACTCCACTGCCTGAGCCCTAGGGGCAGAGCGGGGTGAGTTTGAAGTCTACTGGAGGCTCCTGAATCAGATGCGGGGCCTGGGAAGATGGCCTGACTGACAGAAGGGGAAATTGAGGTCATCTTCCTACAGCAGGCCTTTGGCAGCTGCCACTTGGGACCACGTGTCTGCAGTCCCACAGAACAGTTGACAGGTTAGGCCCACGCCGGTGATAGGCTTTCTATTCCCAGCACAGACCCTTTGACTCCACCGTGGGTTGCTTTCAGGAACTGGAAAAGGATAACCTAAAAGGAACGGAGCTGTTTTTGTAAGAGGGGCAGACCGACTGTGGTGACAGGAACAGAGGTTTCCTTTCCTGGGCAGGGGAGGTGCAAGTTTTGAGTCAGATAACAAGGAATTACATTCGAAACGTAGCAGAAGGGGAACACATCTTCTGTCCTCACAGTGTTTCCTTTTCCATGGAAGGATCTTTGTGACTGTAACACCTTTTGACTTTCTGCTCATTTACTTGAGTCACTTCCCCAATAGACTCAGAAGACAATGGCTATTCATAGACATGGACTCCAGATGGAGACAGATGTGACCCTCTCTAGCTGTGACCTCAGGTAGTTGATTCACAGAAGTGAATTGCAGTTTTTTCATTTGCAAAATAAGAACAATAGCACCAATGTCACTATAACTCTTGAAATGGTAGAGTCCAGAGACATTCATCTTATTAGATCCTTGTTCATCAGTGGAGTTCATCAAACTCCATGAAAATGTTTTGTGGAGTTGGATCTTTTAAAGATTACGTGTTTGTTTATTTATATTCTAAAGCAAGGGTGGGGGGTTCAACCACTTATTCATTCCCCAAATGCCTGCAATAGCTGAATCCAGGAGCCAGGTACTTCATCAGGGTCTCCCATGTGGGTGGCAGGGACCCAAGTACTTGAGCTATCACTTGTGGCCTTCCCACGTGTGTATCATGTATCAGCAGGAAGCTGGATCAGAAGCATGGCTGGGGCTTGAATCACGCAGTCTGATATGAATGTGGGCAAACCAAGCAGTGGCTTAAGCTGCTGCAACAGCCCCCTGCTCCATGGAGTCAGATAGGATCTGGCGCTTTCCCTAATCCCATGACCTGACATTGTGCTGTGTGTTCAGTAAGATCTCTTGTAATTCTTCCAGCCAACTGGACTTTACCTTTCTTTAAAGTCATAAAAGGACCAGAATCATGCATGGGTGGGATGAGGCTTGATGGAACTGGCATTGTTCACTTGCTTATAACTCTTCTAGTGGATTCATGTATTACACGGATGTGCACTAATCACATACTGTGTATTCGGTACTTGTCTAGGCAGTAAGGATTTAATGGTAAACAACACATACAGAGTCTGAATTGACACCGTCAGTTTGTTGATGGAATCAGCCCTGTTTGATTCACGTTGGTGCATTTCTGTGACCGGCTGTGGTATCTGGAACACAGTGCACACTGAAATGGTGTGTCACTCATAGCCTCCCTAACCACTGAGTTCCTGAAAGGCAGAACCCTGACTGGGAAAGTTTCTCAAGACACAAGAAGATGCCATCACTCAAGACTAGCAGTCAAGGCTGGGAGGAAACAATAGGATTCAAGACCATATTTCACCATTAGGTATTCTTTGGAATGTGAAGTAAAAACAAATAGAATTTTATTAATCTATTTTCGTTTACAGCCTGGAAAAACCCTTATGTCAAGAATCCCCACCTCAAAATTATGCTTTGTCTTCCTATTATAGATTTTATTAACCACTGTTTTATTAGCAATCTTATTACAGTTGATATGCACATGAATAGAAACAATTTACAAATGATCAGGGTTGGATTAGAGAAACCATAAACTCAATGCAAATTGTTACAAATTATTTACTGGCTTAGCACACATCTGCATATAGATAGAGGAAGTCAATCAGAAAGGTAGCTTCAGGTGTTCTTCACGAGATATGATTGTGAAGATAGTTGCAGACTGGTGTGTGTGGTGCGGAATAGAAATGAAAATAAATAGATTCATTTGTCAAATATGCTTAGGTGCGGGTCTTCTCATTTAATCAACTTTGGAACACTGGCTAGCTGGGGAAACTGAAATAGGATAAGGAAAAGAGTGGTTGGAAGTGGGCTTACTTTAAATAGAAGGTCAGGAATCAGAGACATAAAAAGGCATTTTGGAAAAACAAAAGGGTGGACACATTGACCAGTACATTGGAAGCTTGAATACTTCTCATGTTTCGTCTCATTAATCATCCAGCAACTCTTTTAAAGGGGAAGGACCATGAGTTCTGTCTCAGCCGAGGGAACTGAGGTTTCATAACTTGTCCAAGGTCACAGCAAGATCAGGACTTGGAATGGAAACCTGGGCCTTGCCATGTAAGGTTTCATCCGTGGCAGCATTGCCACGCCCTTGGAGCCACGGCTTTGGGGTGTGGGGATTCTTGGGAAGAGCTCTGAATTCCTGACTCTGCCAGTGCTGTCAGTCGTAACGGAATCAATCCAGTTTCTCCCTTTGCTTCTCTGTTAGCTGAGGAGGTGTCACGATTTAATGCAAAGAACCCAGGACTGAGTATTTGGAGGGGTAAGCTTGCTGTGGGACCTTGGACAATTCTTTTCCTTTCTCTGGAACTTGGTTTACTGGGGGCGGGGGGTGAGGGTGAGGAAGTATTAGGTTTCTCTAAACCTTCTACTAGTCAACTGAGATTAAGCCCAGGACCAGAAGACACAGCTCCTGGTATCTATCCGCTACAAGTGCTGGGACGAAAGGCAAAGCTGGAGTGCCCATATTCTACCCCCATCTCCTGGTGCTACATTAGGAAGGCATTTCATAAACTTCATAGAAACTGAACTTAAAGATGTTTATTTTGGTACAAAAATTTTTGAAATCCATGCAGAGTTCTTTCATAATATGGATTTTCTGAGAACTTTTTGAAGTACCCTTGTGGCTCACCTCTCTAGAATTTCACAGTTTCTCTCACGCAGTGAAAAACTATTCTTCAGGGTGGGTGTTGTGGTTTAGCAGGTTAGCTTACCACTTGGGAGGCCTGGTTGGAGTCCCAGCCACACTACTTCCCATCCAGCTTCCTGCTAATGTGCATCCCGGGAGGCCGCAGGTGATGGTTCAAACACTTGGGCCCTGCCACCCCCATGGGAGACCTGGATGGAGTTCCAGACTCTTGGATTCAGCCTGGCCCAGCCCTGGCTGTCGTAGGCATTAAGGATTGAGCCAGTGGATAGCAAATCTGTCCGTGGAGGTCAGTGCTAAGGCACAATGGGTTACACTGCTGCTTGCAGTCCCAGCATCCCCTGTGAGCACCAGTTGGACTCCCAGCTGCTCTACTTCCAATCTAGCTCCCTGCTAATGCACCTGGGAAAGCAGTGGAAGATGGCCCAAGACTTTGGGCCCCTACCACCCACGTGGGAGACCCGGAAGAAGCTCCTGCCTCCTGGCTTTGGCCTGGTCCAGCCCCAGCCATTGCAGACATTTGAGGAACAAGCAGATAGAAGATCTCACTTTGTCTCTCTCTCTCTAACTCTGCCTTTCAAATAAATAATAAAAAAATCTTTTTTTTAAAAAAAAAAGGAAATCTCTGTGTGTCTTTGTCTCTTATCTCTGTCACTCTTCAAATAAAATTAAAAATAAATCAACTCTAAAAAATTCTCAGGTTACCTTCCATTCCTGATAACTCGGTCTTCTTCCGTGGGCACTGGACTTTAAATAGGGGTCTGAATCTTCACCTGAGTAGTGGCATACTTAGTGGTGAAACATGGGATCATTCCCTTACAGGAGAAGGGTCTTTGATGATCAGTGCTCTTCTCAGAGCTCTGAACATGCAGCTGTGTGGTGTTTATTCTTTTAGATTCCGTGACTGGCACTGTGGAATTTTGGTGTGGAGGTGGAGATGCAGGCAGTGCTGTTTCTTCTCTCTGTGGAGCATACAGTTTTCTTTACCCTTCTTGTTACCATTGCACAGGGTCAGCAGTGGACACAGGAGATGCTACGGTGGGAGAAATTCTCTGCCTTCTCCCTTCCTCCCAGCTGTGGGTCCACATACCTCATGTGAGACATGAGCAGGATCTTCCCATGAGCAGTAACAGGAGCCATGTTCTTTAGATGCTCCCCTACTGTGGGCCAAGCATGAGCTCAGAGCCCTGTCTGCTTTCTTGAAGTGGATGCTCACAACCAAAGACAGTAGGTCTGTGATTGTATCATTTCATAGACAAGGGTTGGTTGTGGGGTTATTTCCTTAGTTGCACAGAGCTGTGAATTGGCAGAGACGAGCCTATCTATAATTTGACTCCAAAGTCTCCATCCTTAGCCAATAATATTAACTTTATGAACGTGAAATGTATGGCATTAGCTCAGGCAGCTTTCTAGATCTTCTGCGTCTCGAAGATACCTTCCTAAAGTTGGGCAGTTTCTTGCACAGCATCTGCTCCACTACCTCATGGTGCAGGTAAAGAAAGTGCAGCTTCAGTGCTCCTGGGTAGGGGCCAGTCGGGTGGGGCCTTTGCGCTGACCAGGAGACGATCAACTGTTCCTTCTTTCAGTTCCTCTACTGTGTCCTGTAAGACTAAGACATTTTCTTATCGTCCTGTATCACAGCCATTTCAAAGACAGAAGAGAGCTAGCATTCCTTTTTCTTTTTCCTAAAAGAGAAGCTTGCAGAGACTGGGTTGCTGACATCAATGACTTTGGAGGAGGCTAGCAAATCAGTCAGTAGCTGCATTGTGAATGCCTGGCATGGGTTTTCTTGTCTTTCATTCTGGGCATGTGTGTGTGTGCATGTGTGTGCGCGCACGTGTGTGTGTGCGTGCGTGTGTGTGTGTGTGTGTATACAACTTTGGTGCTTTTCCACCAGCAAAGGACTCGCGCTCATTGTAATTAAACAGCAGCAATACGCTGTATTCGGGTAGCTTTGTACAGAGCTCTTTCCCCTCACTCCATTGGCAGATGCCCCACTCACTCTGCACTCTGTGTTCATTGCACATCCCTGCACCTGGAGCGTTTCAGTGCCCGCTGACGCGGTCTCCCAGGACTGTGATCCAGGGGCAGGGGCCCTGAAGGGAATTCCAGGCTGCTGTTAGCAATCTTCCAGGCCTCTCGGAGCTGATAACGCAATGAACTCTGCAGTCAATAGGGCCTCTGCAGGGACTGTGGCGGTGATACCAGCAGCTGAGACTTTGTTCCTCCCGCAATGCGCAGCCCAGGTCCTCAGGAGTTGAATTCAGATAAAATTGAAAGGTAAACTAATTATAGTGGGGCCATTTGTGCTTTTGTGGTTTGGTTTATGTCAGCATTTCCTGACTAAACCGAGTTCTTTGGGGATTTCAAAATCTGCTTTAAATGTCTTTTTTTCATCCTTATTATTATTCTTCCTAGTTCCCAATCTGGTTTCACTACAGGTTCTGATATTTAGACAAATGGACTTCTATTATTTCCACTCTTCGCATGTGTGGCTCAGGTGCAAATTTATTTGTGACACACGCACACACACACGCACACACACACAGTTCATGAAAAACGAACACATGTGGATGCTGTATTTGCTCAAGGTGATTTTTAGTTGTAAGTGACAGAAACCCGAATCAAATTGGTCAAAATGGAACATGGAGATTGGCGCCAGTGAGAAGTGCTCGAGCGAGCCTTGGTTCTGGCAGATCCTGGCCAGACTTTGCCCGTGGCTGTTGCTGTCTCACATCTGCTGTTTCCACCTGACATTCGTCTTCAGGGGGACATGGCTGCGGGCTAGAGAGATGCTCGTGGCCATAAAGTAGAAAGCACTCTTAATGCAGGGCCATCTCAAGGGAGAGTGATTGGCTTTGCCAGGACCGTGTGCTCCACGTGGAGCCAATCACAACAGTGGTGGAAGGGATCAGGGATTGGCCTGATCAGGGTGACACCCGGGGGCTGTGACTGACAGCTCTCCCAGCACCTCACAAAGTGGAGAACCAGGGTTCAGTTGCTTCCTGGATGTGTGACTGGGAAATGTCCTTAACCTCTGTGATTTTCTCTTTCTCCAGCTGTGGAAGGGTTGGCACACTGGTGAGCTTACAGGGGCTATTAAGGGTTAAGTAAAATAATTACATAGATATATCTAACCACTTATTGGAGGGAAGCTACTCACAATAGACTCTAGAAACCTAGTAGGCACTTCCTAATCGAGCTAGTCACTGCAGAACATGCGTGGGCTGGGGATTAGAAGGTGGTGCTCTTGGCCGGCGCCACAGCTCAATAGGCTAATCCTCCACCTGCGGCGCCGGCACATCGGGTTCTAGTCCGGATTCTGTCCCTGTTGCCCCTCTTCCAGGCCAGCTCTCTGCTGTGGCCCGGGAGTGCAGTGGAGGATGGCCCAAGTGCTTGGGCGCTGCATCCGCACGGGAGACCAGGAGAAGCACCTGGCTCCTGGCTTTGGATCAGCGCAGTGCGCCGGCCGCAGCGCACCGGCCGTGGCGGCCATTGGAGGGTGAACCAACGGCAAAAGGAAGACCTTTCTCTCTCTCTCTCTCTCTCACTGTCCACTCTGCCTGTCAAAAAAAAAAAAAAAAAAAAAAAAAAAAAAAAAAAAAAGGTGGTGCTCTCGTATGTACAATAGAAGCAGGGGTCCTCACCAGAGAACTGCTTGGTCTTTAGCAAGAATTGCAAACTGATTACAAAACAGTCTTAACCTGGATGCAGTTTGGTCCTGCACCTCTAAGGCTAACACTTGCTGTGTGATGCAGTTTCTCTAGCGTGCTCGAAAGTCTCACGTTCTCATTAAAGGCAGACCAAGGAGCATGGTATCTGGCTTGCTTTGTTTTGGCCCATTCTAACTAGCTGCTGTACTTAATTTTTTTGATAAGTTTTGTTATGATAGAATAGAACTAGTTAGCTTTAGAATTAAAGCGTGTTAGTAGATTTGTGGTGGGATGTGGCTGAGGTCATAAAACCATGTTCCTAATTAGCACAAACCTTGCTCAGGCTTCAGGGAACTCTATACTCCATCCAGGTAGCTGGCACATTTAATTTTCTGGAAATGGTTTCCCTCTCTGCTTTGGCTGCCAGGAAGCTCACGGTCAAACGGTCAAATGGTGACCCCGTGTCTAGCAGGTGCATATTATGCGTCAAAGTCTATCTTTGTTTTCTTCTCCTTACATTTACTGATTTTCAAAATTACTTAGAATTACTTTGTTGTTTATTTCCCATAGGTGACGTAGATCATGTGGGGTTGAGTTGGGGCTTCTTAAATAAAGAAAACAGGTGCAGGTGGGTGGCAGGGGCCTTTTTATGTAGATGATGTTGGCTGTGCTAATGCCCTTTCTCCTTCACTGCTAGTGTCTGGGCTCTGCTGGGAGCCACTCGTTCAAGGACAGTGCCAAGCTCTCGTTTTACATGGCCTCCTTGGAGCACATCTAATGGGAAACAGCTCCTCACTGCAGTCTCTTTGTTCACTGACTGGAACCTGAATGCCTCGCTTTGCCTAATAAATAACCCAGCGGCCCAAACACGGCCTCCACCCTGGCTTAGCAAATGGAACTGGCGAAGCTCTGAAGCACACTCAGAGCCAACGCCGTTGGAAGGACCGGCCTCTCTTGGCGATTCGGTCGGTTGTGCCGGGCTCTGTTTCCTCCCAGGTTTGCTGGGCATTGTTCACCTACAGCAGAGCCCTCTGTGCCTGCTCCTCCCGGCACAGGCAGCACCGAGCACAGGTCCTGGGGTGGGGGCTGCCAGCTGACCCCCTACTCCTAGACGTGGGCACTGTGCAGGGCTAAGTTCAGTTAGGCTGCTGTCAGCGGCGTCTTGGTTATTTTCACTCCTTGCATTTTCTGCTTTGAACATTAGATGGCTGTGAAAGATGAAGCAGTAGCTATCAGAAAGAGGCCGTGACCTGATCTGAAACCAGCCCCGTGCTTGTTCAGTCCTGGGTTCAAATTCCAGATTTGCTGTTATGAGCTGTGCAACCTGGGATGAGTTACCCTACATCTCCGAGTTTTAATTTCTTCCTCTCTAAGTAGGGCATGCCTAGTACCTGCCTTAATGCCGTAAAATTAGCTGAGATTCTGCTCGCTCTGGACTGAACGTTTGTGACTCCTCACAACCCACACCTCCACTGTGGACGTGTTTGTGAAGGACTGTGGGGAGTGATCAGGTTCTAGGGTAGGGGCCGCAGGAACGAGACTCATACCCACATGAGAGAAGATTCCGGAAGACCTCCTCACTCCTTCCGCACCTGAGGACCCTGGGAAGTCAGCTGTCTGTGAAACAGGAAACAGGCCCCTCACTGGACACCGGATCTGCTAGCGCCTTGGCTTTGGGCATCCCTGCTTCCAGAAATGTGAGGAAGAAATCCTTGTGGTTTTCAGCTGCTGAGTTTATGGTGTTTTATTAATAGCAGTCAGAATAGCCTGAGACATACCTGTCGCTCCCCCTCTTCGCGGAGGAACGACACAGGACCCTGCGCTGTTCTTTTGTCTGCTGGTTCTTCCCGGGTTTGCTGCTGGTTCTTCCCGGGTTGGCTACCGACCCTTCCACCTCCGTGGAAGGGCGGTTCCCCCTGCCACTTTCCCCACTTCCGCGGGGGAGCGGCACACCGCCGGCCGGCTCTCTCGGGGGCTGCTCAGATGTTATCCGGATGTTCCCCTTAGGTGTTCCTCCTTTATAGTCCTCTTCCACCAATCCCAACTCTGCTACCCACACGCCGAGTACGCTGCTCTCCTCCAATCAGGAGCAGGATCAGCTCCTGCAGGTTATTGGTCGAACTGGAGGCAGCTGTGTAGAAGTTGTTTACTCCTCTCTCAGCGCCATATTGTGGGAGAGCAGATGCATAGAATAAGTCTTAATTCCAGTAACTTAGTCTAGTCCGAGTTGCTCCCCACAATACCTCTTTTCTTTCCACTGTCGTTTACCTAGTTAACCTTTTTCTGCTTCCTCCTTAACTCTTTTAAGAATTTTATTTAGGGGGCTGTGTTGTGGCCTAGGAAGTAAAGCCACCACCTGTAGTGCCGGCATCCCTTAAGGGCACTGGTTCGGGTCCCAGCCTGTCCACTTCTAATTCGGTTCTCTGCTGTGGCCTGGGAAAGCAGTAGAAGATGGCCCAAGTCCTTGGGCCCTGCACCCCTGTGGGTGACCCAGAAGAAGCTCCTATGGCCTGAGAAAGCTAGGCTTTGAATCAGCCTAGCTCTGACTATTTTGCAGCCATTTGGGGAGTGAAACAGCGGTTGGAAGACTTTGTCTCTCTCTCTCTTTCTCACTCTCTCTCTTTCTCTCCCCTCCACCTCTCTGTAACTTGCCCTTCAAGTAGATAAATAAATATTTTTTAAAAAGAATTTTATTTATTTAAGATAGATCAATCTTCCATTTATTGGTTCACTCCCCAAATGGCTGTAATGGGCAGGCTGGGCCAGGCTAAAGCCAGGAACTAAGAACCCCACATGAGTGGCAGGGCCTAAGTAGTTGGGCTATATTCTTCTGCTTTCCCATTATTAGCAGGGAGCCGGATGAGAAGTGGAGCCACTGAGACTCCAACTGGCATGCTGATATGGGGTCCTTCATCACAAATGGCGGCTTAACCTGCTGTGCCAAAACACTGGCCTTTGAACTCTTTTTAAGAATTTATTTATTTATCTGAGAGAGAAGGGGAGAGAGAGACAGTTAATTAGTTTCTATCTACTGGTTCCCTCTCCAGATATCAACAGTAGCTAGCTTTAGGCTGGGCTGAGGCCAAAGCTGGAGCCAGGAACTAGATCAGGACTGCCACATGGGTGGCATGAACTCAGTTACTTGAGTCCCTACCACGGCTTCCCAGGCTTTTCATTAGCAGGAAGCTGGAGCCAGGATCTGGAGTCAGGATCTGGAGTCAGGAAATGAACCCAGATATTTGATGTGAGGTGTGGGCACCTGAACTGCCACCTTAGCTTTTAGGCTAAAAGCCTGCCCTTCACTCATGGTTTGAGAGAAGTTTTCTTCTGAGGAGGCGTCCGTTATTTTTCTACTTGGGTATCTTAGGAGTTCTCATCATACCCTGCATCCTTTGCCTGGCACCTGTCACTGTCATACTTTCACACTTGCTTGTATTTAATATCTGTCTCTCCCACCAGCCTGCAGGCTGTTTGCAAGCAGGCACTGGGCTCATTTCTGGGCACAGTTATAATCCCAGTGAATTCTCTGGGATGAGCTTGTAGAGAACCTCAATAAAGAGTGAACACTGAGGGCCGGCACTATGGCTTACAGCCACAGTGGTAGAGCCACCATCTGCAACGCCAGCATCCCATATGGGCACCAGTTTGAGTCCCAGCTGTTCCACTTCAAATCCAGCTCTCTACTATGGCCTGGGAAAGCAGTAGAAGATGGCGCAACTCCTTGGGCTCCTGCATCCGCCTCTCTCTGCCTCTGCCTCTTTGTAGCTCTGCCTTTCAAATAAATAAATAAATCTTTTAAAAAAAATTAAAGCGTGAACACCAGGAGCTGGTGTTGTGGTGTGGCAGGTAAGGCCATCGCCTGCGATGCTAGCATCCCATATGGACGCTCTTTCGAGTCCTGGCTATTCCACTTTTGATCCAGCTCCCTGCTAATGTGCCTGGAAAAGCAGCGGAAGACTGCCCAAGTGCTTGGGCACCTGCATGCACTCATACGGGAGAACAGGAGAAGGCTTCTGGCTCCTGACTTTGGCCTGGCCCACCCCAGCCATTGTGGCCACTTGGGGATTGAACAAATGGAAGATCTCCTTCTCTCTCTCTCTCTCTCTCTCTCTCTCTCTCTCTCTGTAACTCTGACTTTCAAATAAATAAAATGAATCTTTAAAGAAAAAAGAGTGAACGGTGAATGGGTGAATGAAGATGCTAAGTGATGGTATCAGCAGAAGCTGCAAAGAAGAGAAGGTTCTGCCTTGAGCATTTGCCTGTATTTCTAGCCGTGGTGGTATAGGCGCTACCCAGACCAGCACATTTCAATTTAAACACAGTCCCATGCGGCAGGGGTTGTGTTGTGTTTATCTGGGATCTTCAGAACCATTTTGAAGGAAGACGGAAGGCCCAAAGAAATTTGTTTGCATTCAGAATTTAAATAAATGAGCCAGCACATCTCTGGGACAAGTATGGGACTGCAAAGACACCTACAGAAACTTCAGCATTGCCAGGATGGAAGTTTGGATTCTACTTACATCTCATTTCTTCAGAGGTAGCAGGCTACAGAATTGACAGCTTTTAATTGGAAGCACTGTCACTCCCACCCTCTTGCCTAACCCCAGCTCGTGAGAGATGGTGTGTTCTTTATTTATTATACATGTCTGCATATTGAGATAATTGGGTTGTATAATATTGCATGCAGACTAATCTGAGAATGATTTCTGCTGAATAGAAATTACTTATTTTGATTCCTTGGGGGTTTGTTTTGTCAAAACTCATGTAGTATTTAGCAAAGTAATCATTGTTCAATTGCCAAGCACAGGAAGTGTAAAATTATCCTAATAAGAATGAAAAGAATGCAGAGAAGGAGTGTTGCTGACCCCGTCAACTTGATTAGTGATGGTGTTTCATTCACATTCGCAAGCCCTAACCTCGCACTGCCGCCTGGGAAGACTATCGTGTACCTCTGTATCTCCCGGGCCCTAATTAAATATGCTAGTTGTCGTGTGGTTGCTCAACCAGAATAGAAACAAACAAACAAAGATCATAGAAGAGGAAGGAAGATAGTGCTGAAATCCTCCAGAGAAGTGCTCCCTGAGAAGTCAGTACCCAAACTGGAAGCATAGTTTGAAAACCAAAACCCGTGCTCACGTTCTATGACCTTGACTTTATCTCTCAGAAGCCAAGTTCCTCACCTGTCACATGAACTTAGAAATAACACATGCCTCCCATGAGCTCTTTGTAGCTCATTCAGAAGGGTGATTGACCATTCATGGGCGGCTTTGAAGTAAAATACATCGTGTACAAGTTTTGAGTCACCACATATAAAAAGAACACACGTGGGGAAAAAAAGACATTGAAAAGTTTTCCTTTGACATCTTCATGGGTAGGTAAAAATAGGGCCATAGCTACTAAAAGTACTTTATTCGAATGATCTCATTTGGTCCAGGTGATGATGTTCTGAGACGTGGTAAAGGGGGGCGTGATCAAGGTCACACAAGGAAAAAGTGGGATTCATGCTCAGGTCTCAGACCTTGTATTTACTTCTGCTCCTCTGACTGGCACTGGGGCCCCGGTGGTGATTCAGGAGAGGTGATTCTGCTGTCACGCTTAAGGAATCGAGGTCCAGCACTCGGAAGGGAGAGGCACCGTGGTGGAATAACTTACCTATGTGGCAGATAGAGAAATCACTAAGAGGACAAACTCTGACATTGCAATGCCTCCATTTGACTGTTGGCTTCGCACTTTTTCTGGGAGTGTGAACCTAGGCAACAACTTCACCTGTCTGGGAAAAGTAAGGAGTTGACCTTCTTTGATGGTATTTCCATTGAGCTGTGGGCTTCACATGCCCATCCCCTGTATATTGGTAGACTTCAAACAGTGATGCCGTGGGACTTTCAGGGTGAGGCCATACACGGCCAGGTGCCTGGGGCTGGCCTATTCGGAGGCTCAGACTGCACGGAGAAGCCACACCTTGCTGTTCTCTTGACAGCCCAGCCGTGTGGACCCTTCATGGTCCCATCCACGAGTCGGAAGTGAGTGAAGACACCTCGAGTTACTTCCAGATGCGAGCCACTTAAATCCCCCTAGCCAATCAGGTCTTCTCAACAAAGACCCCAGTTTGATGGAGTGGAGACCAAGCATCCCCATTATGCCTTGTTTAAATTCTTGACCCACCAAATCTATTGGAATCACAAAAAATGGTTGTTTTACACCTTAGATTTTTAGGTTGCTTGCAGTGCAGCAAGTAACTAGGACCCTGTTTGAGTCTCAGCATCCTGGTCTGCATAATAGAGACAATAATACTTTTCTTTTTTGTTTTTGTTTTTTTAGACATCTATTTTATTTATTTGAAGGAGCTACAGAGAGAGGGAGAGACAGAGAGAGATTCTCCATCTGCTGGTTCACTCCCCATATGGCTGTAATGGCCGGGGCTGGACCAGGCCAAAGCCAGGAACAAGGAACTTCTTCCAGATCTCCCATATGGGAGGCAGGATCCAAACACTTGGACAATCTTCTGCTGTTTTTTCTCAGATCATTAGCAGGGAACTGGACCAGAAGTAGATGATGCTGGTATCGCAGGTGGCGGCTTTACTGGCTACACCATAACGCTGGCCCCAATGACGCCTTTCTTATAGGATAGTTGAGCGTCAGAAATGAAAGAATTTAGCGTCACATCTTACACATGGGAAATACTCAACGAATGGTAAAGATAAATAATGTTCCTGTTAGTATTGTCATCAGCATCATCTGTCCTGTGGGCCATGGATTATGACAGTTAGGAAACCTGGGGTACCAGCAGGCTGGGGTATTGTGATTAACACAGGGCCGCAGCCTGGAGGCGAGGAGGCAATACCACCTGGCAGAGGCCTCTGTTGTCTCTGCCTCCTGGGAAACAGTGTGTCCTCCACAATAGTCGAAAGCACAGCCCCAGTGCTTGCTATAGCTTCAACACTTGGCAGAGATGGTAACCTGATTCATTTACAAGCCACACAACCTGGAGTTATCTTGGGTGGGGAGGTTGCACGCCCTTACGTTTCACCCAAATTGCCACGTTAACAGACTCCAGCAGGCTGGTCTGTTTATTCCCGGTGGTGAGAAACTCAGTTGGGAGCATTGATTGCGCCACATGTTCTCCTTCTCTCCCTCTGCAGAATTCCTCAGCCCCTGATGGACTCCTTTGACACTTCTCCACCTGAGCAGAGGGAGTCAATCTTTTGTGCAGCTAGGCCAGCTGTCCGCTGGAGTGCCTTGAGGTCTCATCACAGCGTCGTGCACCTTATGAGCTTGTCTCGTTGTTTCTCGGCCTCCCTTTGCAGCAGAGGCCCTGACCATCCGTGTAACTCCCAGTCCCTCACTGCGTTCCATTTTCCTTAGTACATCGATGCTTTGATTATTCCCATGCTTTGGCCCAGTATGTCTCCCCAAAGAGGAACGCAGGCTTGAGAATGAGACTCAGCAGGAACTCCTTGGCGCTGAGGCCTGGACGCCTTCCCTTGTTACCACTTTTTAATCCTGTGATCCACACACGGTTTCCCTGCACTTGAGCTTGGAGGACTTGGGGTTATCATTCTCAATTTTCTTCCTGTGGTGACAACATCTAAGATGTGATAAACGCTGGTCAGGAAAAAGCCAGTCATCCCCTTTATCTGTTACGAGGCACCAAGACAGCTTTGTTTCCGGAGATAGGGCCAAAGAATTTAAAGATACACATTTTCCTAAATGTTTACCACGGATCAGATGCTGTTCTCAGTGTGTTCCCCAGGTGCCTGTGTTTAATCATTGCAACAGCTCATTCTTTTCATCCCATTTTAGAGATGAGGACACTGAGGCTTGGAGAGGAAAACTAACTTGCCCAAGGTAGGAAGTTGTGAGTTAGGAGCTGCATGCAGGTAACCCAGCTCCAGATGGTGGATTGTTTTCTCCTCTGCATGCCGCCCCTTTGTGTGAGGCACTTAAACCTGCTCTCACCACGTGTCCCCCAAAACAGTGGATTCTGACTTACTCAGGGATGCTATTCGTATCTGCATGCCTTGAGTGTGGTTTAGGGCCAGGCTGGGTGCAGTGGAGGCCACCACAGTGTTGTAACTTGACAAGGACTCCCAGTTGAAGACGTGACTTATTCATGGGACGTGGGACCTTTGAGGAGCCATCTTCGTTGTTGGTACAATCCTGGTGGAACTGGAATAAGAAAATATCAGTGAGAAGCAGGGAGTTACTGAAGGGGTCAGCAACTCACAGAGTCCAGAACGCTGCACCTCGCTGAGTCAGAAGCTAGGAACTGGAAAGGCCGCGAGGCTATCTAGTCTTGTATCTGTGATTCTCTCTGCGTATCTGATTGATTTTCTCCCTCTGCTGGGGAGAAAAACATTCTTTTTTTGGCAGAGTTTTTTTTTTTGTTTTTTTTTTTTTTTTCCCCTTCTTTGCTCATTGCATAGGCACAAGATGACCTTCAGAATTTTCCTATCTTAGTTCAGGTCTCTTTTCCAAATTTCTGGGGGAGGAAATTCAGTCCTGCAGATTGTCTGAGGCGTTCGGCACTGGTGTGGTCTCCAGCTGCCCAGGGTGGAGGGTGGGGGTGTTGAGTGCCAACACAGTTGTCAGGAACTCTGCTCCTGAGGTTGGAGGGTCTCTGGGGCCCGTGCCCAAACATGAGAACCCAAGACTGCTGTATCAATTAAGAGTACAGCTGACCCAAGACCACCTGTGGTAGGGGGAACGAAGGTGACTGGCTGGAGTCAGCCCCTCCTCACAGTACAAAAAGGCCAGTACTACCTGAGAAACTTGGTACCCGAGAGAGAAGGTGTATTAGTGAGTTTTCTGTTGCTGTAACAGAATACCTGAGGCTGGGACTTTGTGAAGAAAAGAGGTCTATTTTCTTCCTAGTTTTGGAGGTTGAAAGTGCAAAAATGAGGTGACCTATTGGTTTGGACTCTGCTGAGGGTCCCTTTGGCTGTATCACAGCGTGGTGGAGAAGCAGGAAGGGAAATGCCACGTTGAGAAGGGGCCACTTGTCCATGGAGGTCTTGCTTTATGGCAACCCACTCATGAGAACTAGCTTAGTCTCAACCCCTTCCAGGGCAGTGCCCACAACCATCTACCTACCTCTCACTAGGACCTACCTCATGCAGGCTTCACCACTTTTCATATCACCTCCTTGCAGATCAAGCTTCCAGCAACTGAACTCTTGGGGACAGAGATTATGTGGAGTAACGAAAGGACCAGGATGTGCAGCCAGAGAAACCTAGATGTAAATGCCATAGTTTTCAGAGCTGGTGCTGTGGTGCAGTGTGTTAATGCCCTGGCCTGAAGCACCAACATCGCATATGGGCCCCAGTTCTAGTCACAGCTGCTCCACTTCTGATCCAGCTCTCTGCTGTGGCCTGGGAAAGCAGTGTAAGATGGCCCAAGTCCTTGGGTCCCTGCACCCACATCAAACACCAGAAGAAGCTCCTGGCTCTTGGCTTCGGATCAGTGCAGCTCCAGCCATTACGGTCATCTGGGGAGTGAACCAGTGGATGGAAGACTTTGGTCCAAATGCACAAATTGCAGGGGGAAAAGCACAAAGTGAATCTCTCTTCCATGAGAATTTCTGGAGAGGTAAGGCTCTCCAGATACCGAGTGCCAAGCGTGGAGGGAGAGAATGTTGATAGAGACCTGGTCTTAATTAAGCTCAGCTTTCATCAGCGACCCCAGTGCGCTGGCTCTGGGATTGCAGAGCCATGCAAACCTAGGAACTCAGAATGTGTGGAGTTGATGCTGGGGTTGGCCTGTGGGTCAGCAGGATGTCAACAGGCAAGTATAATTCTGATGGGGCAGCACACCCAGGCGGGGAGAGTGCTGTTCTGTAGGTCGTCAGTGCTGTATCAGAGGAAGGAAGGGTGGGAAGCAAGGCCGCTAGAATGCTGGGGAGTGGACGAGTGGACAGCGTGCTTGTGCATACACCTAAGGTCCAGGGAAGCTGAACCTTAAAGAGATGTGATGAGAAGTAAAGCTGTGGGCCTGGAGTTTGAAAGAATTCCCAAGGCAGTGGCGCCGCCATTCCTTTATGATGTTCCTTTCCCCATCTTTTCATGTTTTCCTAAGAAACACAAGAGTGGATTCTCCCTCGGTCAGCTCCTCGAGAAAGACTTGATTCCTCAAAGGGCCTCAGAATGACTCTTGGAGAAGTGATTATCAAAACAAATCATCATCCAGGTCAACATCATTATGCAATTGTTCTGATTGATTGAACACTTCTCGCTCAAGTTACATGGGGCAGGAATGATGGGGAAATGATGCCTGATTAGTCCCTCGTAAAAATGATTGTGTAAGTACTGTGTTTGCTCCGCTGGGGATACCATAGGCTTTTGAGACTCATCTCCACGAGTGTCAGATCATAACATTCACCCTTAGCTCCAAGGGTGTTGCAAGGATTTCATGAGATGCTGGCCCAGTAAATGGCTCACGATGGTTCTCAGACTATTGCCTATGTCTCATAGGAGAAACTGGGGAAGAGAGACGTGAAGTAATGTGTGCACAGCTGGTCAGCAGTGGAGCTGAGATTTAAACTCGGACTCTGTGTTCTGGAGTTGAGGCTGTTGTCCACTCAGCCATCATGAGCCATAGTGCTTAGTTCCTTAGAGAGTGTCTGCTACAGTGCCGGGAAGGCTTCCAGAGGGAGCTACAGAATATCCTTGGATGCTCCAGTTTCTAAGCAGAGTTCTGATAGTATAAGGGTGATGTTGCAACCAGAGACCCAGAACCACTCCACAGCAGAACCAGACTGTGCCTGTCTTCCCCATCTTCCCATTTCCATGCATTCTGAAGGACTGAGCTGCACTAGCTGCATCTCTCCCCCTTGTCATTTTCTGGGAAGCCGTTCTGCACACGTGTGAGGCAGGCTGGGTGTGCCAAGGAACTGACGGCTCCAGGTGCAGCCCTGCCCAAGTGTCTGATGGGGAGCAGGTAGAGGCTGCTATATCCCAGCTCACTAACATGGAGGCGTGTGTTCACACCTGGATTTTAAACTCCAGTCTTCCCTGTGGAGGTTGGCTCATTAATGAGCTTTTACGGGCTGTTCTTATTCCCCACTTTCCTGTTGATGCTCCATGAGCTTTCAGAAAATCAGCTTGTGTTCAGGGTATTGTCTCAAGGGCCTGCTTCTGGGGGAACCCAGAGACATGCTCCGATTCTGCCCTCACACTCAGCCTTTCTCTCCCAAAGATTCCTGAGCAAGGAAAGTACAGTGTATTAAAAACAACAACATCAACAACAAAACTAAAACCGAAAAACAGCTAAAAGGGAAACAAAGCAAGGCGGCATGAGTAGCTGGGTAAGCACCCAGTACTGCCCAGTGCATGTCAGTAAAACGCTCGGTGGGGAATGTGGATTAAGCCTTGAGGGGGTTCAGTGAAGTCCCCTGCTTACTGTTTCCTTTCTAAATGTGCTGACAGAATGGGGGTGGAGAGCCAGTGGGAATTCCACTCAAGGATGCAGACCATTAAGGCCGAGTAATCACATCCAGCAGTGAATGTGGCTCGGTGGAGGCACAGGGCTTGGAAAAATCAGATTAGCATCTCCTTCCTCTCAGAGGAGCCAGCCAGAGGTGTGAGCAGAGGATCAGGGATGCGGGGAGCAAGAGGGATGTTTGCATCCCCCTAGAGGGGGCTGAGGTGCACGCTCAGGTGTGCCGCGGTGTGTTTCCCTCCTCTTCTTCCTCTTCAGTGTCTTGGTGGCCGTTGGTTTGCCACCCAAGGGGATGCTGAGTTCATCTTCTGGAGTAGCATTTGTTGGCCTTTGCCTAGATGTGATTGGGAAGGGGTTAAACAGCATTAGGATTTTTGCATCTTGGTTTCTGTTGCTCGTCGGTGAGATGTCTATAGTACGTGTGGAGTTTTTCATGTTGGCGGATTGGTTCTGTATCCTACAAATTGTGAAGGAGCCACGAAAAGAAAAATGACGATGATGATGATGACAACTTAGAAATGGCAAAAGGACTTTATTGGTCACATGCTTGCTCTCCCAGGCAGCACAAGGGATGATTTGTCTATATCTCAGGAATACAGCAAGCATATAGAGTAGGTAATTGCCTTCTGTGTACGGGTGAGGAAGCTGATTTTTAAAAGGACTAAGTTGCCATCACAAGGTTCTTCATACAGGCTCTGGAAATAGGACTATGAATAATATGCTTAGTGTCTCTCTCTCTCTCTCAGTGTTCTTGTGGACTATTTGGGTATCAGGAAGAGAGCAAAAATGGGATTAGGACTGAAAGAAGTTGTGAGGTATTAGGGGACCGCTGTCTGGACTTTTGGGACAAGTTGCCACTGTGATGTGGCTTGAGGCAGTTCATTGCATGCTGTTGATGAGACCATTGTTAAAGAAATATCAGTACCCTCTTAGCCTCCCCACTGTCAGCTCCGTGAAGCTCAGGGTAAGCATTCCCAGGATATGGAGAGTCTCACTAGAATGAATGAATAAATGAAATAGCCATCATTTGCTCATTTATTTTAAAAGCTTTTACTTATTCATTTATATTTGAAAGGCATAAAGAGACAGAGAGACCTTCTGTCCACTGGTTCGCTCCCCAGATGCCTGTAACAGCCCAGGTAAGAGCAGATGGAAGCCGGGTGCTTAGAAGTCAGTCCACGTTTCCTGTGTGAGTGGGAGGAACCCAGCGCTACAGCATCACTCGCTGCCTCTCAGGGTGCACATTAGCAGGAAGCTGTATCAGAAGCAGAGGTGTGACTTGAACCCAGGCACTCGGATACGGGATGTGGGTGTCCCCAGTGGCTCCTAAATTGATACACCAAATACATGCCCCATTATTGTCTTATTTAATCAAAATAGTTCTTAAACTTGAAACTCCTCGTGGGTAGAAAACATCTCAATGAAAATATCTCTGAAGAGCAGGGTGCATGACCGGCCTCATTGAGGGTGAAGGCAGAAGGATTTGGGGCAGAATCTTGGTTTTTTGGGACCAATCTTGTCAGAGGAACTTCCAGCTTTGTTTCTGTTGCATCCACTCATCAGCTAAAATAGAACATTACACAAACCAGTGACAGTCACACATGAATTTTATTGAAAATGAGAGCCAAGGCAACTGATCGGGACGACACTCCTTACCAGAGTGCGGCCCCCAACAGTGAGTTACACAGCTTTTTGTAGTATTCTGTCCACCAGGGCTCAGAATTTCGAACCCCTCGTATGCAGAATATGGTTGTAAGATAACAGTTAACAATAACAAACCCAGGAACAGTAGCAGATCCAAGATGTGGTTGTAAGATAACAGTGCAGGGCGCATTTCTGTCAACTTATTTCCTTGGACTTTGGGCCCACATAGTTTCCACGAGATAACACCCTTAGCCATTAGTAAGCAAAGCTAATATGTACAGAAGCAAGAGATCTGCAATTAGCTTTTAGCCACACTCACTCCATTTTGATTTTGACTCTATAGTTTTTATTTTTTTCTAATTTTTAAAATTTATGTAAGGTGAACAAATTTAATGTATTTCAGATATACATATTTAGGAGCATAGCAATACTTTCCACTCTACCCTCTTCCCACCCACGATCTGGCTCTGGTCTTTTCTTCTCCCCTTCATTGTTTGTTTAAAAGTCAACGGAAGAAGATCTGGGTATTTTCATCTCAAAAAATGTCCTGGGAAATGAAAATAAGGGGAATGAGTGCTTAGTTAATGCCCCCTGCTGCACTGACGCAGCTCATCCTCCTGGGTTCTTTATCCCTGTTTATGGGCTGAAACCTGGAATATTGGAGTGTGAGGGAGAGGAGGGGCTGGTGACAATTAAAGCAAGCAGACCAACTGGGGAAGAGCTGGGGCTGCAGCTGAATTCTCCCATTTATCAATGTCTTCACCAAAGAGCCCTTGTCACCCCCTAGTCACCCAAACAGCTCCCTGAGCCGTTCCCATCCCTACCACGGCAGCTTGCTGAGCCCTGCATGCTGATTAGAAAGCTGGTGAGTGATGGAGAACAACACAGGGCTCTATTCCTCGGGTGGATCTAAGCAAGTTAATAACCTTCTTTAAGGCAAAGGCAAATCAAGTCCTATTTTAAACATTTTATTGACAAGCACAAAAAGGCTGCTGTCTGTGGCCCAGGTAAATTTATCACTTGGTTTTGTTACTTGTTTCTGACTCATGCAACAGACAAGAGCATTTAAATCATCCAGAGTCTCCCTTGTTGCAAGACAGCAGGAAGCTTTGGAGGAGGGGAAAATGGGATGAAAAGGAGAGAACTTGTTATCTCTTTTAACTCCTAGTGTATGATCAGTACTTCTCTGGACGCTTTTCTTACATCGACACGTTTGATGCTCGGGTAATCCTTCATGGTGGTATTGCTTTATTCCCACTCTACAGATGAAAATACTGAGGTATAACGAGAATAAAACACCCCTGTTCCAAATCATACCACGGTGCTGGAGCCAGGATCCAAAGCTTTATCTGACGTTCTCAATCACACTGTCTGCATCTGTCGAGGTCCTGAGACAAAACAGATGGCACATTCAAGTCAGGAGCGTTCCAGGAGAGTTAATTAAGGGCCCACTCATATAAGTAAGAGCAAGGTTTAGGGAATTGCAAGGGATGATGCTGTAGCCCAGGACTAGCAATAGCAGAGCTGCTGCTGCTCCTAAAACGAGGGGGCACAGGGACCCTGGGGAAGCTGAGTAAAGGAGACTATGAGAGGAGCAGTGATTTTAGACAAGGAACAGGGTCAGCCCAATGTGAGTTGAGGTTAGATTAAAGGAGGGAGATGTATTGGCCAAACCAGCTGCAAGCCCAGGATCCTACCTATATGACCTACACTGGTCAGCCTCCAGTGTGGCCCACTGCCCCAGTTTTTTGGTACCCAGTAGATTCCTATGAATTCTCTCCACCCCTGAAGGTGGTAGATATCAAGTTGTACCAAAACAAAAAATAAATTCTCTAGGAGAAATAACTTCTCTGTGGAAATACAGTGAATATCAAAGCATTTCTCTTTAGATGTCATTGAAATACTCTCAAACCACATTACTTAGGTGTTGGCCATGACCTCCAACGCTTTAAGGAGCATTTTGCCAGTAAGATTTTGTATCCATGCAGACATGCACCCAGTAGAAGGGAAGAAGTACACATGGTGGTGACTGTGTGGGCCGGGCAGCGAGAGATTTGCCACCAGCCGTGTCTGCTCTGCGACCACGTCTTCAGAAGAGAAAACAAGCACCATATGTTCTCTTCAAAGGAAAGCAGTGTTGCTGTCTTGGATCATCTAGGCCACTGGGTGGCTGTGGGCAGCTCCTTGCCACCAGTGATGAGAGTTTGAGAAGAAACATCCCATCCTCCTTTGTATCACCTCTTCTCTTCTTGCCATCCTGTTATAAAACATCTTCCAGGAAAATGGCTGACTGTTCCGTGATTGCCAACCTAGAATTCAAGGTGCCAGTGAGAGCAACATTGTTTTGCCCCTGAAACCAGCATTTTGAATTCCTCCTGTGTGTCAGGCCCTGTGCTAGGTTTTGCAGATGCAGAAATGAGTCAGAACACGGTTTGTACACCTCAGGAGATCATGGCCCAGAGAAGGAGGCAGACCTGTATAAATTCCCAGTGATTGTGATCTGGGAAGCTGCAGATGAGGAAAGCACACAGGGTTTTGGGTCCCTAGTTAGGGGAGCAGTCACGTTTGTCCTGGGCAGTCAGGAAGTTCTATGGCTCAGGTGCTGTTGAGCCTTGGGAGCCAAATCTGTGAAGCGGGGTTGGAGAATGGGTATGACAGACAAAGGCAGAGGCAGAGGCGCGACCTTAAAGCTATGTGCGTGTGAAGACACAACCAAAAAGCTGCATCTGGAGCTAAGGACGGGGTGGAGTAAAGTCAGAAATAAAGAGGTACACCTCTGGATTTTGAATGGCATCAACACCTCCATCCTTTGAGCAGTGTGGGATTGTGGAAGGTAAGCAGGGAAGTGACCAAATTAGGTCTGTGTTCTAGAAAGATCCTTGCATTCTGCCTCTAGCTTGACTGATGCTCAGCCAGCTCAGCTCCCTGGAGGACTGGATTAAGAGGGTTCTCTTACAAGGACCACCCTGCAGAGGGCGGGGCTGCTCACTTGCAATGCCAGCCCAAATCTCCAGGAAAGGGGAGCACATGCAAGGAGGAGTGTTGCTCATATTTACAAACTTAGGTAGAAAAGGGGGGGAATCAGGGTTTCCAGCAAGACGGAAAATGTTAAGCCGCGCTCTGAAGTCCTAATCAGATGCAAGCAAGAGCCTTTTCAAAAGCAAGAGTAATCTGTGGTGGAACAAAGTCTTCTTTTAAGCCACAAATGATTCTTCACACCCAGAGACTGATAGCACATTTTCCTCGCTCCGTTCTCTTCTGTGGTCACTGCTTAACTCAGCATCAGCATCTTTCAGAGGATTCTGTTGGAAGTGTGAAATTTACCATCGTGATCTTGGGGGCAGGTCCTGGGTGAACTGATGGTGGCTTTTGGGATTGGTCACAAGGTTGGCCGAAGAAGCTGGATCTTGGCTTCTTTGCTCAAATCTCTCTCTCTCTCTCTCTCTCTGACTTTGGGCACTCAGTGCGTTCTGCCTATTCCTGCATCCTCACACTCATCTCTGGATTTAATACCACACGCCCACCACACACCTGCATCACTCACTATGCCTCCTCACAAACTCTGCACCTCCCGAACTGCTTATACACTTCACACGGCTTTGTCCGCAGACTCGCACACATCTGCTTGAACCCACCACACATATAGCTTCCTGTTCCGTCATCACACACACAGATGCTCATGCTGAACGCTCACGGCTCTCAAATGTTTTGCACCTTTCTCTTGGTTTCTCCCGTATCTATTCCATCACCCCACCCCTCTCCATGAGCTCGCTCTGTGCTCACTGTCACACCCCAGCCTCCCGCAACACACATACCTCGCCCCAGATGAAAAAGTGCATGAAATCTTAGCCTAAAGAGAAGTTTCGTAGTACAAGCGTTCTTCTAGCACCCGCACAGTCTTTGCTTCTCACTTCTGGGCAGTGTGTGCAGTTCAGAAGTGCTTCTGACAATCGTTTTGGGTGCTCGTACCTACCCTTTTTGAGTACCTGAACCGCAATGTTGGGTTACAGGACCAGTTTCAGACACCTGAGGTGATCACCCCTTGAAGGTTTCCTCCACTTGAGTCAGTTGCTTACCCCTCCCCACACCTCAGTTTGTTCATCTATTAAATGGAGCAAGCAAGAGTGTCTGCCTCTTAGGACTGAAGATCAAATGAGTAGGAACACGTGAAAAGCCCTTAGCCCAGCTTCAGGTGCAGAATAAACAGTGGATAAAAGTGAGCCCCGATGGTATTAAGTGAGGTCCTTTGCTTTAAATCAGGTTTCCATGAGAACTCCAAGCCCTGCAACAGCGGGCCTGCGTTTGTGGTCCTAATTGAGCGAAGGCGTATTTCCTGTTCGGGTCAGCCTTTGTGTAGAAGGTCCCTGTTTGTCAAACAAACACGCGGTGTCCCGGGGGGTAGGCTGAACTGAGTCTCCGAGTGCAGAAACAAATTAGGGCTTGGAGGAATTTGTGGAATTTAATTCTCATAGAGTAAGGAGCCCAACGGAGTAGAGGCAAGTGCCAAATCACCTCAACAGGAAGGCCAGCTCAACAAGGAGAGCAGCCAGTGCACGGAGGGGCCTTGGGTGAAGCTGACTGTGGGTCTGGGGCCAGGTTTTGCAGGAGGACTCAGTGCATGTCCTCTTCCTGGGATAGAGAAAGCTCTGGTTATCCAGCCAGAGCCTTTGGGGTCTTTCATGATTAACTCTAGTCGCCTCTCTTCACCAGTGATGATGAGAGCTACCTCTATTTACTGAGTGCCGATTTTGTTCCAGGATTGTGCTAAGCTGATGCTCACTGGATCCTCGTGGGCATTCTATTAATTATCAATATTTCTATTGTATAGACAAGGATACTAAGGTTCAGAATGAGGATGAAGAAGAACCTGTCCTTGGTCAGAGAGTAATTGGAAAAACTGGGCTATTTGGGGCCATCAGTCTTGGTTGAATTCGAGCTGAAGGGACTTCTGGGTAGGGGACAGAGAGTTAGAAGGACAGGCACACAATAGTGATGTTGACTATGAGCTGTTGAAGTCATCTCTCCCCACCCCTACCTGCCTGTCTCATCACTGGGCAAGTGCCCCCTTGTACTCATGGAACAGTTTCTGGGATGCCTGATCGGTTAGAAGTCTTGTTACTACTTTGCCATTCTGCTTGTTTAAGAAAAACACAGTAAGATGCACATGTCACCAGCTCTGTCAGACTCAGCTCTCTTATTGATCCGAATTTGTTTCCAGAACACAAGGGGGAGACACTAAAGGCAGCATCTCTCAAAGACATCAATTGCTGGATACATAGAAAACCTGCATCAGATCTTGGCCTCTCAGACACCTGCCACTGCTCTTCTGCACACCCATCCTCAGCCTCTAGACTTTTCATTGTCTTTCACTAGGCACGTAATGTTGGTAGACAAGAAAGAGCATCAGGACTTCAGAAGACCAGAGTTTGAAACTCATTCCTTATGTTGACCAGCTGTGACTTTGGACATATCCTCATCAACTCTTTCTTTAAAAAGATTTTTTAAAAATTTATTTATTTGAGAGAGCAATCTCTGTCTGTCTCTCTCTGTGTGTGTGTGTGTGTGCATGTGTGTGTGCACACTTCCAAACACCTGTAGTGGCTGGGCCTGGGTCAGGCCAAAACTGGGAGCCAGGAGCTCAGTCCTCACGGTGGTTACAATGACCAAATTACTAGAGCCATCACTGCTGCCTCCCACTAACAGAAAGCTGGAGTCAGGAGTGGACTAGGTGTTGAGCCTTAGGGTCCCTGATACAGGAAGCAGGTGTCTTAAATGCGAGGACAAATGCCCGTCACCCCTTTGACTCTCTTGACCTTTAGATTCCAGTCTGTGAAATCAAGGGACAACCATGGCTTACCTGCTACAGCTGTAGTAAGTGTAACGACCATCACATGCTAATGGTCATTTTCTCATAATTTCACCTGACTTTTCCATGGAAACACTGGCTGGAAAGGATGGGTGCTGCAGACTCTCACGTTGGCCTGAAAGGCCCAGGACGCAGAGTTCTGCTAGAAAGTCAGGTGCTCCCCAGAATGTCTTCTCAGAGAGTGAGCTGTTCCACCTGCCCTGAGAAGAGGCTGAAGCCCATGAAGTTAAGGTGGCTTGCCCAAGAATGCCCAGAAAATTAATGACAGAACTAAGGCTGGATCCAAACTCCCCTCTGTTACCACTGCAGGAAGGTTTCAGACAAATCAGGCAACTAAGCTGTGATGATAATAACAGAAATGGCTGTTAAATTGCAGCCCCCTCTTTACTAAAGAAACATTTCCTGTGTGACAAGCACCGGGTTCATGTTTGCATACATTGTCTTATTTAATTGTCACGACTCTCAGGAGCAGGAACCTTGATTACCAACATTTTGAGAAAGCTGGAGCTCAGAGAGGCTGAGCGTTTGTAGAGCATCACCGGCTAGGAAGTAGTAGAGCAGGGAGGCAAACCAATGTCACATAAGCCCTAAATCTTACAGGAAAATTGCTTATGACTCAGCTTCACTGTACGGATGGACTCGACTTAATTGAATGAGAAAACTCCACGGTGCTGGAGGCTTTGCTTTAACTTCTCCCAGGCCGCTGGTTTTTGTATGACTGGCATTGCTGATCGCAGCAGGCCTCTCTTCTGACTTGGCCCACAGTCATTGCCCTTGCCTGCCCCATACAGCTTGAGACAGAGTCCAGAAAATCCCTGGTATGAGTCTCTCTGACTCTCTTAAAACTTCACTGAAAATAGTTCTCCTTCTTTCGTTGTTTCAAGGCCCGAATCTTTAATTGTTCCTTTTTTCTTTGAGTTGGAGAGTGATAAAATATTTCCTGTTGGGGCTGGCACTGTGGCATAGTGGGTAAAGCCTGGCTATTCTACTTCCGATCCAACTCTCTGCTATGGCCTGGGAAAGCGGTGGAAGATGGCCCAAGTGCTTGGGCCCCTGCATCTTCATGGGAGACCCAGAAGAAGTTCCTGGCTCCTGGATTGGCCCAGCTCTGGCCATTGTGGCCATTTGGGAAGTGAACCAGCCAGTGGAAAACCTCTCTCTGCCTCTCTCTCTGCCTCTCCTCTCTCTGTGTAACTCTGCCTTTCAAATAAATAAATAAATCTTTAAAAAATACTTCCTGTAAAGTCATCTTTCCACCTAATGATATCTACATATTTTTCTTCATCACATTCTTGTACTTCATGTGCACAATGAATTTGACCCTTGTATTATGGTCAGATTGTGCATAGCTCCTATTCAGTTGTCTAGAAATTTATGGTTTTCTTCTTTGTCATTCCTGCCGCCTTCTTCTTTCCCAATTTGTAGGCACTCTATTCTGCCTTAATGTATGAATTTCCCTTCTATTGATCCTGTGTTTACTTAAACATAGGTTTATCTTTGGCATTACTTTGGGTAGGTATATTTGAAATTTTGTGAAGTTGGCGTTGTGTTTTAATTCTGTTTGTATTTTTACACAGGACTCTCACTTGAGATCCATCCTGTGGCCGTGGCCGTGTGTTCATCTGCTCCTTGCCTGTGACTGGTTCACAGTATTTCATAGCCTCTTTTACTGCATTTATCTGTTCTCTCATTCATGAGCACCTTGATTTCTTCCGGCTCTCTGCTACTACAAGCAAAGATGCAGTGATTTTCCTCCTACCTGTTTCTTCGTAGATATTTAGGAGACTTTCTTTAGAGTCTTACACAAGGTTTGGATTTCAGATCACAGACACTAATGCCTCTGCGAATACTCTCACACTGCCAGTTTGAAGAGCTGCCAGAGCCTGCACTGGCATTGCTGGCACGGAGAGAGTGGCTTTCCCCGCTAGCCTCTCCAGGTAGATTTTTTGGCCCACGTATCAGATGTGAAATAGCATCTTATTGTTGCTTTAATTTATATTTCACTAAATACTGGAAGTCGGAGCCTCTGATCATATGTTCCAAGTCAATTTGTTTTCTCCTTCTGGGATAGTGCAAATAGCGGCTTCCAGCCTGCCACCTGTCAGTGACATTCTTCATTGAAAAGACTTCTTATTTTTGTCAAAAAGTAAACATATCCCTTCCTCTCCTCCCTAGATTCCATCCAGGAAATAACTCTATACCTTGAGGTCACAAAGCCATTTAAATTTTTCATTTGCTTGAATACAAAAGGCTTACCTTTAATGGATTTGGAGCTTGCTTTGGTTTAGTGTGAGAGGTTGAGTTTCAACCATATCTCTAGATAAATATATTGCACATTTAAATAAATGATACTAAATGCCCTAAAAGAGTCATCAAATAATCCATGAAATAATTCCCCTCAGCAGTTCTGTGATTCTGCTGTGTTCTGTATCACCTCACACATCTATCTGTGCCTCGCTTCCTCTCTCTGTGTCTCCTCCTCTCCCCATCTCTTCCCCTCCCCCTCTTTCTCTCTTGTTCCAAGCTATCTGGCTTTTCCATCAGTACCACATTGTTTTCTTTACTATGGTTTTGCACGATGTTGTAGTACCTGATTGGGTAAGTTACCGATCAGATAAATAAGTTATCTCTTCTCTTTCTTCTTTCCCCAACTGTTTTCCCTGGCAAAAGTACTATTTCTGGAATTAGATTCTTATATCTACATTTTCACCCACTTTTCCAATTTTCTTATAAAGCACTGCTGTGGGGGAAAAATCTACCCTTTTGGGAAAATCTGACCCTATCGGTTGGTCAGCTGAGTGACACAATGGATACAAAGGGCCTTGCAAACTGTTAAAAAGTCTAGGACAGTTAGTGCTTGTTGAGATGAGCACAGTGCTTTGGGGTTCGCCAGGCCTGAATCGAAGTCCCTCGGAACTTGGATATATTATCTAAGTCCTTCTAGACTTAGCGTCTTTATCTGTGTGAGTGAAGTTGATATTAACCAGCTTCCAGATTTTTGTGAGGAGAGAGCAATTACGTGGGACACCACAGGCTGATAGGTTTTAGTGTTGGGGAGCTGGGGGCGTCACTGCGGATGGAGGAAGAAGAACGAGAATGCGGATCTGTGGATCCAAGCTTCGCACAAGGGATCCGGGCTGCTGTTGACATGGTACAGGCTTCCAGGTTAATGAGATCATTCATCAACATTATGTTCAGGGTCATGATGGATTTGCCCAGATCTTCTGCCTGAGTCTTCTGGGGGAAGGACATTAATGGTGACATCTGTGAGCAGAGAGATGAGTTGGGCTCCTGGAGTGGTGGTAGGGAGAGTGCTTGCCTCTCTTTCAAACTTTTTCTGCTTCACATCTTGAGCTCAGCAATGCCTGGCGGGACCTGCTGAGTTATTACTTTTCTGCCCTAGAATCAACCTGTTATGGGAGAAGTGTCTGCTATTAAATGCTCAAACAATTCTGGGAGGCAAGAAGGTAGAGTAGAAAGGGCACCAAGCTTGGGGGCAAATGCAGCTGAGCTCCTCTACTCCGTGGCTATGTGACCTTGGGCTTGTCATTTCGCCTAGTAATTATACTTCCCCTATAGGGTGGTTGAGAGGGTCATGTGATATAATGAATGCCCAAAGAGAAGATAAATTGCAACATGTCACGGAGATGGAAGGCATCGCAATCATTTCAAAAGAACTATGGGCTGCCTTTTAGGCAATCATTTCATCGCAGTTTTAACTTCAGCCCTGCAAGTAGTGGGCTGCTGCAGCACCTTCTTGGAGTAGACTGTGGACTCTGAAAATTGTTTTAGACGAGATGATTTGAACGTGTCTGCAAGTTGGGGTGTGCACGCATGTGTATGTGTTTATTGGTGGAGGGTATGGTGAGATGAGAGGATAGTGATAAAAAATCAAACACTAGGGTTTAAAAGATAAGTTAAATTTTTGACTTCTCACTCAAGTAGAAATGAACCTGCTGATTGGAAATCTAAAATGACCTATGACTAAGAATGGCGATGATTAACAATAACAGTGGGTCAGTGTGTCCCAAGTAGATAGGTGATTGATGTTTATTTTCTATTTACCATCACAGCAATCCGACAAATACCTGTCTTATAGATGAGGAAACTGAGGCTTCCCATGTTTCAGAGAAATGGATGGCAGATTGTAGAGCCAGGGTTCAAATCCATGTTTGTCTGGCCTCAGTGCCCAGCTCCTTAATCACTTGGATAGGCCTGTCAGTTATCCTGGGAGATCCATTTGGGGTTCCTTTCTCTGTCAAGAGCACAATGTTCCAGCCATGTCACTTCTGAAAACAGCAATTTCTGGAACTGAAACTTCAATTTTTCAGATTGGGAGGCTGACGCTTCAGTTGAGGCATCACACCAGGGCATGTCATCCCCCTTCACAATTGTGGAGGTACCTATTGCAAAGAAAGCAGCGAGCGAGGCAGCCAGCTAGAAAATCAGGAAAGAAAAATGTGCCTGCAATTGGCAGAGAATTCATATTTTCTGCAGCTCACCGGGGCCCTGATCCCTTTCCTGGTAACTTCCCGTTCAGTTTCCACTGGAAGTCAGTCTCCTGAAGCTGGTGGACCGTGTGAAGATCCTGCCCACCCCCCACCCCCGCCCCCCCAAGAGACTTTGGTAAGAGAATAAGGCAGGTCATTCCACATGCTGAGGAGTTTATTTTACTATTACTGGAAGTATTTTCACCACCTCGTGAAGAACACAATCCATTAAAAAGCCTCGTTGGTGTAAAAGAAAGAGACCTCTACAATTCTTTACTTCCAGAGGACTTCTTGCCTTCATGGACAGTGCAGACACTATGATCTGTAGTTCCCAGCTGAGTAAACTTAGGGAAGTTTCTTTGTCTTTCTGAGAAGGACTAAAGTGTTGCACAACTCCGCTTACTCTGAATTCCTTGGGGATGAATGTTGTGTCCTCTACAGATGCAGTTGTGCAGAACGCTGCACCTGTCTCTGAACAATTATGCACTGTGGGTGATAAAATACTCTTTATAAGAGTTGTTTGAGTAATTAAGCAAGATAATGAACGCATGGAGGTTAACAGTACTGGCACATCCTCTTCTCACATTATTTTTTTTTCCAGAAATTGAAGGAAAAGGTTATAAATAAGCTATAGTACAATGCAGTGCTTGGGAAATCACTTGTAAAGATAAATGATGATATCAGTATAAAACTGGAGACTACAAGGTGATACCTGTCTACACATTCACTGAGTAGCATAGTGAGTAAGCATTATGGCCTCCTACGAGAGAGGTTGTCTTAGGGGAGGTTTCCAGAAACAGAGTCTGAGATGAGGACGTGCTCTCAGTAGAAACTTCCCCAGTAGTAAAGGAGTGGGGAAAGCAGGCAGGACGAGGGAAGAAGCAAAAGAAGAATGAGATTTCAGAGAAGTTCAAACCTGGGCCTAATCCTGCAGGAAGGTTCTGGAATATCAACTGTTGTCTATTTTGTAAATGCCCAGGACGTAATAGGTGCTCAGGATGGTAGGGATGAAGATGCTGGTTGTGCTGAAGTAGTATAAGATGTGTTAGTTTTGTCAGTGTGTGTTTAAAATACCCTGTAGGGTATAGAATTAGGATGTCTTTAGAGCTGATAATGGACGATGATCTTTGTGTCCTAACATTGGGTTTTGGAGAAATGCTGGCTCTTATTCACAACAATGAGAGCTATCAAGAAGTGAATATAAGTTGCATCAGACATTTCTGGTTCAGCAACAGGGCATGTGGACAACTCCATGGCTTGTGGACAGTGTGTATGCAATTAGTTATGTCTGATCCAGTAGCAAAATGTGTGAAAGGCAGATGCTTCAATTAAAGGGCAACCGTTTCCAGTAAGTCTTGAATGTAAGGTCTTACGCTGTTTTTCACATATCAAGGCCCTCTCCCTTGACACCATCAGGATATTAGAAAAATCCCAGGGCCTGCCAGGGGATTACTCTGTTTATTAAATTTAGCTTCACAAACGGAGATGCTCTGCACTTTGTATCACCCTTGAGAACTTGAGCATTAAGGCATTCTATTGGCTTGAAACCCAGCAATTTTACAAGACAATAAAACGATGTATGTTCTTTTCCATTTTTTCCCCATGTACTTTATTTGCTAGGGGAAGTAAAACGTAGTGCAATGATATACCATTATGTGATATGGAAGCTCTCTGCTGAAATTAAATCTCACCATTACCAGGGTGAATATCCAAATCTGTAGTGTTAGCATTTTTTACTCCGTGCAAGCCAGGGGCTGAGGCTTGATGCGATCCTTCACTCTCTGAGTGTTTTGGTATCCTTTGTTCCAGTCTGGAGCTTTGCAAATAAGGTGAGAACACAGCTAACTGTTCAAAGAATTGCAGAATCTAGCACTGAAGGAAACTCCAGAGACCATCCAGCTTAGATATTTTCCTTTTCAAGTATCAGGAGACTGATGCTCTGAGAACAAAAATGTTTTGCCTACAGTCACAAATCTAGTGAGTGTCAATAGCCCAAGTACTTTGACTCCAAGTCATGATCTTTCTGCAATTATAAAGTCCTCTGCTTCTCCTATTCCTCGTGAATAAGTAGCTATCACATGGGGGACTGGTCTAACATTCATTATGCCTGGTTACTATTGAATCTGGACAAGCATACTTTGTTCTATGCAAGAACAAATACATCGGTTACATAAGTCCAAGGCCAGGTGAGGGGTTTGAGCACTGTTGAAAGATCTCCCCTGACTGTAGTATGTTCTACCCATGTTGCCATCAATATTCAATGCTACACATGAAGGCTATGGGGGAACTGGCTGAAGACGACATTCAAAGACATTGTAATAATACCACTGTAGCAGGGTGACACAGAGCTAACCATCTAAGAAAGTCATGGTTTTTAAGAGTTGCTACTTTAAAAAGGCTGAAGATCAGGATATTGGGCTTTGTAGCTTAATAGTTAGTGCCCAGGGTGGAACTGTAAACTCGTAGCAGTGTCTGTTAACTTACATTGTTTGTATAATGACAGAGTGGTTTAGGCCACAGGCTTTGCAGTGTGGCGTTAGGTGTTTGAATCCTGGAACATGACATCCTTGTTTTTGAGCAAGCAAGTTAATCTCTTTAAGCTTCCATTTCCTATGTGTATATTTGTGATGATTTTAGTCATGCCTACACATTGTGTGGCAATTTTGTGGATTAAATAAGATCATTGATGTAAAAAAGTACCAGTGCCTCACTTTTAGCAGTATGTCGGCTCTTATTCGCAACAATGAGAGCTATCAAGAAGTGAATATAAGTTGCATTCAAGAAGGCTGTTAGGCAGTTTAAAGCACCCCTTCATGGAGCCCTCTGAGCAACCTGAGTTGAGGACTGTGTCTCTTGCATTATAGGCAAGTGCATATTGGTAAAGAAAGGTGAGCAACCTCCTCAGGTTTGGGAAGCCCATACCTGTGGTGCCAGTTTTGAGTCCAAGTCTACTACTAATCCCTAAGCCTGGGCTCCTGTAACTACATTTTGAGAACCAAAAGGGATCCTGGAGACCACTGAGCCCAGTGACACCTCAGAAGAGTGAGTCAGCGTGGATCACATCAAAAATATGCATTTTCGGTCAGGTAAGGTCTAGGAAGAGGACTCATTCTTTATCTGTTGAGGAGCAACTATCAACATTAGTGTATTTCAGTCTCCGTGAGATTTCAGAATATAAGCCTGTGTAAATACATTAAACTCAGCATACCCATAGATTATCTCATAAGACTAGCATCCTCTAGACATTCTTTGGGATACTCTGATAAGGGGTAGTGTACTCACTAACTTTGCAGATGAATAAGAATACATCATGAGGGCTTACTAGGAGTCTAGAGGTGAGTCATGACCAGACCCCAGGGCCCCAGGCTCTGGGCTAATAATCCATCCACTGTAGTTTTCTGCCGTCTTCCCTGAGCCTGTGCTCTTCCTAGCATCTATGAGCCAGAGGGTTTGGCAACCTTGTGTTCTACCTATAGGACCTCCCCTGCACCAAGAACAGGATTTCCTCTGCTCTTACATCCTCTTCCCCTTCCCTTTCATGACAATCACTTCTGTTGATGAATCCATCACCAGGGTGACAGCATTCTGATGATGTACTCACATAATACATTATCAAAGTGCCAGTCCTGACGGCCCTGTGATGTACGAGGGTGGTGTTTGTCAGTGGCCTGCAGTTCCAACAGAACCATCCATCACAACAACACCCCCTTCATGGGGGCGTGTGGAGACTCCTTCATAGTGGGAGAGGAACTGTGGGGAGCTGAGCATCAGGCGAGTGTGGAACTAGACAGGCGTCCAGGGAGGTGGGCAGCTGCTTCATCTCAGTCCTGAAGGGGAAAGGAACGCTCTGAAGGCTACTCTGGCTGAGCCTAGCTTCCATTTCAGAGCATCTGTCCAAATATTCCAAGCCAGGAATCCTTCATGTGTTGGGGATTAAGGGATAGCACTGATAATAGTCAACGTTAGCTGAACTCTTCCTGTGCATCAGCTATTGTGGTTAATGCTTGTTCCATCGCGTTGAGCACACCCTGTATTCTCATTTGTAGGGTGATTCCATTTTTAGAAGGGAAAACTGAGCCTCAGAGACACTAAGTGGCTGGATATTTAAACCTTAAATATTGACTTCAGAGTCTACTCCCATAACCACTAAGCTAGTTCTGCCAGACAGGGGCACAGGTTTTCACATAAGTACCAGGTGTGCTACAAACATGCTCTCTACTAAACATATTAACAGCAACCTGTAAAAACAGGTTTGATTAATGGCATTTTACAGATGAGAAAATGCAGAGAATTGACCCTGCTGGGAGATGGCAGAAACACAAATTGATCCCAGGTTAATTTGATTCCAAATCAATTCAGCTTCTATCCCAAGGCAAGAGATGTAGGAGGGAAAGATGGAAGGGTCTAGACTTAGATCTGGGTTCAAATACAACTCCACCACTTGTCAGCTGTGTTACAGTAGGGAAAAATCATGAGCCTCTCTGGGCCCTGCTTGATAAAAAGCAAAACACTAAAATCTGCCTTTAGGATTTGTGGAGATTGGCTGAGAAGTGCATATACCAGGCCTGATGTTGGGTCACATTTTAGGCAACAATGATCATTAATTTTATTAAAAGAGGAAAAATACATCAGGGGTCAGTATAAGTAGACATTAAAATATAATCAACACCATGACCTTGGAACCTAAATATCATTCTTCAACTAAGGAGTCCGGGCTCCTGGGACAAATGCTGGCATCTGGGGCTGTGACAGGGAGAACAGAAGCTGCACTCTGGGCATCTTGCAGGGCAAGAGACTAAGAAAGAGCTAAAAATGAAAAGCAAAATATTGAGGACTGGTCAGAAGCACCTAAGAGTGAGTCTAATAGAATTCCTGGTGTCCAAGGTGGAGCAATTTAAACAACAAAATGAATAATAATACTGAATTGTAACCCAAAGAATAAAATAAGTACCCACACATCCATGGTGATAAGGATAAATAGCCAAATAAATAATGTGGGAGGGGGGTGATCTTCCTTGGAGAGTAATTCCAATAATTAGTATAAAGGAAGGATGGAAATAGAAAACCATCACTAGAACAACGATGCTATAATTGCTTCTGTGCAGATGGGTGGTAAAATGAATGAAAGCTTTATAGAGAAATCAGATGGTTGCAAAGTGCAGCTTCTATTAAATGAGTCACTCTGCAAGTGACCACAATGCTAAGGTCTGGGCCAGGCAGAAGCCAGGAGCCAAGAGCTTCATCCAGGTCTCCCACGTGGGTGCCAAAGCCCAAGTGCCTGGCTGGCCATCTTCTGCTTCCCCAGTCACATTAGCAGGGAGCTGGATCAGAAGTGGAGCAGCCAGGAATTGAACTGCCACCCACATGGGATGCTGGCATCACAGGCAGTGACTTAACCCACTGTGCTGTAATGCTGCCTCCAACAGTCCCATTTTGTAGATGAGAAAACTGATGCAAGAGAGAGTAAGGAATTTGTATCTAGTTTTTGGCTCAAGTAAGACTTGAACTTGGGCTTTTCTCAACTACAGACCCTTTCCCATTCTTGGACGTGGATTTGGAGGCAGGAACTTGTGGGAAAAAGCAGCAGAAGTCTTGAGTTGCTGAGGTCTTGAGGTGATAGAGGCGTGGGATGAGAGTCAGATCTATGTAGACCTTGGACCTTAGACCAGTCCTCCTCCCACCTTGTGACCTTGGTGAGGCGTCCTAACTCTCGGAACGGCAGTTCCTCCCCTGTGACATGCTGGTGCTGATAAAAACTGTGTGATTAGTGAGCAGCATACATGGTTTGATCCATGATATCCATGATTGTGTTGTTTCCAAGGCTTAGCCCATAGGAGGTGGCCACTCAGTATTCATTTCTCCTCTTTGCTTTTTTTCTTTTTCGATCTCCATGAAGTCTGGGAGAGAAAATTCTGGACTCATGTAATCACAAAGGTCAGCCTCACGGTGTCCCAGTTATCCTCAGCCTTGTGTTGGCGGGTGACATGGCGGCCTCTTTCTATGTCACACAAAGGCAGGGTTGACACACCACGGTGTAGTTCATCTTTTCCTAAAGCCCCTTGCGTCTCCCTGTCTTTCACCTGGTCATGGGTGAGAGCCACCCATGGCCTCCAGAAAAGCCCCTGATACTACAAGGCCATGGCTGTCATGACACCTCTTACCTGGGCAAGGTGGAGTGATTGATGCCTCATCTGTCAGAGGTCACCAAGCAGATCAGAGCTAAACTGCAAGATTGAGAGTTGATCCAGGTGTAATAACTCCCCAGACTAGATATGCAGGCTTCCAATTCACTGCACTCTGCAGGCATCCTCTGTTGGTTGGGAGTGTGGTGTCGGGGGATGTCCCTGGGGCTCTCCTAGGATGCACACAGCACCCAGAGCTGAATTCTGAATCCTGAGCTCCTTGTGGGAGAAAGTGTTGTATTGTGAGGTGGAGGAACTCCCGAAGGGACTGTACTCACTGTACTCACTGTTCATTTATTCAGGGGTATTCTGTGAATTGCATGCCTGATCAGGTGCGAGTCCTGTGCAGAATGCCACCTGCGGTACATAGAATCGTGGACAGAGTCATTAGTAACTCCACCTCCCTTTCAACATGAATGCAAACTGGGGCATAGTTCTGGCTTCTTGGTTCTGTCCTTTGATTACCTCCATTGTGGTTCTGCTTTCACCTCCATTCCATAATTCATAAAAGGAGGCTAACAATAATAACTACCTCAGGACTTGAAAAGCTGTCTCTCCAAAGAAGGCATACACTGTCCAAAAAACACGTGAACGATGTTCAGTGTCAGTAATCGTCAAGAAAATGCACATCAGAGCCGCAGTGGGATGCCCGTCATAGTCATCAGGATGGCTATAATTACGGACAACATAGTACAAGACAGAAAACAACAAGTGTGCGTGAGAATGTGGGAAAATAGAACTTTCTGTTCACAGGGCTGGTGGGCATGTAAAATGGCATGATCACTGAGGAAAACCAGTGGTTCCTCAAAAATTTAACTTGGGCTAAGATCCCACTTGGGACACCTGAATCCTATGTTGGAGTGCCTAGGTTCCTGTCCTAGCTCCACCCCCATCCCAGCTTCCTAGCAATGCACAGCCTGGGAAGAAACAGGTATTGGTTCAAGTGGTTGGGTTCCTGGAACACCTTTGGGAGATCCTTAGGGAGTTCCAAAATCCTGGCTTTGACCTGGCCCATCCTGGCTGTTGGGGAAATTTGAGGAGTGAATTAGTGGTTGGGGGTTCATTCTCTCACTCTTAAAAAAAAAAGCGAGGGGCCAGGGCTATGATGTAGCAGGTAAAGCTGCTGTCTGCAGTGCTGGCATCCCATATGAGCGCCAGTTCGAGTCCCATGTCTTCCACTTCCAATCTAGCTCCCCGCTAATGCGCCTGGGAAAGCAGTGGAAGATGTCCCAAGTGCTTGGATCCCTACACACACATGGGTGACCCAGATGAGGTTCCTGGCTTCAGCCTGGCCCAACATTAGCAGTTGCACCATTAGGGGAGTGTACCAGAGGATGGAAGATCTCTCTCTATCTCTCTGCCTCTCCCTCTCTCTCTGTAATTCTGATTTTCAAATAAATAAATCTTAAAAAATGGTCCTGAACATAGAATTACCATTGAATCTAGGAATTCCACCCCTAGGCATGTACCCAAGAGAACTGAAAACATGTGTCTACATTGAAACTTGTAAGTGGATGTTTATAGAAGCATTACACATAATAGCCCACACCAGAAATAACTCAAATGCCCATGAAGACGAATGAACAAATTGTGGTATATCCACGAAACGGACAATTGTTCAGCCATTAAAAGGAATGCAGTCGGACAAAAGCTGTAATCCAAATGAACCTTGAAACTGTTGTGTCGAATGAAGGAAGCCTGGCACAAAGTGTCACATGGAGTATGAGCCAATTATATGAAAAATCCAGAATAGGAAAATCCATGGAGATAGAAAAGAAGTTGCTGGTTGCCAGAGGGTAGAGGAGTGGACAACAAGGAGTGATCACTTTAAGAGCACGGAGAGTTTGTCATGGTTGATGGAAACAGTTTGAAACTAGAGAGAGGAGTTGGTTATACAACAGTTGTCAACGGAACAAATGTCTCTGAATTGTGCACTTTAAAATTGTTAACCACTAGGGCCAGTGTTGTGGGGTAGTGGGTTAAGCCTGCTCCTGCGACGCCAGTGCCCCATATGAGAGCATCAGTTCCAGTCCCAGCTGCTCTGTTTCCGTTCAGCTCCCTGATAGTGCTCCTGGGAGGCAGCAGGTCCTTGGACTCTTGCACTCACACAGGAGAGCTGGATGGATGCCGGGCCCCTGGCTTCGGCCTGGCCCAGCCCTAGCCATTGTAGCCATTTGGAGAGTGAACCGTTTGGGGGATTTCTCTCTCTCTCTCTCTCTCTCTCTCTCTCTCTCTCTCTGTTACTCTGCCTCTCAAATATAAATAAAAAAAGTTTAAAAATTGTTGATAGCACTTTATATAAATTCTATCAATAAAATAATAAGAATGCCTAACACATCTGTTTAAAAATTAAATCAACTAATACATGTACCGCAATAGATATTAACATTATTTTACTCAATATTTATTATTTTTAATGATTCTCATGATAATATTTACTTTTTCTGGGGGAAACGTTTCCAAATATCTAGACACTGGAATAAACCAGCGTAACACTGGCCTATGGGTTCAGATTGGTGTTCTGGAGCGCGGTTCGGTAATATTTGGTGGGTTAAAATAAAAATGCGTGTGTCCAGTTTCCTTACACGTGCACTTCTGGTCACGTATGTTGAAGAAGTTCCTATCCAGGCCCCTAAAAGGTCACGCAGAGCGACACTCAGCCTGACTTCATGGAGGTGGGGTTCGGAGAAATTGCAGGTGTGGTGGTGATGGATGGGGGTGCTGCTTGTGGGGCGCTGTGAAGAGCTAGAATGACAGCACAGCAGGCCGCTCTCAGAAACAATGTGGGTGCACAGGGGAAAGGCACAGAATGGATGTGGGTGCACAGGGGAAAGGCACAGAATGCATGTGGGTGCACAGGGGAAAGGCACAGAATGGATGTGGGTGCACAGGGGAAAGGCACAGAATGCATGTGGGTGCACAGGGGAAAGGCACAGAATGCATGTGGGTGCACAGGGGAAAGGCACAGAATGCATGTGGGTGCACAGGGGAAAGGCACAGATGGATGTGGGTGCACAGGGGAAAGGCACAGAATGGATGTGGGTGCACAGGGGAAAGGCACAGAATGCATGTGGGTGCACAGGGGAAAGGCACAGAATGGATGTGGGTGCACAGGGGAAAGGCACAGAATGGATGTGGGTGCACAGGGGAAAGGCACAGAATGGATGTGGGTGCACAGGGGAAAGGCACAGAATGCATGTGGGTGCACAGGGGAAAGGCACAGAATGGATGTGGGTGCACAGGGGAAAGGCACAGAATGGATGTGGGTGCACAGGGGAAAGGCACAGAATGCATGTGGGTGCACAGGGGAAAGGCACAGAATGCATGTGGTGCACAGGGGAAAGGCACAGAATGGATGTGGGTGCACAGGGGAAAGGCACAGAATGGATGTGGGTGCACAGGGGAAAGGCACAGAATGCATGTGGGTGCACAGGGGAAAGGCACAGAATGCATGTGGGTGCACAGGGGAAAGGCACAGAATGGATGTGGGTGCACAGGGGAAAGGCACAGAATGCATGTGGGTGCACAGGGGAAAGGCACAGAATGCATGTGGGTGCACAGGGGAAAGGCACAGAATGCATGTGGGTGCACAGGGGAAAGGCACAGAATGCATGTGGGTGCACAGGGGAAAGGCACAGAATGCATGTGGGTGCACAGGGGAAAGGCACAGAATGCATGTGGGTGCACAGGGGAAAGGCACAGAATGCATGTGGGTGCACAGGGGAAAGGCACAGAATGCATGTGGGTGCACAGGGGAAAGGCACAGAATGCATGTGGGTGCACAGGGGAAAGGCACAGAATGCATGTGGGTGCACAGGGGAAAGGCACAGAATGCATGTGGGTGCACAGGGGAAAGGCACAGAATGCATGTGGGTGCACAGGGGAAAGGCACAGAATGCATGTGGGTGCACAGGGGAAAGGCACAGAATGCATGTGGGTGCACAGGGGAAAGGCACAGAATGCATGTGGGTGCACAGGGGAAAGGCACAGAATGCATGTGGGTGCACAGGGGAAAGGCACAGAATGGGGTCCGGCTCTCTCCATGCGCATGACTTTTAATTATGCACCTACATACTATGCAGTTGACAAGAGACAAGTGAAAGGATACACAGCAAACCGGGTAGAATGTGTGCCCGAGGAGAGGGAAGGGGGTGATGCTGGATGATGCTGGGCCTGGTAGTAAAGGCAGAAAGGGAGGAGCGCCTTGTCCTGCAGCAGTGATGGCGTTGGGCCTTGAGCTGAGTCTGAATAACTGCCGTTGCACCTGCAATTCAGCCACACAGGAAAGTCCACAAGAGGAAAACTCATCATTGGTCCAGGTTACCAACACACAAAGACAGTTAAAAAAGTTTGTGGAAAATGGAATTAAATGTTAATTAATTTTGGTGTAATTTTTTTTTTTTGACAGGCAGAGTGGACAGTGAGAGAGAGAGACAGAGAGAAAGGTCTTCCTTTACCATTGGTTCACCCTCCAATGGCCACCGCGCTGTGGCCAGTGCACCGCGCTGATCCGATGGCAGGAGCCAGGTACTTCTCCTGGTCTCCCATGGGGTGCAGGGCCCAAGGACTTGGGCCATCCTCCACTGCACTCCCTGGCCACAGCAGAGAGCTGGCCTGGAAGAGGGGCAACCGGAACAGAATCCAGCGCCCCAACCAGGACTAGAACCCGGTGTGCCGGCATCGCAAGGCGGAGGATTAGCCTAGTGAGCCGTGGCACTGGCGGTATAAAATTTTTAAAATCCTTGCACACTCATGTGGAGGGGCTGCTACTATCGTGTTGATGGGGATGAACTGAACCTTCAATCCTTGCTGCTAATTTTCATCATCAGGGCGTCCTGGACCAATGCAATCAGACTCCCAGGAGTCAGGCCAAGCACCCTAGTGATGCTAAGGTGCATTTGCAGTGGGGAGCACTGGATTACGTGTCCTGTATTAGTACAGACCAAAGTAGCTGTGAGGCTGTAACAATAGGATAAGTCAAGGAGGGGGGAGAGGTAGGGCGAGGGGAGGCTGGAGAGGTCAGCTGGGTCAGGTGAGGACCCTTTCCAGAAGGTGGTGGTGAAGAACAATCGAAGTCCATGTGTAGTTTTTTTCATTAATACTTGCTTTCCAGAAACTCTTTGAAGACCACTTGTATGCAAGGATTTCAATGATTTTGTACCCAAATAAATGTATCTTCTAATTCCATTTTCCCATGATCTTTTTACGTAGACTTGTACAAGTTCAATACACTGAGCAACTCTGGGTGAACAAGGCCCAAGGGGAATGAAAGAGCCACCCTCAGGCTACTCTGCCTTCTAAAATGGACTCGCCAGCAGCTCTCCTGCTCTTGGCTTTGGTGCCCTGGTTCCAATCAGAGGGACTGCTCCGTGGGCAGTTGTCCTCTGGTCAGCTGCACTGTTGACATACAGGGAATGACTAGAATGGTTCTGCAGTGGTCTCTGTACGTAGCACAATAGGATCCCTCCTGGATTCTGCAGTAGCCCGTCATTGGGATGGAAGCATGTGGATTAACGGAGTGAAGTGAACAGAGCAGTGTGATTCCCCACTGTACCCACTCATATCTGGGCCTCGATTTGCCTATATCTATGTAGAAACCCATTGTTAAAGCTTGAAGAAAGAAAGTAGAAAGTTAATATACTGAGTCGCATCTTGAGGAAGGGTGGCCTTGCTGCACCTGTTTAAGATGACGGATAGGGGCCAGCGCTGTGGCATATTGGGCAAAGTTGGCACCTGCAGTGCCAGCATCCCATATGGGTGTTGGTTCGAGTCCTGGCTGCTCCACTTCTGATCCAGCTCTCTGCTATGGCCTGGGAAAGCAGTAGAACCTGGCTCAAGTCCTTGGGCCCCTGCACCTATGTTGGGGGTATGGAAGAAGCTGCTGGTTCCTGGCTTTGGATTGGACCAGCTCAGTCATTGTGGCTATTTGGGGAGTGAACCAGCAGATGGGATACTTCTCTCTCTCTCTCTCTCTCCCCCCCCCTGTAACTCTGACTTTCAAATAAATAAATAAATCTTTTTTTTAAAAAAAGCTGACAGGATAAGAATAGTTAACATATACAGGTTGCTTATGAAGTGCCTAGTACTGTGCTTCTGTGTGTTAGCCCCTTTAAACATTTCAACAGTCACTCAGTGATGTAATCAACAGGTTTTGGCAAGCCTCAAGGTGATCTGACTCTCCACTAGGGGCCCTGAAGCATGCACTGCCTGCTCAAAAACTGATGGCAGAGGCAGCCCAGGAGCACCCAGCCCATTTCCACTGTAGTTCCAGAAGCCATAGATGGACATGATCAGATAATGCCCCGCTGTTTTGGTGTGTGAGTCCTTTCAAGGCTTTGTCTCTGTTCCAGGCCAAGAGGAAAGACGAGTTTCATCTTCTTCAGGCATTCTAGGGTCTTAATAGAGGCTCCGAGTGGTTTTAAGAAGTCCTAAGCCAAATCATCAGCAGGCAAACGTGGGACTGTGCCATTTGCTCTTCTCTGAAACAGGAAAGCGAAGGGTGCTTGGGGTGCAATTAAAGAGCTTCCAGAAAAACAAAAAGAACAGTTCCCAGAAGAACGCGGGGGCTCTGACTGTCACAACGGGGCTGCCCGAAAGACCCTGCATTGCTATGGAAACAGCACATTTCTTTTTTTTTTTTTTTTATGGAGCAGGCACATAAAACTCCCAGAATGTGTCATGAAATAAGTTACTACTGTCCCGAGGCTGCCAAAGATGTACACCCTCATTAGGGGAGCGAAGTGACAGTTTGGGGTTTATAATGAATGGTTTGCAGGCTCAGAGGCTGAGCTAAGTTTACCCTGTTGGGATCACAGCCTCGTGGTGTTGGGGGACTAAAAGGAAGTCCCTTCCTCAAAGTGACCACAGGCCAAAGACCCATCAGCGTCTGCACTGATGCAAGATGGCCAGGTGATGTGATTATGGCACCTGCACATCTCATTTGCATGCAACTGTTGAGCAAACCCTGGCATTTCCATGAAGACACTCCTGCCGAAATGAAGGATTTTATCACCTCCTTCTCACCTGGAGCCCTTAATTGGGTAGCTCTGCTCCCCTCCTAGCTTTATTTACCTGGGAAATGCAGATGTTATTTGGCCAACCTAGAAATAAAGAAGCGTTCCAAAGGAGGAAGGCAGAGACCACACAGGTGTGTCTTTCCCTCCGTCTGGAATGATGCAGCCCTTGATTTCAGACCTCACCTTGTTTCCTAAAGTCTTTCCTAGCATCTTTTTAAATCTGTTGTGTTGCCTGTTGACTGACAGCATTTCTGATAGTGCTTTTGAGAAAGATGGGCTGGGAAACAGTCAATTAGATTGCAGAGGGAGGGAGATGAGGTAGGAAGGGCGACAATAAAACTTGAACAACACCTGGCCTCCTGTCAGGAAGGCCTGGCTAACTGCAGAGGATCTGTCACCGGGGAGAAGATGACCATCACTGCTCAACGTTGATGGAGACAGGGCCAGAGGCACTGCAAAGAAGCACTTCTGCGGATACAAGGAAATAGCGATTTTAATAAAAATAACACCTGAACACTGAAGAAATGGCAATATCAGTATAAAGTCTCCCTGGGGAGACTTCTCACCTAGAAAAGGGAGTGTGGTAAATTGGTGATGGGCTTGAACCTTGGAGTTGAAACATCTGTGGTCAGTTCTCTGCCCTGTCCCACGCACACACACACACAATCAGCATGTTGGACTGCCTTCTGTGTACCAGGCACTGTACTTACTAGTTTTACTACTTGAGCAAGATTTTTAACCTCCGTAAGCCCCAGTTTCCTAATTTACAAAATGGGAATAGCAATGGTGCCATCCTCACTAGGGTATGGTGACGGCTAAAAGAACTGCTGTATGCAAAGTGTTTATTACAGTGTAAGCATTAAATGTTCACTATTGCATTTGAATACTGCTGTTAGCACAGTGTTGGGCTTGGGATAGAAGCAGTGGCACCCTTACTCTCTTTTCATCTAGAGCTGTGGCTCTGCAGTGGACAAAGGGCATCTTTTTTTTTTTTCTTTTTGATAATCCTTACTATGGCAGGGGTCAGGTAAAAGTGTCCCAGGAAGTCCTTTTAAAGACTCAGAAATACCTACATGGAAATGAACAGACAGCAGCAGGAAACAATAGTAACAGGAGTTCCAGCTAATTCAGTTTTTGAGGTGTGGCTTCATCTCTGGTTCCTGAAAGCCCTTTAAAAGTGTTAGCTTACAAATGGCTACTTTGTTGCTGAAATGCTGGTTGTAATAATGATGCTGATGCTGATGCTGATATGATGACAGTGTTGATGATGATGATAGTAGCAGAGAACAAGTATCAGAGCTGCCGTTTATTGCAGGCTAACTCTAAGCTCTTCATAACTTGGCATTCTGTCTTACTCAGTTTTCATGACACCATAACACAGGGACAGCACACTCACACACTTTGGTTTCTTAGGTGAAATGATTGCAGTTTATTAGCTTGTCCAAGGTGGCACAGTTATCTGCTGTGACTACATGCCCAGGTTCTTGGGCATCCAGAAGTTTATCAAGGTCTGGGGAAGGTTATCTCCCACCTCCAGAGTATGGTGTGCCTTCTCACGGTGGTTTCATTTCCAAAGTCTTGCATCTGCCGTGGATCTTGACATGAAGTAGAACTACCTTTTTTCCTGGAGATGCTATACCTATATAGAAAATATCAGAATGAAACAGAATAACCCCAGCATTCATAGCATCCAGGGAAGGTTTGCACTGAGCTGGAGAGAATCACTGGCTATCTAAAGTGAAGTCATGCTGGCTTTCCTAAAAGCTTGGTGGTCTCAAATAGCCACAAGCTCATGAATATTGGAAAAACTTGAAAGTTTGAAAGTTGAGTGAACCCTTTGACCTCCTGAGCAAGCTCTGGCATCAGACTGCCTCTCATGGGGCGAGATGATGTCGCAGGCAACACAAAGAGTTAAAAATCCACAAATTGTAGATTCTTCCACCACCTCACTGGAACACTGGGCAGCTCATTGACTGGTCTGGCTTCAGTTTTATCATCTGTAAACTAATGTGTACTGTCTAAACTTGTTTTAAGAATGAGAAAACGGGGACTGGCACTGTGGCACTGCAGGTTAAAGCCCTGGCCTGAAGCACCGGCATCCCATATGGGCACTGGTTCTAGTCCCGGCTGCTGCTCTTCTGATCCAGCTCTCTGCTATGGCCTGGGATAGCAGTAGAAGATGGCCCAAGTCCTTGGACCCCTGCACCCACGTGAGAGACCTGGAGGAAGCTCTTGGCTCCTGGCTTCAGACCGGCACAGCTCCGGCTGTTGTGGCCATCTGGGGAGTGAACCAGCGGATGGAAGACCTCTCTCTCTGTCTCTACCTCTCTCTGTAATTTGTCTTTCAAATAAATAAATAAATAAATCTTTTTTAAAAAAGAATGAGAAAGCACTTTCTCAATCAAATAACGTATTTGCAAAGTGTTTCAAATAATTGTAATACAAATGGGCCCTGTGCTGCCTGTTTTGCTCCTTCCCAGCCTCCCTCTCTCCCTGCCTGTCCACCTGTCTCTGGGACCTCAGAGGGCTGGCTGACTCCCAGGAATTTTGTTCACTAGCACCCTTCCCTGTCAGCTGCTCACTGGCTTTGGCCTGTGGGAGGTAACGGCAGGAGAGCTGAGGGCTGAAGGAGAGTAAGGTTGAAGTATTTATTCTCTAGATTCTCTCCTTTCCAGGACACCATCAGTTGACCTTGTGTCTCCAAGGGAGGCCACAGCTGCCACTAAGCAGTCTTTTCCCTACTTTCCTGTAGGGTCAGTAGCGGCTCCTGCTATAACCATCCCCTCGCTACTGGACTTTCCTGTACTGGTTTCCATAAACCCTGCCCTTATTTTGTATCTATCCACTTAAAAAACATTCCTTAATTTCCCCAGTTAGAGTGTGTGATGCGTGCTGAGACATGAATACTGGCCCTTTGCATAACTTGAGGCCATTACTGTATTCCTCACGGCCCCAGGTTTACAGTTGACAGCTGCAGAGGTGAAGAACCTCATTCAAACTCATTCCTTAGATCAGTAAAGGATTTCCAACTGTAACCTTTCCCCTGATGGCAGAATTTTTGTGTGCAGCAATTCAAACTTCCTTCCAGTAGAAACTATCCCCATGACACTGAGGAAACCCACACAAAGAGGAGGAGAGAACTAACTACAGGCATCCAGAGATGTCTCAGGTGCTACAGGCAGTGGCCAGACCATATGCAAAACTAGAACTTTGACCCGCAACCTGCAGCAACCAACCCAGAAAGTCAAAACACGACTTCCACAGCAACAGGGTCCAGTTGGCCAGGATTTGAGCAATAACTGACTATTCCGTATTTATTTCTCATTTCTAACGTAGGACGCATGAGGGAAAGCCAAAGTTCTCTCCTAATCAGTCACAGAGGACGCTCCACTTTTCGTGAATCCATCTCCAGTGCTTGCTGAATGCAAGCAGAGTCTACCTGAGACCTTCCCTCTTTTTTCCTGCAGAGATTCCCCCCTTGTCCGACTGCCTTTGAGTCTGTGCTGTAGGCAGTGATGGTGGCTGACTCCCTTGCTTTCAATAAGTAGCCTTTGTTTGATCTCAATGGAATGGTCTTCCTTTCTTTCCAAACTGGGATTCGGTCCTTTACAATGAAACTGACTCTACAAGGGACACATGCCGGTAGACAAGCTGGGAGTATTCAGAAAGGTGGTTAGCACGTTGACTGGAGCACCCACCGAGGGTCACCTGCTGCCCCGCGGTGTCTGTCGGCAGGTAAGTTGTTCCATTTAGCGACTGCTCATTCAGTCTGAGTACACTGCTCGCAGGTGGCATTCAAGGCTCTATTGTGCAGCACAAGGAGGGGAATGAAAGGAAGGAGAATGGAGGTCGAGATGCCCCTCTTCCAGGCCAGCTCTCTGCTGTGGCCCGGGAGTGCAGTGGAGGATGGCCCAGGTGCTTGGGCCCTGCACCCCATGGGAGACCAGGAGAAGTACCTGGCTCCTGCCATCGGATCAGCGCTGTGCACCGTGGCGGCCATTGGAGGGTGAACCAATGGCAAAGGAAGACCTTTCTCTTCTCTCTCACTGTCCACTCTGCCTGTCAAAAAAAAAAAAAAAAAGTGTCCCTAGTGCCAACATTGGGAAGCTCCAGTTTCAACCCATCTATGGCAAACTTGATCTCAAACATAGCACCTCCATTTCAGAAAGAGCTCACGAAATGCAATCCTTTCTCTCACGACTGAAATACAGCATGATGCTAACATGATGCCTTGGACTTCGTGTTTGTGAAAAGTGTTTGTTCTGCCTTTGTTTGCTGTGCATTCTTAGGCAAGTCGCTTCATCTTTCTGAACTGAGTTTTTCTCGTCGGTAAAATAAGGTATTTCAGTGCTTGTGTCATTGAGATAATGTGTGGATCCAGTGAAATGATGTCGATAGTCACTTCATACAAGGCACAATATACAATAGGTAATTGGAAAATTTTTTACCTTCTTCCTTTTCCCCTTTGAGATGGATACTGTAACATTCTCTCTCTCTCTCTTTAAAGATTTATTTATTTATTTGAAAGTCAGAGTTACACAGAGAGAGGAGAGGCAGAGAGAGAGAAAGAGAGAGGTCTTCCATCCAATGGTTCACTCCCCAATTGGCTGCAATGGCCGGAGCTGCACCGATCCGAAGCCAGGAGCCAGCAACTTCTTCCAGGTCTCCCACATAGGTGCAGGGCCCCAAGGACTTGGACCATCTTCAACTGCTACCCCAGGCCATAGCAGAGAGCTGGATCAGAAGTGGAGTAGCTGGGTTTCAAACTGGCACCCATATGGGATGCTGGCACTTCAGCCCAGGGCGTTAACCTGCTGTGCCACAGTGCCGGCCCCAACATTCTCTTTGAATTAAAAATATTACCATTGTGGGGAGCAACTCGGACTATACTGTTACTGGAATTAAGACTTATTCTATACATCTGCTTTCCCACAATATGGCGCTGGGAGAGGAGCAAACAGCTTCTACCCAGCTGCCTCTCACCAACTTGATTGAGCTGCAGGAGCTGATCTTGCTCCTGATTGGAGGAGGGCGGCATACTCGGCGTGTGGGCAGCCGAGTTGGGATTGGCGGAAGAGGACTATAAAGGAGGAGAGAGACAACATGCACCAGGAACATCTAAGGGGAACATCTGAAGGAACACCTGTGCAGCCCCCGAGAGAGCCGGCCGGCGGTGTGCCGCTCCCCTGCAGAAGTGGGGAAAGTGGCAGGGGGCCCGCCCCTCCACGGAGGTGGAAGGGACGGTAGCCAACCCGGGAAGAACCAGCAGCAAACCCGGGAAGGGCCGAGCAGACGAAAGAACAACGCAGGGTCCTGTGTCGTTCCTCCACGAAGAGGGGGAGCGACAACCATGATAGGCATGCACTAAGAACTTGAATCAGATTGTTGTAAACTGCAGTTCTAACTTGGTAATAGAAAATGGAGTTAGAAGCTCTTAGGGTGAAATGGTGACCCAGCCCAGTCAAGCCAGTTTCCAGCTTGCCTTGTTTGTCCACTGCAGGGAGACAAGAGGAGGGAATAAGTCGCTATTACGGTCATCAGACTCTGAGTGCAAAAGGGCAGTGTAAGCCGACAGAAGGACACCAGAACACCAAGTTAAATGGATTCTTGGAATCAACTACAATCCAACAAGAATGAAAAGAAAAAAATCCATTCAGAGACCGAGTAGAATTATTTCACTGGGAAAGTCAGTCTATATAATTTATAAATCTTCCTTTTGATTTTTTCGTGGCTCAACAAGAAAAACAATGTTGAATGTGTTTTAAGCCCCAGTTGGGCTGAGAATATGATCCAAGGAAGACAAATCAAATAAACTTAATGGTAAGGTGTTTGCAGTCTGTACAAGGGGCTCATAACTTTTCCCAACACCAGGGCCATCCCAACCATCTTGATAAACATTCTAAGGGATCTTTTTTTCAGGCATGCACTATGAATATGCGTTTAATGCTCTCAGAATTTGGCTTGGAGTGTGCTATTCCAGGATTGCTTCCTTTTCACATCAGTGCACAACATTGTGTTACAATGGAAGCTTCCTGGTTTACTGTCACCTCTTTCCTTATTGAAAACGAGTTGGATTATTTCCAATTTGGTTTATTACAAACAGCAAGAGATGAGGATTCTTGTGCATGTATCGTTACTGGTTTCTAACAGGCAGTTTCTAGAATGGTTCCCAGAAATAGCTGCCTCCTGGTAGTCATGACTTTGGGTGAATCCTTGCCCTTGAGTAATCTGCTTTCAACCCCGAAGAAGGTGGCAGTGGTGTGGGGGATATCACTTTGGCTATTATATTACAAAAGATCCTGAGTATGGTCTTTCTATTGCTTTTCCAGTTTTCTGGCCTTGCTGAAGCCAGATGTTGGTGGGACAGGTCCCTGTGGTGAGGACCTGAGGCCCTCCATTCAGCAGACCACAAGGATCTGAACAATGACAACAACCCTAAATGAGTTCGGAAGCAGAGGCTTCACCTGAGTTCACCCACCGTGGACCCACACCTCCAGCCTTATCAGAGACTACAGAGCAAAAGACACGGCCAAGGTGCACCCAGGGTCCTGAGGTCCTGACACATTGGAACTGTGAGATAACGCATATCCACTGTTTCAAAGTGCTTACTTTTTGGTATAATTCATGACACAGAAACAGATATCTAATAGAAGTAACTAACAATGAACCAGAAAAACTAAGAATGTAAGCAAATAAATTTCTTACAAGGTAGGATGTTATGAGAGTCTACAGAACCTCAGGAGAAGGGCTCTGAAGATACCCTTTAGTTCAGAGGGCTGGGAAATGTGTGCAAACTTTTACTTCCTGAAAAACTAGTTATTAAATGTTCCCTGTGTGCTGAGCCTTGTGCTCGGGTTAGATGGCAAAGACGGGTCTGTGTTTGGCCTAGAGGTTAGGAAAACCACCCACATCCGAGTGCCTGGATCCCAGTCATGACCCCACTCCCAGCTCCAGCTTCCTGCTAATGCAGACTCTGGGCTGCTCAAGTAGTTGGGTTCCTGCTATCCATGTAGGAGACCTGGATTGAGTTCTCAGATCCCAAATTCAGTGCTGTTTTGGCATCTGGGGTGTGAACCAGTGAGTGGGAGCTCCCTCTCTGTCTGGCTCTCTAGTTCTCCGCCTCACAAATAAATAACTAAGAACTTTGAAAAAAATGACAAAGTTCAATTTTTTTTCCCTAGATTTTAGCCCCCTGGGGACAGAGACAGAAAATAAAGAGTCACTAAACAAAGAAGAGAATTTGTCAGGCATGTAGATAGAAAGAGGGGGAGTAGTAAAGTGGGAACAGTGAGGGCATGTGGGCCCCCTGTCTCTGGTGGCCAGCGTGAGGATATGGTCGTGGGGTCCATGACCCAGAGAGCTGAGCTTTCCACCAGCCCGGAGCGCCATGGGCCCTGCTGTGGGCCCGGGTGTGGCTGCTGTGTTCACCACCACTCCACCACCCCAAGCAACTGGTGGCCACAGAGGTGGGCTCAGCTCTAGAGAGGCTGCATATTGGTTCGGGCTTCTGCAGCACGTAACCGACGCATGATGGATGCCGCGGTGGAAAGGGGACCCGCTTTGATGTACGCGGCCTGGTTTGATTAATGAGAGCCTCTGCCGCGAGGCTATGCTGGGAGTAAATTACTCTTTTCAGAAATGGCTAGATCGGCACTATTGTACTAATTATTTCACAAGCTTGGGGTCAGTTCCAAGTTCCCTGACACACACAAGGGAACAAACACCCGGGCTAACTGAAGCCGACAGAGCTCTAATTAAAGCAGAAATTGTTTGTGACTCCCCTCTCCCTCTACCCTCCACCCCAGCAGCCCTCTGTTCCCAGAGGAGAAGGCTGTCAGACACATTTCCTTCCTGCCCTAGCCTGGCCCAGCCCAAACCCCCAGGGCTCCAGGAAACAGCCCCGAGCACCCGAGTGTATATTCATGTGCTGAGCACTGGCAAAGAGGGGAGAGATCCGAGAGTGGGCCCAGTGTCCCAGCTTCTGTTGTTTTCTTTCTGAACCCCAATCATGTGCACACCTGTTGCACTCATCCATCCATCCATCTCTCCATCCATCCCCTTCCTTCCTCCCTCCCTCCCTCTATCCTCCCATCTCTCCACCTCACTCCCTCTCCCTCCCTTCCTTCATCCCTCCAGCCCTACTTCTGTTCATGTATGTATCTGTTCACTAATGCATCCATCCACCCTCTCTACTTGTCTGTCTCCATCCCTGTCTCCATCCCGGCCTTCACCCATGCATCCGTCCATCTTCCCATCTCTCCTCCCCTCACTCGGTCTCACTCTTCCTCCCTCCTTCCTTCCCTCCCTCCATTCCTCCATCCACGCATCCATCCATCGTTCTGTCTCTTGATCCCTCCCTCCCACTCCCCCACTCCTCTCTCTGACTGTGTATTCATGACATATTTATTGCCTGCATTTTATGAGCTGAGCACTGTGCTGAGAACTGTCAGGGTCCCAGATTTTGAGAGATTGCTGCCTGGTGGGGGAGGCAGACATCAATCACACAATCATGCAGATAAGTGTAAAATCACAGCTGTGAGAAGCCCTGTAAGAGGAGGATTGTGGCTTTGAGGGTGTGGAACAGAAAGATTTTATTGGCTGGGCACGCAGTCCTTGAGAAGGCGGCATTAGAGCTGCTGATGAGGATGAAAGAAGTGAAAATCGCGGAAGCTGAAGAAGACAGTTCAAATGATAGAGAAGGCACAAGCGAAGGCCCTGTGGTAGGAACAATGGTGGCGTTCCGAAGGCAGTGTCTGGAGCTCTGAACAAAGGCAGATCAGTTTGAGTTCAGCCTTTTGCTATGTGTCCTTAGCACGCCGGCATCTTGATTTTCTCACCTGAAGAATGAGAACAACATTTAAGCCTTTCATGAACATTGTGGTGGCCTCCTCAGCGTTTGTTTCCTTTTCTTGATGATCACCACGATTTAACTGGAGTTTCTGCACTTTGCCTAGCTGGAGCAGGGGAAAGATGGTGGTGGATGAGCCACAGGAGAGCGTCAGGCCAGGAAGGGACTTGAAGTCCAAGGTAGGGGCCTTCGGTCACCACGCCACTTACACATCCTTGATGGTTTGCATTGCTGTCTACTGTCGTCCACACCCGTTGCTCAACATGCAGGTTCCCTCAAGTGCTGTCCTCGCCCTTCTCTGGATGTCTCCTCTCCCCCTAGTCCTGGCCCCTGGGCTCCACTCGATGTGCGTTGCTTGCTTTCTCCCACGTTCCAGTCTCTGGGCCATCCACCCTCCCCCATCACTCAGAATCTGGCTGCCTCTTACTCCCACACCCCCTCCCACCCCCCCCACCCCACCGCAGAGGCAAAATGAGGAGAGAAACTTGGCCGTGCACTTATGTGTTTGTGTTGCCCCTTCATGGATGAGTACTGGCATGTGTCCCGATGGCTGATATCACTTAGTTGTGAGTTTCCTTTGTAAAAAGAGTGTCATGTCTGCCTTAGTACATTCTATGCACTTCACATAATCTCTGTTACTACTGCTGATAGCTGCCAACCACTGTGTCTTAGCCATCCACCTCTGTACCTGCCATTCTATTCAGTCCTTCCAGGGCGAATGGCTTCCATCAGTGTGCAAATGAGTGATCCTGTGATCCAGAAACGCTGAATAACTTGCCCAAACACATGCCTAGTGCCTGAGTATGTGTCAGAACTGAGTTTTTCTGGAGTCTTCTAGATCTGTTCCCACTAAGGCAGTCATTGCTAAGTTTATTTGCTTGTTTTGGAAGTCATGGCAGCTGATGCCTGCTGATGCTTGCTGTGTGCAAGCCTTGAGCCAAACAGCTTCCATGCATTAATTTATGCCCTTCCCATGAGGTAGAAACCGTGAGGAGTCCATTTTATAGAAGTGAAAACTGAGGCACAGACTCGATAATTTACTGAAGATCATACAGGCAGTGAACGGTGGAGACTAGATTTATGTTCTGGTATCAGGCTCCAGAAGCATGCTCTGTGACACTCAGCCACTCACCCCCTTGTCAGTTTCTTTTTTTTTATTTAAAAGGCAGAGTGGACAGTGAGAGAGAGAGAGAGACAGAGAGAAAGGTCTTCCTTTACCGTTGGTTCACCCTCCGATGGCCGCCGCGGCCTGGCACCCGGCATACCGCGCTGATCTGATGGCAGGAGCCAGGTACTTATCCTGGTCTCCCATGGGGTGCAGGGCCCAAGCACTTGGGCCATCCTCCACTGCACTTCCCTGGCCACAGCAGAGAGCTGGCCTGGAAGAGGGGCAACCGGGACAGAATCTGGCGCCCCGACCGGGACTAGAACCCGGTGTGCCGGCGCTGCAAGGTGGAGGATTAGCCTAGTGAGCCGCGGTGCTGGCCCCTTGTCAGTTTCCACGTTGAGTTAAGGAAGCACCTTTCTTCCGATGGACCACAAAGCCACCTTGTGAAGGCGGCCAACGTGGCTGATTAAGGTGTGCACAGGAAGGGCAGAATGAGGCAATATTCACTTGGATTTCTTTACTTTGGGCATTGGGGATTTTTCAGCTCAAGGCTCCTTTGCACAGGCTAAGAGGAATGAGCTAAATGGGAAAATCAATAATGCACACAGATGGCCCTGGTGATGTTTACACTATTTAAGAGAACAAATTATTTTGAAGCACCTGGGATTCATCCTTTCCCATACAAAAGAAGAAAAACAGGGGAATCACAGGTCATTCTTATCTATTCTTGGAGGCCCACTCCCTAAGAGGCAATTATTCAGTGTTTATATTAGTTTATATTCTCTACTGCCCTTGCTAATGCCAATTAAGAAAGTTTACCTTTACTGCAGTTTCCAGTACAGGTAATATATACAAAAGAATATTATTCATCCAGAAAGCATTTACTGAGTGACTACTACATGCCGAAGACTAAATGACGGGCTGGAGGCTGAGGAGGACCAGTCCCAAGTGCAGCCAGGCCATCTCCAGTCCCGTGTCACATGCTTGCTCTGTGCCAGGTCCTCGTCCAAGAACTCATTTAGTCTTTCTCCAGGACCACGAGGTGGGTACTTTCATCGTGGCTAATGAAACTGAGGCGCAAGCTCGCACAGTTAGGATACAAACGTTGTAGGGCTTCCACCCAGAAGTCAACACAGTCCCTGCTCTGGAATGGTTTCGCGGACAACATACACACAGAGAAGGAAATAAGAAGAAACACACACTCGTTGGCAAAGAGAAGACACATCTACACAGCCGCCACTGCAGAATGGTAGCATGTGTCAGCCAACAAAGAGAGGCAAAGCAGATTGAGGCAGGGGGTGTGAATGGGGATGATCTCTCAGCGAGGTCATGTTGAAATCAAAGGGTTGAGAAAGGGCTGGAGGTGGGGTGCCGGTGGCAAATTTGAGACAGAGGAAAGTTAAAGGGTCAAGGACGTGAGGTGGAAACAAGTGTGGGGTGCCCAGGGAGCTGCAAGAAGACCCATGTGGCTAGGAGCCGGTGATTTGGGACGAGGGGAGTGGCAGGGTGAGGTTGGGAGGATGGCACAGAGCACGCGCAGAAGGTCTGCATTCCAGTTTGTGTGTGTGCCTCTGGGAGTGACGTTGCTGTCCACTGGTGGAGAAGTGGGTACAGACGGGAGACACACACAGTGGAATGCCTTGCAAAAGAAGGAAACCTGCCATTTTAATAGCATGGCTGGACCTGGAGGACATTATGCTGTGTGAAGCCAGTCAGTCACAGAGGGCTAAATATTGCATGGTTCCATTCATATGAGATATTGAAATTGTCAGCTTCATAGAATTAGAGCAGAATGGTGCTGGGGACTGCAGATAGAGGGAGAAGGGGTGTATTGATCAGAGTTCTCCAGAAATCTATCCGATAGGAGCGCTCTCTCTTGCTCGCTCTCTCTCTCTCTCTCTGCTGGATTTGCTACATATCTCTAGATATGTCTGTATGCTATGTGTGTATAAAGAGATTTATTATGAACAGAACCAATAGGATATGCATATGTTTTGTGTGTAAAGAGATTATGAACAGAAACAATAGGCACTATATGCATGTTTGTGCATATATGTCGATGTGTGTATGCATGTGTCTGTTTCTGTGCATATGTATGTGTGCATGTATTGTGAGTTTGCACGTGTATGCCTGTCTATAGACACATGTACATATGGTGTGTGCATGTGTGTATGTGTGTACGTGTGTGTGTGTTGAACAGTGTCTAATGGTATTTATTCTGAGGGATGAGACTTTCGTGGCTGAGAAGTTCCGTGTTCTCCCATGTGCCAGCAGCAGACCTAGGAAGCCCAGTGGTGGCTCTAGTCCAAACCTGAAGGCATGAGGAGCTGTGTCATGGCTGGAGAAAGTGGATGTTCCAGTTCCAGCAGAAAGAGAGAGATGGTTAGTTCCCCCAAATTCTGCCCCTTTGTCCTAGTGGGGCCCTCAGTGGATTCCCCCATATCGCTGAGCAGGGAATCCTCTTGCCTCAGCCCCCTATTTCTAAGGCTAACCTCTCCCAGGAACCTCTTCTCAGCCACACCCAGGGTTACCAGCTGTCTGGGCCTCCCTCGGTGGCATCTGGCTGACACTCGTAATTAACCATCACCCACGGGGAGTTGCTGGTCGAGGGGTGCAAGGCTTTAGTTAGGCAGGAAGAGCAAGTCGGAGAGATCTGCTCAGCAACTCTGGGCCATGGCCAAGGAGACTGTCATGCGCTTAAACACGTGTTCCAAGAGCAGCGCTCCTGTTACACGTTCTTACCACAGTAAAATGAAGTTGGAAAAAAAAAATGTGAGTGAATGGGCGCTTCAAGTGTGCAGAAGAAGGACTGGGAGACGAGAGCCGCGGAGTTGGCGGAGGGGCTCCTTCTCATTCAGACGCTGTCCTCGCCCTGCCCGCTAAGCCCCTGGGCAGCGATGACAGCCAGCTTGTGCGGAGAAAAACCTCCGGGCTTTATTTTAAGACCTTCTGTCAGGAAAGGCGTTTGGAGCAGGTTCAGCCACTCGCCTGCATTGTTGAAGGTCAAGCTGCAGCTACATGAGCTGCTGGATTTGGGGAAACATTTAAAGAAGAAGAAGAAACCCCATACCCTTTCCGAGGGATCACTGCTGGGTTTTACTCAGAGGCGGGAAAAGATGTGAGAAAGATCGGGTGGGTGGGGGGAGGATGAAAGCAAGAGGGAAGTCTGCCTCTCCAGCTGCTGTTGGAATTGTTCTGAAATCAAGCGGTGGTGTTCAGACAGGGCCGTGTAATGGATTATAAATGTTGGAATTTATTTCAATAAGCCCTGTCATTTCTTAGCAGCGGTTAGGCTTTCCAGCAAGCCAGCAAACAAAGGTGTGGGCCGCAGCTCGTCTGCTCTTTCCCTTTGACGTGCTGGAATTGCTTTTCTGGTGCGATGCTTCTGGCTGAGGCTCACACGGACAGAAGCCTCTGTCTCCGGGCTTGTGCCGAGGGGCGCGCAGGAGCCAGGGGCTCCCTGGGAGCAGCCCGTTCCTCAGGCACCCCGAGTCATCCTGAGCGGCCGTCGCTCACTGTGTCGCTGGTTCCAGAACCAGAGGCAGGGACTGTTAGCCCTTGCGTTTCTCAGATGAGCTTGTATTCTTAGGAACGCAGCAGGACACGCTGGGAAGGATGCTGGCCAAGGTCGAAGTCTGGACTCTGGATCTCTCCTTCCGGGCTAGCGTTTTCTCACTCCAGGACGGGGTTAACGCACCCAGAACTCTGGGGAAGATGAAATTCTTCCTGCTGTGGTATCTGGGGACTGAACCAGTACATCGAAGATCTCCCTCTGCTTCTCCCTCTCTCAGTCACTCTGCCTGTCGTATAAAGAAATAAATCTTTAGGGGCCGGCGCCGTGACTCACTTGGTTAATCCTCCGCCGGCGGTGCCGGCATCCCATATGGACGCCGGGTTCTAGTCCCAGTTGCTCCTCTTCCAGTCCAGCTCTCTGCTGTGGCCCGGGAAGGCAGTGGAGGATGGCCCAAGTGCTCAGGCCCCTGCACCTGCAAGGGAGACCAGGAGGAAGCACCTGGCTTCTGGCTTCGGATCAGCACAGCGCCGGCTGTAGCGGTCATTTGGGGAGTGAACCAACGGAAGGAAGACCTTTCTCTCTGTTTCTCTTTCACTGTCTATAACTCTACCTGTCAAATAAAAATAAATAAATAAATAAGAATTAAAAAAAAGAAATGAATCTTTCAAAAATTAAATTCGTTGACCTCGACTTGCAAGGTTGAAAGATTCCAGCTCAGGGCCTGGCACACAGTCGGCGCTCAGTAAGCATTGAGCTGAATCTCACTTTAAGGGCCACCCTCCATCTGTTCCGGTTATGCTGACTTCTCCCTCCTCTCACCTGCTCGCCGGTGCCATCTTGCTCACTCAGCACTGAGCACTTAGCACAGGGCAGTAAAGAGACCTGAGTTCAAGTCCTGCTTCTGATCTGACACTGGAGCACCTCCAACCCATTGCTTTTGGATGGCACACCATTCCATTGTATTTCCTTTGTTGCAAATGATCTAATGCCGTTAGTGTGCACATCTTTTATCCTCCATGATATCAAGGACTTTGGCTTTTGGTCACTGCATCACTCACATCTAAAATAGTTCCTGGAACGCGACAGGACCCAGAAAATGGCTGCTTAATTAGTTACCCTTTGTACACAGTTCTGGGTTTTCTTCCCTCCAGGAAATTTTCCAGGGTTGTCCTAGTGCATGTAACTGCCCCGATTTCATGATTTTCTGCTTCTAGAGGTAATCGTACCTCAAATTTTGAAGCAATTTTTAAAATTCTTTCGTATGTGGGGACCTGCATGTCTTAAATTCCTCTCCTGGGTGCGTATGGTGGGCATGGAGAAGTATCTCCTTGATGAGAGGCACGTGGGCTCGAGTAGGTGGAAGGGAGGAAACACGGCACACGGAGCGTGTAGCAGACAGTGGGGAGGGAACCCAGGGGCGTCGTGGGGCTTTCATTTCTGGGCCCAGAGTGAGTGAGAAGTCAGGATTTTCTCAGCTTCTGGAACACTGTGATGTGACTGATACCCCGAGGTAGAACTCCAGTCCAGCTCCCCGCTAATGTTAGATAAGACAATAGGGAAGACTGAGGGGAATGAAAGACTGGAGGAGCGTACAAAATTACCAAATACTGATGTTCCAAGTCATTTTAAAAGATATTTATTTACTTGAGAGGCAGAGTTACAGATAGAGAGAGAGGTATTCCACCCGCAGGCTCACTCCCCAAAGGGCCGCAACGGCTGGAGCTGGTCCGATCTGAAGCCAGGAGCCAGGAATTTTTTCCAGATCTCCCACATGGATGCAAGGACTCAAGCGCTTGGGCCATCTTCCACTGCTTTCCCAGGCCACAAGCAGAGAGCTGGATAGGAAGAGGAGCAGCTGGGACGTGAACTGGCACCCATATGGGATGCCGGCACCTGTGGAAGCTTAACCTGCTATGCCACAGCGCCTCCAATGCTGTCCCATTTAATCCTCTGAATGTGTCAACAGGGTGGGTGTTGTTAGTCTCACTTCACAAATGAGGTAACTGAGGCATCCCTAGGACTGTGAGCTTGGTCTTCTTTGCTTTTTTTTTTTTTTTTCTCTACCAAAGTTAAGGTTTTAGAATCAAGCTCCAGCCTTCATCAACGGGCCTCTCTCTTGAAAGCCTGAGTCTTGAACAGCCCCCTCCTGGTTGCAGGTGGTGCAGGTAATACCTCTCTACCTTCCAGGCTGGGTGCTGGGATTCCCGGGCGGTACCTTGGGGTCCCACAGAGCTCTGTTGTGAAACCTGCCATTATGAGCTTAATTAAATTAATATTCTAGCGTGAAGGGCTGCTGGGAGCAGATTCAGGGGGTTCATAGGCTTTCACATACAGGGGGACGTTCCATGCACTCCCTCTCCGGAGGCTGCATGAAAAATGCATGACACGAGTTGGGTAGAGCGCTGGCGGCAATGGCATCTTCGTGCAATTAAATCTCTTTAAAAGTTTCTCTTCTTGTCTCTCTCCCAAGCTGCATGCAGAAAACAATGGCAAGCAAGGGGACTTTTAAACTGAGATGGGTAGAACTGTAACTCACCCCCACCTGGCTGGCCCAGTGTCCTGGAGATGGAGTGAAGAGCACCCCTCACAAAGGAAGCGTTTGAAAAGCTTGGTAACTGCATTCAAGAGAGGACAATGCTGGAGAGAAAGGGTGTGTGGTCAGGGACAATGAGAGGACCTGAGACACTGCTCCATAAGGCAGGGCTTGTGCTGTCCTTGCTGGAGGTTATTGCAAAGATTCACGAGCGCCTGGCACTCACAGAATGTCCAGTGCAGGGCTTGTGCATAGCAAATGTTCAATGAATGATTTCTAAAATTTTTTTTATAATTTTTTTTGACAGGCAGAGTGGACAGTGAGGGAGAGACAGAGAGAAAGGTCTTCCTTTTTTCCATTGGTTCACCCCGCAATGGCCACTGTGGCCGGCACACTGCTCTGATCTGAAGCCAGGAGCCAGGTGCCTCTCCTGGTCTCCCATGCAGATGCAGGGCCCAAGGACTTGGGCCATCCTCCACTGCACTCCCGGGCCATAGCAGAGAGCTGGCCTGGAAGAGGGGCAACCAGGACAGAATCCAGTGCCCCCACCGGGACTAGAATCTGGTGTGCCGGCGCCACAGGTGGAGGATTAGCCTAGTGAGCCGTGGCGCCGGCCATTTCTAAATTTTTTTCCTAAATTTTACTTATTTGAAAGGCAGAGATCCAGAGCCAGAGCCAGCCAGCCGGCCAGCGAGCCACCATTTGCTGGTTCACTCCCCAAATGCCTGCAGCAACCAGGGCAGGGCCAGACAGAAGTTGGGAGCCAGGAACTCAGTCTGGGGCTCCACATGGGCAGCAGGGACCCAAGAATGTGGGCCATCACGTTTTGTTTCCCAGGGTGCACGTTAACAGGAAGCTGGACTTGAAAGCGGAGGCAGGTCTTGAATTCAGGCACTTCTGTATGGGATGCTGGCGTCCCCAGTGGCATCTGAACACTGTGCCACCTGCTCACCTCCTGAATGCATACTTTTTTTAAAAACCAGGGTGCTAGTATTACTGATAGCTTAAAATATGCCAGACACTGTGCTTAGGCCCAGTTAACTAATTAAATCCCTATATCAGCCCCCCCACGGTAGCTATAATTATTATAGTGCCTTGAATGGTGGTCTCCAAAGATGTGTGCATCTAGTACCAATGACCATGACCTTATTTGGGAAAAGGGCCTGTGCAGATGCAGTTAAACTAAGGACCTGAGAGGATATCATCCTGGGGGTGGGAGGCTTAAACCCAGTGATAGGTGTCCTTATAGGAGGAGGGGAGGACGTGGGCAGAAAAGAGAAGAGAGGAGACGCACCTGTGGACGGAGGCGGAGGTTGGGGTTATGCAGACCCCTGAAGTCAAGGAACACTGGGAGCCATCGGATGCTGGAAGCTTCTGTCCCAGAGCCTTTGGAGGGAGTGCAGTCCTGCCACCCCCTGGATTACCGGTTTCTGGCCTCCAGAACTGTAAGAGAACAAGTTACTGTTGCTTTAAGCTGTCTGGGTTGTGATAATTTGTTACGGCAGCCCACAGAAACTAGCAAAAGGGTGTCTCAAGAAGTTCATGGCAAATGGGACTAAAAGGTTTATGTTGGTGCAACAGTTTTTTGAAAACCATCCCTCATTTTTCCACCATAGGCATTTCCCACAAAATTTGTGAAGTGCCCTCGTACAATTACTGCTATCTCAGGTTTACCAATGGGCGCATGGAGGTTACAGAATTTTCACTCCGTCACAGAGCTGCAAAGCAGGAAGGCCAGTGGGGGAAGCTGGGTGGTCTGACTCAACAGACAAGCAGCGTTAGCTAGAGCCAGGGGAAACTGGAGATGCCAGCATGCTGTGCAGCTTTCTGAAGGTCACTCACCCTCTCTGGCACCTGATAAGTGGTAATGGATGGGTTGATTGCCTACTGGGCATTATACGCTAAAGTAGGGCAAGGCAAACTAGGAATTATGGCCCCTGGGTTTTTTTTTTTTTTTTAATGGCTTTATTTCATCATCTTTGTTTTGCTTTTTGCTCCATAAAGCTTAAATCATTGGCTATCGGATCTTTTAATAAAACTTTGCCAACCTCTGATCTAAAGAATGAGTGATAATTGTAGCTCCTCTTCAGAGTGTGGTCGTCAGTGTATCATTTGTCCAGTGTCTATTGGACACCTATGGATACCAGGCACTTTGGAGGATAGGAGTCCCGTGAGGGAGGCCAGCGTGTAAGCAAGCTGACAAAAGCGTGTCAGTGGGGTATTGCATGAGGGCAAAAACGAGGGACACTCCAGAGCTAGAATTTTAAAGAGGGGGGACTGCATTTTTGGTGTCATTGCAGCCCTTGTCCCAAGACAGCACAGGCCTGTGCACATGTGATGGGCCCTTCACAGGCCCTTGCCGAGGAAGGAACTTTACCTGCCGGACTCAGAGGTCTGCCCTGAGAGAGTCGTGTTCTGGGGCCAGCGTGGATGCAGCAATTACGACAACACTTGGGACACCCGCATCCTCTTCGGGCGAGCCCGAGTCCTGGCTCTGGTTTCGATTCCAGCTTACAGCGTGCACCCTTGGAGGCAGAAGGCGATGGCTCAAGTGTTTGGGTTCCGGCCAACCACAGGCGAGACCTGGTTTTGAGTTCGGGCTCAGTCCTGGCTGTTACAGGCATTTGGGGAGCGAACAGCAGGTAGGAGATCTCTCTCTCTCTGCCTCTGCGTCTCTCTGCTTTTCAAATATAAATAAATAAATTAATTAATTTTAGGAAAGAGTTGAGTTCTGAACCGAGTCTTAAAGGATGAGCAAGCAAGTCAGAAGACAAGGTTGAGAGGATGCTCCCAGCCCCAGAGAGCGTCATTTTCAAAGTCTTGGATGCAAGAGAGCAGGAAACACTGCGGACCTCCGCGCAGCGTTGGCTTGGCTCTGTGGGGTGGCAGCAGGAAGAGATGAAAGATGAGATGAGGCTGAGGCCAGATCCTGACGGGCCTTCTAAGCTGTGCCAAAGACTTTGAACATTCTCCTGGAGGCCGCGGGGCGCCTCCTGTGGATTCCTTCCGTTTCCCTGGTGCCACTCCCTGCCCCGTCGTTTTACCCTTTCCGCTCTCGCCTGGGTTGGGGTTTCCTGCGTGGTCTTGCTCCTTCTAGCTCAATGTGCATTTTACATGCTTTCCTTGATCTGAAATCTCCTCCTGCACTTACTTTTCGGTGGATCCAGAGTCTCCTTTAGCTCCGGACTCTAGTGTTACTTTGTCAGAGGAGCCACCCTTGGCGTCCTTGACCTCATCTCTGCACCACAGCAGGTCGTCCTGATGGCCATCGATATCCGTAAATAATCTGTATGCATATCCATGCCTTTGTCAACTGCTCCCATATTTTATGTTGATAGGGCTGTGCAATGTGTATATCTCAGTCTGCTTGCATATTCATACCTATATGTCAATCTGCACTCACATTTCATATTGATATCAATATCAGTTTCTCTATCTATATCCATGGTTCTACATCTGTGTCTGTATCCATACTCACAGCTCCGTATATGTTCTCTATAACATTCAGAACTCTTGTCGTTAATTTTAGGCTTATAACCATTTGATTAATCGCTCCACATTAAGCTGCATGAGCCTGTGAACTAGTTTGCCAGGGCTTCCATCACAAGGTTCCGCAGAGCGGGTGATTAAACAAGACGTGTGTTTCCTCACAGTTCTGGATGCCCCAAGTCTGAGAGCAAGCTCTTTGCAGGGTGGGTTCCTCTGAGGCCTCTCTCCTGGGCCTGTAGATTAAATCTTCTCCCCGCATCATCATGTTGTTTTCCTTTGTGCACGTCTGTGTCCAGGATCACCAGCCACATTCCCGGGAGCCCACATACAGAACCTTGTTTTTCCTTGACTCCCTTTTTATAGGCCCTGCATCCAAATGCCGTCATTCTGAGGTACTGGAGACTAGGACTTCAGTGCAGAATTTTGGGGGAACATAATTCAACTCATGACAGATGGTACCTCTCTGTTCTTAGAACTTCTTCTCCCAATGCCAAGCACGGTGCCTGGCAGGTGGTAGGTGTCCAGTAAGTGTTTGAACAAGACTGAAGGCACCGCTGTGCTGAGGAAGTGGCCTTTGGTGTGCTGTCGGGGGAAGAATGGGTGTCGGGAGATGGCGGGGCACAGCTGCACTTCCTGGGATGAGATGGACTACGGTGAGCAGTGATGATGAGAGTGTAGGTTTGAGAACGAATGCGGGAAAGAGCGAATTGAACTAGGGGGCTGGATGCAAAGAAGAAGAGTCAGGGCTCGGGACTAGTTGTCCGCACGTGCAAGCCACTTTTGGGTGCAAGGAAGAGTGGAGATGCATTCTCTGCTTCCGAGGTCTGAATTCACACGCAGGGCCCTGCTTGCAAGCCTGGGAATTGCAACAAGGCAGGACGCCCCTGCTCACTCCTTCACTCCCCTCTCTGCCTTCCGGCTTCTGTTTCCTAAAAAGAGCCACTGTTACCTGCCGGCAGTTCATCTTAAGCCACCAACGGCAAAGCTCTTGGGCTGCACAGCATTTTATTCTAGGAAACAGGCGGAGAAGAGATGAATGCCAGGGAGCACGAGTTCATGGGATTTAAGTGAGAAGTAACCAGAGCCTAAAATTTAGACCTCAGAGCGGAGAGGTAGGGAAGCTGAACTTGTGGCTGTCACAGCCAACCTGAGACTTCTCGTCGTATCTTGTTTGGCCTAATCTGACTTTGGCTGATCACACTGGCGTCTGCTTGCGTAGACTCAGAAATGCGCACACTGCAAGCTGGAGATTAGGAGTGGTGCTGAATGGCATATTCACCTTTCAGAGCTTTGCTGCTCCAGACGCTTATAAAATAATTTTCGCCTTTATCTAAAGGCAGAGGGCTTTTCTCCCTCCTCCCCCTGTCCCCGAGCTAGTGTTCTGGCTTTCCTCCCCTTTCCCACCTAATAAAATCCACAGTGCAGTGCTCGCCTGTGTAATCAGAGCTGTGCAGGCAGCTCTCGCAGAGCTCACTTCCCAGGCTGCTCTGCAGCCGCACGCGGGAGGCAGGGAGGGAACGGGGTGGGGGTGAAGTTGTCTGCAATACCATGGGGTCAGACCCGGACTGCCCTCCCTGCACCCCCAGAAAGGAAATCTGGCTTATTTACCATTTTAGAAAGTTAGACCTTTTCAAAGAGACGCCCCAGGCAAAACATCCTCCCCTTCCCATCTCCCTGCAACTAATGAGTCCGCTCAGGAAGCTTTGACAGAGAGAGTGGTTCCGACAGCCGAGGGAGCCAGGCTGGCGCTCCGCCCGCAGATAGAGCTGTGTCTGGGCTGCTGGCTCAGGGATGCCGCATTCTCAAATGCAGCAAGTTTGACTTTCTAGAATGGGAAGGGGAAGGCAGGAAGGGTTCTCAGAGCTGCGGAAGTCCCCGGGCTGGTATCCAACTCTAGAAGTCAAATAATGGGTAGGGGGTTTTAGTTTTCGGCCCCTGAAATATTTGAATGATTGCAAGAATAATGGTAGGGAGCGTGCAATCTGAAATTTAAAAAAAAATATGATAGGTATCGCTTAGACACTCACTGTCTCATTGAATTCGTAAAGTGATGGCAGTAGATAAATTGTCTAATATTTACTTTTGTCTTTGAGGGAAGAAGGGGCCCAGAGAGGACAGTGTGAGAAAGATTATGTACTTTGGTGTCCAACCTGGAAGCCAAACTCGGGTTTTTCTAATTCCAGCTGCATCACGCTGACTACCATTGACTCCTGAGGACGCTCACAGAAGGTGGAGACGTGATAGCCATAAAATCTGCGAGCTCTCTTATGGCCAAAACAACGCCTGCACAAGTCCTCCTAGGACGAAGAGAACAGTGGAACTGTAGTCCAGTGCTAGCAGTCTACTCCACCTCCATTATTGCCCTAGTTTTCAAAACAATGTCCAAGAGTTTGTGAGGTCCTAGATTACAGTAGTTTTTGATGAGAAGTCTGAAGGCCAGAGAGCTTATGAGGCTCAGTTAAGATTCTAATACTGGTGGGCAGGGAAGTTGCCAATGTCCAGCGACTGTTGGATTAGAAAGCTGAGGATGCTGTTTAAGAAGGCAAATTCGGCCGGCGCCGCGGCTCACTAGGCTAATCCTCTGCCTTGTGGCGCCGGCACACCAGGTTCTAGTCCCGGTCGGGACGCCGGATTCTGTCCCTGTTGCCCCTCTTCCAGGCCAGCTCTCTGCTGTGGCCAGGGAGTGCAGTGGAGGATGGCCCAAGTGCTTGGGCCCTGCACTCCATGGGAGACCAGGAGAAGCACCTGGCTCCTGCCTTCGGATCAGCGCAGTGCACCGGCCACAGCGGCCATTGGAGGGTGAACCAACGGCAAAGGAAGACCTTTCTCTCTGTCCACACTGCCTGTCAAAAAAAAAAAAAAAAAAAAAAAAAGAAGGCAAACTCCTGGGCCCCATAGTAGACTTTCTGGATTAGAAGAACACCTGGATTTTAAAGTAATTCCCCGAGGGGATTCTAAAACAAATCATCCATGGCGAGTTGGTTTCGCTTCATGAAACCATGATTCTTACATCAAGTTCCAATGAGCATGCGGGAGAGCCAGAAAGGAGAAATGGCCAGGCTGTCACTGCCTCCCCCACTGTCTCACTCTGGGCTCCAGAGGCCATGCCGGTATGTCTTAGGGGTCAAGCTCTGGTTGGCACTCAAAGCTGTCAGAACCAAGGTGGTGGGCAGCTCCTTAGGACGGCTTGCTCAAGGCCTTCTCTGTTGACATTCCATTACTGGGAGGCCTCCCCTATAGCATCTGAGCCAGTCAGCCAGAGTGCTTTGTGGCCTAACAAAACCCAGCGTTCAGCCGTAATCCAAAACAATCATTTTTGCACTGGAGTTCCTCATTTCTACCCTTTCTCGGGTTACCATCCTCAGCTCTATTGCAATTTTTTCCACTCTCTGGTTCAAGTCTCTCCCATTCTTTTCATGACAGAAGACACCCACAGTGATTCTTGTCCATTAGTGATGTAAAACGTGTTCTCTCACAGTTCCTGTGGTCCAGGGGTCTCAGCAGGGTTAGGTGGGTTTGCTCAGGTTCTCTGAGGTCGCATCTCCACTAAAGGCTTGAATGGTCACGAAGCCTCCCGATGTTAGGGTCGCTGCAGAATTCTCTCCCTTGCAGCTGTACCACTGAGGCTTCTTGCTGGCCATTGACTGCCGTTGACTTGAGCCATCCTCAAGTCTTAGAAGCGGGTTCCAGTTCCCCAACTCGTGACATTCTCCAGAGGCTGCTCAAAACGTATCTATTTATATTTTCAGTACCAGCAGAAGAGTATCTCTCTGTTGTCTTTTAGATCAGAAGCTTACATTAGGGATTATAAAATTTATTTTATGGAGAATGATGGAATATGGTGGAAAACCATGCATGGGTTTCAAAATTTTCTTGCACCAGAAAGACCGCACTTATTTTCTAAGTCCATTTTCCACGAACTTTTTGAAGCACCTTATGTAATGAAATGTCATCACAGAAAGACAACCCATTCCCTCTGCCTTGTAAGATAACCTAGGCAAGCCATACTAGAAGCAAGGTTCAGGTGCCTCTGTGCTGAAGAGAGGAGGCCACACAAAGGCATGGATCGGCACCGGCCACAGGTGTATCTGTTCTGCCTCCTTGCTTCACTAAACCTGGTCTTGCCAGGGTCACTCGGGGCCTCCCAGTTGATAATAATGATAATTGTTTTTCTGCCATTTATTGAGGGCTGACCAAGTGCCAGTCCTGTATACATATTAGGCTATTGAATGTGTGGCAACTCTTAAGATATTGATGAGTGTTCGCACTTTCCGTGTTCAACACAGGTGGTGTCTTGGATGTAAGGATATGGTGATCAATCCTGAGACATCGGATTCCTGAGTGTGCACTTTCTGTCACTGTTCTGCGCTACCTCAGCTTCCTTATGACTGACATGAGTGACCTTTGTGCAGTTTTTGATTCTGCTTAGAGAGCTATAAAATCACTTTTCACTGTTTCTTCTTCTCTTCGGTTGTCCTTTCAAGCCTTCTATTTTCTTCTGCTTTCTTACTTAACAGACGACCATTCTCTAGAAAGCTTCATTAATATAAGAGTGGGAATAAGAGAGGGAAGAGATGTGCAATTCGGGACATGCTCAAGCTGACTTACCTCAAACAGTAGAGTTAGAAACATACCAGGGGATTTCAATTCAATCCCATCAAGGTGGCATGTACCAATGCCATCTCACTAGTCCCAGTGATCAATTTCTGTTCACAATTGATCATAATGATAGGACTAAGAACCAAAGGGATCACATAAACAAGAATAGTGTCTGCAAATACTAGCTGATAGAATCAAAAAGGGAGAGAATGATCCAACATGGGAAGTGAGATACACAGCAGACCCATAGAATGGCAAATGTCCTAACAGCACTCTGGCCTCATAATCAGCCCTTAAGGCATGCGGATCCAGCTGAAATGCCCATGAGAGTATTTCAGGCATGGAAAGCCAAGACACTCTGGGGAAAAAAAAAAAAAAACCTAAATGAAAGATCTCCGCGAGTGAGATCCCAGTGGAAAGAACGGGTCATCAAAGAAGGAGGTACCTTTCTCTGAAGGGAGGAGAGAACTTCCACTTTGACCATGGCCTTGTCTAAATATGATCAAAGTTGGTGAATTCAGGGGGCTTCCATAGCCTTGGCAGCTCATGACAAGAGCCTAGGGTGATTACTGATGCCATAAACAAGAGTGTCAATTTGTTAAGTCAACAACAGGAGTCACTGTGCATTTACTCCTCATGTAGGATCTCTGTCCTTAATGTGCTGTACATTGTGATTTAATGCTATAACTAGTACTCAAACAATATTTTATACTTTATGTTTCTGTGTGGGAGCAAACTGTTGAAATCTTTACTTAATGTATGCTAAACTGATCTTCTGTATATAAAGAGAATCGAAAATGAATCTTGATGTGAATGGAAGGGGAGAGAGAGTGGGAAAGGGGAGGGTTGCGGGTGGGAGGGATGTTATGGGGGGAAGCCATTGTAATCCATATTCTGTACTTTGGAAATTTATATTCATTAAATAAAAGTTAAAAAAAAAAAGAAAGCTTCATTCTTTGGTAGCCCTTTCTCCCACTCACTCCTCGGGAACCCCGTTCACTTCCACACTTAGAGCACGACACTCATGACTTCTGTCTTTGTTTCCAACTTCTTGCCCTTAGCTAAACCTCAGACCTACATTTCTAACGACTAACTTGTCAGCTTACCTGGTACATCTCTTAAAAGTGAACAAAATCACATTTTCCTTTGAGCTAGAAATTCGACACATGCTTGTGTCTCTCTCCTCTTCATCCCCTCTTCAGTTCACCTAGTCACCCACGATGGCAGTGTGGCTTCTGCCATTGACGGGAGCAAAGAGATGAGCAAGATGTGGCTTTTGCCCTGGGCCATGCACTGGACAAAAGCAATATAGTAAGTTTTGCAAGGGCAGAAAAGTATTTAACCATCTTCATAACTTAAGTGCCCAGCTCAAATGTAGGTGTTCAGAAAATGTCAGTTGAAGGAAGATCTATTATTTATGTCGAAAACAACAATATTCATCATTTAGCTTTAAGGATCGAATTAAGCATCAGCCCTTACCACTCAGTGAGTACTTTGAAGACAAAGATAGTTTTTCATTCATTTCTCTTGCTACTTACAATGGTACCTGATACCTCAGATGGGCCCTGTCAGTCTTGGTAAGTGTAAGTCAATGAAAATCTTGTCCCATGTGCACATACTCTGATGACAAAATCAGCTCAAACCTTCAGTCTTCGAGAGATGAAAGGTTTCGATGACAGGCAGACCACCACCTGCTGCCAGGAGATTATCTGTATGCAGGTCCTGCGGGAAGTTCATGGGCAGTGGGATTAAAGCTGAGTTTGTGTCGGTGCACACATTTTGAAATCCACACAATGAGTATTGCTGCAGTGAAAATATGCTTGTGTTCTAGAGAATGTTCCTGCCACCCTTGTATCCTGGTCTAGTCTTCTTCCCAGATGTAAGGACGGTGAGCAGTCTTCATGAACAGAATTCCATAATTTGTCTTTTCAATGAAATACAAGATGTACTTGGTGACATATATTTTTTGTCTATGCAGATGTCTTTCAATCCTATCTATGTCTTTGTCTATGTGTCTATGTCCATATCTATATATTTGTATCTATGTCTTTAATAAAAGACACACTACTTAATATGCTTGTATTAGTTTAAAACTAGCTTTTCTCACTCAAGAAAAGCCTGAGGCATCCTTTCATGTCAATATTCTGGATTTACTGCATTTGATTATATAACTGCACAGTAATGAAAAGACTGATGTTTAATTAGCCAGAGCCTCTTGATGCCTATTTAGTTTCCATTTTTGGGGGGGTATTTATTTATTTGAAATGCAGAGTTAGAGAGAGAGAGAGAGAGAGAGAGAGAAAGTTTCCCACATGGATGGAAGGGGCCCAAGCACTTGGGCCATATTCCACTGCTTTCCCACATGCATTAGCCAGGAGCTGGATCAGAACTGGAGCAGCCAGGACTTGAATCAGCACTCCCATGGTGTGCCAGTGTCCATGGCATTAGCTTTACCTGTTACAAGGCCGGCCTCTCTGATTATTTCTTGAATCTGCCTCCTTTTTTCGCATGTATGTGAGTTTCTTTCCAGGGTGGAATCTAGAAGCTTCTCTGGGAGAGGATATTCCAGCTGTTTCCACAAAGCTCCCTGGAAGGAGTATGTCCAGAACATCTCCCCACCTCTGGTCCCAAACCACCTTCCTCTGAGCTATTGATGTCTTCCGTGTCGGGAACGAGCTCTTGTCCCAGTTTGCCCACCTTATGTGATATGGAGATGGAGGGTAGGAATCTGTACATTCCACCTTTGCAAGAATTTATTTGATGCTGCCTGTGTCTGCGTTTCCAACACCTGGCTGGTCTTAACTGAGGAGCTTAAAAACAACAACATCAACCAGAAAACATCCCCAGGAACTGATCCAGAAAAACAGAATCAAAGTCTCAGAGATAGGTCAGAGGAATCTACATTTAAAAGCTTCCCATGTGGTTCTGGTGCAGGTGGTTTGCAAACTACCAATTTGGGAGCTCTTGATAAAAGCAAAAGTGCAATGTCATTTACAGCACAATTATATAAAGTGCAAAAAGCAGGGGGCGTTGCAGCCAGGAATACCTGCGTTCAGTTACCCAAAGTGGTGGCCATGGGCAAGCCCCTTCCCCTCTCTGAATCTCTAGTGGTTATCCCAAATCGTTGTGGTGGATGCCAACTGTGAAGCACTGATTTATATCTAGGCATCCAAATTAAAATAGAGTCAAAACAGAACAAATCATGCAGTTTCTGCCCGTTTCCATGGTATCCCTATTCCAAACGGAGGCTCTGGTAAGTTATCTCCCCTGTCATCCCACCATCTGTGAAATCTGAACCAGAATGAAAAAGCACTCAGGTCTCCAAGTAACAGATGTGGATTCGGCCCTGCAAAGTTGAGAGGTGAGCAGCAAGGCGGAGCAGAGACCGGAAAGAGCCTGGAGGGTGGGGGTACAGCACGCAGAACGCAGTCTGGTGGTTAATAGACAAGGCTTGGTGTCCCAGAGGCCAAAGGGGCAAGCACCTATAGTGTTTGGACTTGGCACTGTAGAACTTCAATTTCTCAATCTGTGAAATGGGCTGGTTATGACTAACCCGAGGTATGATGGTCAGGTTAAAAGTAGATAATTCGGGCCGGCGCCGCGGCTCAATAGGCTAATCCTCTGCCTAGCGGCACCGGCACACCGGGTTCTAGTCCCGGTCGGGGCGCCGGATTCTGTCCCGGTTGCCCCTCTTCCAGGCCAGCCCTCTGCTGTGGCCAGGGAGTGCAGTGGAGGATGGCCCAGGTGCTTGGGCCCTGCACCCCATGGGAGACCAGGAAAAGCACCTGGCTCCTGGCTCCTGCCATCGGATCAGCGCGGTGCGCCGGCCGCAGCGGCCATTGGAGGGTGAACCAACGGCAAAGGAAGACCTTTCTCTCTGTCTCTCTCTCTCACTGTCCACTCTGCCTGTCAAAAAAAAAAAAAAAAAAAAAAAGAAAAAAAAAGTAGATAATTCATTTGATGCACTCTATCTGCCAAAAAATGTGTTGCATTTTTTTTATTATTGTGATAACATGGACATTGAGCCTTGACAACTCACTAGGAATAAACCAAATCTATAAGGAAGCCAACAGGCTAGTTGTGCTGGCTGAATTTCAGGGAGAGGGCCAGGGCTATGCTTAGAGCAGGTTTGGAAACAGGTCTGCCATGTTTCCCTGTGGCTGCTGTAACAAATTATCACAAACGCCAGAGCTTAAAACAGATTTACTGTCCTACTGTGGTGGAGGTCGGAGGTGCGGAGCGGCCGCACTGGGCTACAATAAAGACGTTGGCAAGGCTGCCTTCCTTCTGGAGGCTTAGGGAGAATCCGTTTTCTCACTTTCCCAGTTCCCAGATGCTGCCGGCATTCCTGTCTTCAAAGCTAGCCGTGGAGAAGTATCACTTCCCACAGTTTCCTTGCTGCACCACCTCACGCTCAACTCGGATGACGCTGATGTTTATGAGTGTTTGCATCTGTTTAAAATCAGTGGCATGTACACATTAAATGTGTCCTGTTTGGTTTATTGTTGATCAGTAAGACTGAATCTAAAAAAGCCAGGGACATAGCATTTTTCTATCGCTTCCCCAAGCTGAGTTTCCTCCCCTCTTTCACAGTAGATTACATTCCTCCTGCCTGGATAATTCAGGGTCATCTCCCATCTGGTCAGCCTTAACTTGGTCACATTTATGAAGTCCTCTTTGCTGTCTAAGGTACCATATTCACAGGTTCTGGGGATTAGGATGAGGACAAGTTACAGTGGAGGGCGAGGGAGGGGCCACTATTCTGCCTACCACATGGCCTGAGTATGGAAACTTGAGTTCTAGGAGACTCAAGTAGATACAGGCAGACAGGGCATGCAAAACAGCTCTTGCTCTTTACCAGGATTTGGACCTTCCTTCAGTTATTGAAATCCTAAAATCAAAAAGTAGTTGTAATAATAGAATGATACTAAAGCTTTGCTACTCTTTGATTTCCTTTTCTTTTCATTCATTTATTCAAAAAAGCATCTGCTCAGCTCCTGCTATGCTCTGGGCACTGAGCGGTGCACAGAGGACCTCACAGCTCAGTGGCCGCAGCAGATCAGGCCCGTGTTTGTGTAGCAGAGCAGGGCTCCTTGACTGGGGATTTGGTAAAGCCATTCCAGGAAAGATCACATTTTATCTGAGTCTCAGAGGATGACAAGGAAGTAGATGCATTAGGAAAAACGAAAGAATGAAAAGTGTAACCTCTCACTCTCCACTTAACAGCAAGTCTGAGTACTCACTCTGTTTACCAGCTGGACACAGGCTCATCAGCTGTAGAAGGCACACATGGCTTTGAAGGAGGCCCCTCTCCTCCTTTCTCAGACACCTTTCCTGCTGCTGCTGAATTTCATCCGACAAGCGTTTGTTGAACGTTAGGCTTGGAGATCCATCTCGAAGGTGTGCTTTGTAACCTGCCTTCATGGGTGGAAGGATAAGTGTGACAGTGACAGAGTTTGCAAGCCTTTTTGCTTCCTAGATAAAGAGCAAGTGGAAGGCAGAAGTTGTGTTTTCCTCTTCGATAAGCCCAGCCAAGAGACATTTTGGTATTTATAATGGTTTCTGCTTGTGGGTTCTGGAACTGGATCGCTTATGTTTAAGTCCTTCGTCTGACACTTGATGGTTGTCATCTTGGGCACCTTCCTGAGATCTTCTGCTGGAGTTTCCTTGCTCCTAAGAAGAGGGTTGTGGCAGTATTCTCATCACTGGGTTGTCAAGGAGGAGTCATGATTCTACTGTTGGAAGTCCGTTTGAACCATATGCACACAACACAGTGGAACTCAGTACTTGTCGTCCACCATTCCCAGCACCAAGGAAGGGCACAGCGAAGATCTAATGATGCAGGCCGTGTGCAGCGCGTGCTCGTAGGGAAGCACCAACTCTCCCGAAGGGTGCCGTTCTCACTCCTCGTTTGATAGAAACGCAAATGGACTCAAAGAGGCTCATCCCAGGTCACCGATTAGGGTACTACTCTTCAAGGCCACCATTGGAATCAACGTATCAGGACTTTTAGTCTGAAGTGATGTGAACTAGAAAAGAGTAAGGGGAAGATACTAAAGGTGCTGCTGAGGGTTCAGGGTGGGATTCTGGGGGTTTATTCAATGCCTCCACCTGTCTCCAAACATACAGCCCCATGCGCTCCAGAACAGCCCACTGCACCCTTACAAGTGAGGCTGCAGAAACCTGGACTCTCAACCTCTCCTGACCTCCAGAAGTCAGGCAAGGCTCCTGTCCAATCACTCGTCCTTGGCCTTGAGGAGAACATTTGGAAATCAGTGAAATGACTCTTCTGTCCCCAGATGTCTTGAAGACAAAGGAAAAAAGGAACACTTATAAAAATGACAAGTGGCCCTTGGAATTTGGCCATGTGGCAGGGTAGAAGATAAATGCTATCATTGTTCTCTCTTGGCCAAGAGAGAAAAGGAAAGCTTGTCATTTGCTTAGGGCAGGACACAGGTAAAAGTGACCTACTAGACCTTCCCCAAACGTGGTAGTCATTTGAGTCTAGACTCAGTCTCCTAATTGCTGGGGTCAGGAGAGAAGTCTGACCCCTCAACCAATGTTTGCAGGAAGGCTCCAGAAAGTTAGAATTTCTAAGGTCTGAGAGCCAGCACTGAATCTGCCTAGAAAAATACCTTCAGGAGAGCGCATGAAAATTGCTGTTCAAGCACGCTTGAACTTAGATTCCAGAAGGCCATGGGCTGTTTGAGTCTTTTTCTCTCTTCAAATAGCATGATTCAAACGCGGTAGGTGTCACTGATAGGGAGTTTAATGATTTTATTCAGCCACCAGGTACTTCTATGATGGTTTGGTAGATCTGTGACTTACTCCAGTTGTATCTGCACAGCAGTGGACACACACTCTAGAGCTGGTGTGTGGCACTCCATCTTTGGCCATTGTCAGCATCTGAAGAGGAGGACAAATCACTCAAGCACAGCCGATCAGAATCCTTCCCCGGGCATGATCTGGGTACGCTTGAAAGCATGTCTTGTTCTTTCTCAGATGTGTAAGCTGCTAGAAAGACAGTTTTAGAGATCCTGAAAAGATCTGCCCTACCCTTTAGACACAGTTCTGCAGAAGGAAGTTAGCAGAGTTGAAAGACACAGGGGGAAAATGCCCTGATGGCTTTAAGACATTGTCCCCGTCTTTGAGGTCCCGGTTCTGAAGCTATTTCTTCTAGTTCTGCAGCCACCTTAGTATCATTCCAAGCGAGATAAACAAATTCCTTCTCTTTTTGTCTTCATTGGAGTGTACTTTTTGTCGTTTGCATCCAAAATACACCCGGCCAAGTGTCGCGGCTTACGAGGCATTGCAGGATTAAGACCCTGGTGATTTGCACTCGTGGCCTCTCCTGTCCTTCGCTGTCTGGGCTCCCTTGCACATGTCCAGCCCATTCCTCCATCTGGCAAAGTCCAGCTCTACCTTCCGTTGTCACTCTGCTGCGAGACCTTTCTATGAAAGGGTTTGTCCTTGCACAGCGTCTTATCCCATTTCCAGCATTCTGCTTCCTCTGCTCCACCCTACACTATCTGAAAAGTCCTTTAAGACAGGCGGTGTTCTCGGGTCTGCATCACACCCCCAGCTCGCTGTACTTCATGACGTTTGGATAGGAGGTCCATGAATGGAGCCGAGTGGATGAAGCCCTGAGTAGCTTCCATGTATAAGGGTGAGAGGGTGGATGAGGAAAGATGGAATGGATATTGACAGATCATCTGTGTGTGGCTGGAGTCACAGTACATGCTCAGCAGTTCATTTCTTTTCTCTCATTATCATTGTTAAACACAACAGCATTGTGTCGTGAGATGATTGCCTCCTTTTATACCCAACAAGAGGAGACTTAGAGTAATTAACTCCCTTTTCTGGGCTGCATAACACGTGTGTTCAAATTCATTCTGTAAGGTTCCATAGTCCACGTTTATGAGCAAAGTGATTGTGACCACTCCAGGGAGCCCAGGCAGCCCTGGGTCTGGGTCCTAGAGGATCAGTCGATGCTGGGGGTAAGTGGTGTGTGGCCTTGAACTGGCTGCCAGGAGTGGGCTTGTGGAAGAGGGTGAGTGTCCTTGGGCAGAAGACCCAGGAGAGATGGGGGTGGTGGCAGCCTGTTAACGTGCTCTGTGAGCAAGGGGCACCCATGGCTGCTAATGACATGGTGCTTAAGTTCTACTTAACTCTCCTGGAGTTAATCTAGCATGTCTGGCTCTCTATTAGAGTGTGTGTGTGTGTGTGTAAGACGTGTGTATGTGTATTGAGAAACGTAACTGGCAGAGACAGAGAACTGGGGTTGCAGAAGGAGGAGAAGTCATTCACCTGTAGAAGACAGAGCCCATCTGCTGGGTAAGGCACTGCTTAGAAAAATCCCCTGTCATGTACGTGGGGAGTCTGGCTGTGTGAAATTTGCTTTCTGTGATTTACCCTGTTAAAACTCCCAACGGCCTCGGTCCATGCCATCTTTGTTTTACAGGTGAGGAAACTGCAAGCTAAAGAGGCTCCGAGATGCACTCCAGAACAGTGGTGAGAGGTAAAACTGGGAGATACCAGAAGGGAACATTAGGACCAATGAACGATTTTGTATTTTCTGTTAGTGCAAGAGGCAATGGTTGATGCCTCGACCAAGTGTGGTTCTGGCTACGTGGAATGACTTGGTGCGGGGAAGCAGTGGAAGCAGAGAGACCAAAGAGTTATTTAGCATTTTCCATGCAGCCAGAGAGTGGCTTGGGTTAGCCCAGCGGCAGCGAAGCTACACCGCCTAGGGAGGAGTCCTCCCAGCTGAAGCACACTCTGGGGTTACTCATCAGGCAAACAAGTCACAGCTGCAGGCACTGGGGAGGGTCCGCCTTTGATGACTGAGCAAGAGTTGTGCACGTGGCATTGGACTTTTGCTGTACAGACAGCACATGGTCTTCTAGAGCCCAGAAGATGCCTTGCTACAAGGAGTCCTCCCAACTTAAAAGAGCCTAAACTTTCAAGCATCGAACTTGGCGTCACCTGAATAGCAGCTCTCTCTCTCTCTCTCTCTCTCTCTCTCTCTCTCTCTCTCTTTTTTAAAAGATTCTCTTTTTTTGAGAGGTAGACTTACAGACCCTGAGAGGGAGAGACAGAAAAGTCTTCCATCTGCTGGTTCACTCCCCAAATGGCCACCACGGCTAGAGCTGAGCCAATCCGAAGCCAGGAGCCAGGAGCTTCTTCTGGGTCTCCCACGTGGATGCAGGGGCCCAAGGACTTGGGCCATCCTCCACTGCTTTCCCGGGCCATAGCAGAGTGCTGGATGGGAAGAGGAGCCGTCAGGACACGAACCGGTGCCCACATGGGATGCCGGTGCTGCACGTGGAGGATTAACCTACTGTGCCACAGCACCGGCCACCAGGTCTCTTCTTTAGAGCCCTTCAGACCCCAGACCCTTTCTAGAGAAGGAAGGATAAGCACATCAGAGGCCATGATGGCTTGGGAACACAACATGGATTTGGCTCCTACTGCATACTGCATACTGATCCAGACCCTCACACCCTAACATTCTCATTCAATGCCCGCATCTGCGATTTTATGGACCAGGAAGGTAAGGCTCAGTGATTCTGAGACCTGGCCTAACTCCTATGTAGGTAAGTTTTGAAACTGTGTGTAGAAACATGAGCAGTCTTCCCAACAACATATTGAGATATACCAGAGGCTGAGGGCTCTGGCATGGAGGTGTATGTAGGTGCTGGTGGAGGAAGGCTTGGGGAACACAGGAGACATTGCAGCCCCTCATTGCCCCTGCACATGGCCCTGGCTTAGGTGACACTGACAGAGACTTGGTGGCAGGTCAGAGGTGACACATTTCTCACCAACACTATTTGGAGGTTTGTTGGGGGAATATTTGAAAGCAAGGAGAAATCACGATTTTACAAAGGTATCTCTTGATTGAAGAATTTCTTCGTAAGCGCACTTGCTGATGCTTGAGGTCTTCCTTGAGCTCAGGCTAGCACTGAGCTTTCACTGGCGCCTCGGAAGGGGGGAGAGGAGGATGCGCAGAGCAGGTGCTTATGGGAGGAGGGACTGCGCTGGTTTGGGAGCAGAGCTTTTGCCCACTCCAATCAGATACCCTCCCTGCACTGCACGCAGCCCCTCTCTGGAATTACAGGTAATAAGGTAGAGCTGATGTTAATGGTTTATGACACGAATTCATTTTGAGAACTATATGCTTCACCCATCGCTTTTATTTTTCAATTTGGATCTGTTGGGTATTAATAGCTTTGGGGCTGTGTTTTCCATTTTAATCTTGCTTTTTCTCATTTCCAAGTAGATTCCTTCTTTCAATTTACACAAACATTAAACCTCCGTTTCCTGCAGCCCCACGCCCCCTCCCCCAACCCCGCATTCTCTCTGCTGACCTTGTGAGAAAACTTTTCTGGAATGTTTGAACTTCCCTGGTGCCGAGGCTCCCTTGGCATCCCCCGTTAGCTACCATTGCCTGACGTGTTCGCCGCACTTTGCTGCCTGTAGGTTCTCACTGACATCATGACACTGTGGGTGTCATAAGCCCACAGAGGCTTAACATAGTCAGGTCTTAGTACTGCACACGGTACCCTGTGCAGAGGTGGAGGGTTCTACTAGGGATGGCGGATTTGGAGGCGCCAGGACCTCAGTGTGACTGCGTTCCTTCCGTCTTTCTGTTCTCTGTCCCCGCTCTCCCCCAGCGTGTCTTCTCGTTATCATAGGAACCTGCACAGCTTTGGGCATCCTGCCCTTCACAGTCATTGTCTCCAGGAAGGACTGGGACATCTCCCCTTATCCGTTTCTGTTTATTGCAGGCAGGATATTTCCCCGCCACCTCAGCTTTTCTTCCCCCTGCCCGCTGAGTACAGCTGGACCACACCCTAAAGCCAGATCGCTGTGTGACGTGGCCTGGATGGGCTTGGATAACTCACAGCTTCTTTCCTAGGGCTGGGACAGTGTCTGTCGAGCACCTCGTAGACTGACCCCTGAACGCAGGCTGAGGGGCTACGGCCGTTGCACCAGCAGAAGCTGCGCCACGCCACAGCTTCCTCTCGGCTCTGCAGCTTTGCTCGTGTTACGTGCTTCTGCTCCCCCTCTTCTGTCGCTCTGGACCTGCAGCACACAGAGCACCTGTCTTCCCTGGTCCCACTTTCAGGTGCAGCTCGGGGAGCGTGCCTGAGTGTCCTCATTTACTTACTTCTCACAGCGCCCCAGGCATGTGTCAAGCGCTGCATTTGCAATGCTGTCTTTATCGGGATCTGCTGTGAGTTCTTGGTTGGTGGAGGCTGGGTCCTATTTACGCTCTCCTCAGAACCTGGTGCAGTAAGCGCCCAATAAAATTGCCAGAGGGAAGGCTGGTCCTGAGGAAGGGAAGTGGAGAGATGCCCTCAGCCTCCTCCTGTCCTGAAGCATTGCAGTCCTCAAACTGTAGGCATCAGCAACACAGAGACCTGGGCGGTCCCTCAAACCAACCGTGCTGTTTTGTACTCTCAGCGTCTCGGGACTTTGGTTTCTGCCACCTGCATTCTCTCAGCCGGGCTTCCATTTCCACTCCAACCAGTGTCATGCAAATCTTTTCCACTTTTTTTTTTTTTTTTTAAGGAAAAGTCTCTAACATGATCAAATCTCTTCTGTTTCCTTTATGCTCCTATTAGCTTTCACACCTATTTTCACTAAGGAACGATTGGAAAGTGTTTTATGCATTAGTGTTCTTATCTGATGTCTTAGAACACATAGACTGGATGGCTCTGACAACAAGCCGTTGTCTCTCATAGTTGCAGGGCTGTACGTGTGAGAACGGAGTTCAGCGTGGTCAGGTTCCGGTGAGGGCTGTCTTCCTGGTTTCCAGGTGGCCACTTTCTCTCTGCGTCCTCTAGGGGCAGGGAGATGCTAAGAGCTCTGGTCTCTTGATCCCTTGGTAAAGCCACCATTCTCAGCATGTGAGCTCTGCCCCATGACCGCGTCCAAACTTGGCAGTTCCCAAAGGCCTCACCTTGAAATAATCACATCGTGGGTTAGAGCTGCAACGGGGATTTGGGGGACACCCCCATTCAGGCCACAGCAGATGCTAAACCACTGGCTTTTGAGGAGCGAGGGCGTTAATGCACATGACTCGCAGAACAGCGTTTGTTTGATGCAGGCTGAGCAGTGCATATGCTGGAGGTTGGTGTAGCACACTTCCCTCTGTGTTGTGCCCATCTGGTTACGGCTGTTTCCCAATCTGTGGTAGGAACTCTGTCAATGGAGGTCAGTTCCTGCCCATTGCCAGCTCCTCATCTCCGAGTACAACACGGGGCACACAAATGATTCTCAGACAGTTTAGTGAGGACAGAGTGAGTGGACGTGGAGGAAGGGCCCAGCCACTCTCCCTGTCTCTGCTAAGAGCGGAGGACGAGGTGGGGCTGCAGTAGAAAGAAAGCAAATTGGACAGCAGGAAGTGATCCTACAAAGCAGTAAGTATCTTTCTGATGATCTTGTAGTCATCTCTACAGCTTTGGGGTAGATTAAAAATTAGAAGAGGAAAAAGTGAAGAGACAAGGTATGGCCGGCGCTGCGGCTCAATAGGCTAATCCTCCACCTTGCGGCGCCGGGCACACCGGGTTCTAGTCCTGGTTGGGGTGCTGGATTCTGTCCCGGTTGCCCCTCTTCCAGGCCAGCTCTCTGCTGTGGCCAGGGAGTGCAGTGGAGGATGGCCTAAGTGCTTGGGCCCTGCACCCCATGGGAGACCAGGAGAAGTACCTGGCTCCTGCCTTCAGATCAGCGCGGTGCGCCGGCCGCAGCGTGCCAGCCGTGGCAGCCATTGGAGGGTGAACCAACGGCAAAGGAAGACCTTTCTCTCTGTCTCTCTCTCTCACTGTCCACTCTGCCTGTCAAAAAAAAAAAAAAAAAAAAAAAAAAAAGAGAGAGACAAGGTAATGTTTTCATCTTGGGGTCTGGATGCTAACCCTGATCTTCTCATAGACTCTATGTGTGGCCTTGAGTGAGCTCCTAAAATAAAACAATAGCTTCCCAGCCCAGAAAGTGCATGAAGATTGGGTTGAGTGACATCACAGGCTCTTAGCAACTCAGAATTTAAGAAAAAAAAAATGACAGAACAAAGCCGAGCTGTCATGTGGTTATAAACGGTTGTAATTAGATTCCAGAAGAGCAGGACTGATTCCGAAAGTAGGGGGCGGTAGGTTCTGGGTTCAGACAACTGTGATGTCCAGGCCTCATCCTGTCATTTGAGAGCTGTGAGCCCTTTAACAAGCTATTCAAACTCTCCAAGCCTCAGTGTTCTCATCCGTAAAATGGGGATATGGAACTATACACAGGGTAGTTACAAGAGGCGAGTATGGACCTGATACATAGTAGCCTCCCCCTCCACATTTGTGATTATTAATGGAGAGAAGAATTCTTGTTATCAGGAGGTAGGATCTGAGATGCAACCTGCATGATGAATACTGACACTTGGTAGATATATATGTGTGACATATATATGATATATGATGATATATGTATGATGTATGTATCTACGGCTAGGAGATGATGATGGTGGTGGTGGTGTGGCTTACTGTGCATCACACAGTATTATTGGATTCTCAAAATAAGTCAGCAAAGCAGGTGTTATGATTTGCCCCATTTTATGCATGAGATGCCAAGGCTCGGAGAAGTTAAATAACTTAAGGTCACATGGCTAGTCCATGGCTGAGCTGAAGTTGGAACCCATTTAACCGGCTCTGGAGATCACGTTCTTGACTCCTGTGTTTTCTACGTCCACAAGAGTCTGGGAAGGGGCCATGGTCTTGCCCACCAGGCTAACATCTTTGAACGCTTAGCTGGTGTGACTTGGTGGCCTTCGAAGGGTGGTAGAGGGTGTCCAGGACTCGAGCCCAGCTCCAGACCCCTTGCTGGGTAGGAGGAGGGACGCTCAGCCCTTGCAGTTCCCTCTCCTCTCCAAGAAGCCTCCATAGCGCCCAGGTTGCGATGGCTGAGTCACCGCTCTCATGATCCCGGCTGGCAAATTGGAGACACCCTTAATTGGATGCTGAGAAAACTCCGCCTGCTGCACAATGGCTCCAACAGAAGAGTTATAGCTGTTTACTGTAACACACAGACAGTCCCATTAACAAGAATGATGGGAGGCTGCTCCGTGGCATTACTCTTAGCAAAAGACTTGACAAATATGCTTTGTAAATGAAGCTGCTCCAACAGAGAAAACATATAACACTCCCTCTCCCCACCCCCACCCACCCCCTCCTTTTCCTAGGGAGCCTGTGCGTGTTGAATCCTTTATACATTATTCAAGGCACCATATTCTGACGACGTTCATCAATAGTGGTGCCTATGGCAGGGAGAACTTGTATCAACTGACAAATGTAGACAAAGCAAGCTGCTTAACCCAGGAACAGTGGGTCAGGGAGCGAACAGGGAAATTGATTGTGCCCGCCATATTTCTGCAGGAATGGAGGGTAAATGAACACCATACGTCACCGCTTATCACGTACGGTAGGAGGGGATTGTGAATGGCTCAGCATGGCCTACTTAGGGAATGCTGATGGATCATCCACAGACAGCTTTTGTTCCAGGCTGGGGTTTGTCTTGTCTACAAAGAGCCTGAGGCACCTTCAGGGTGACAGCCCTAGGAAGCGAGCCTTCCCCCTGCGTGGAGAGTGACTGAGCTATCCAGGTCTCCAACGGTCGGTGGATACAGGGTCAGGCTCACCACGGCACCCCCTGGATTCTGCGAGAGCCCTGTAGGGATGCAGGTTGTACAATCCCTCTGAGGAAAGAGGGTGCACGGGCCTTGGTGTTCCTTACAGCAGGCTCTGGTTTCTTACGTATTAGCATGTGGACCAGGTAGTGACCTGAGTCTCCCATAGCTCCCCCGGGACGTGGGGCAAAACGGGACTGGCGGCAGAACGGACGCAGGTACCAGGCAGGGAACCCTTAGAAGTGAGCGTACCATTCGGTCAGCACTCAGTAGATACTGACCAAGTGAACAGATAGTTCATCATGTAGTGGGTGTGGCGTCACTGAGGGCGACCAAGCAGAAGGCAAACTGCTGTCCTGGTGCGACTCCGAGAGGTGGGAATGAATGGAGTGTTGGAATACCTGCTTCGGGCCCTGGCTCCGCAGCTAGTTACTCCTGGGAACGCGGCAAGCTCCGTCATCTCTGGGACTTAGCTTGCCCTCCTGTCTAACGCGGGAAGTGACAGGAAGTGTCTATAGAGCACAGGGGACTTCCGCACCATGGCGGTCTTTAATATTTTCTGCATGAGGGGCGAGGGCTTGGGGCAGGTCCTTCAAGTTGTCCGTGACGCTATGGGGGGAAGAAGCACGTGAATTCCCTTGGGAATTACGTCACCTGTCTCTAGATCTTCCCAGAGAGAGAGGAGATGGAGAGGATACTGCTCAAAGAGCCCCGGATTGCAGTGAGTATCTATCGTGTGCTGGGCACTGTCAGTAATTTCATTTAAAGCCCTCAGCAGCCCCGTCATTTTTTTTTTTTTTATTATCTCCTTTCTGAACACTTCCCAAAACATCAACAGCTCCTCAGCAGACAAAGGAGGGGAGACCTGGCGGAGGTGGTTGTGATCCACAGCTGACATCACCAGGGGAGGCCGGCGTCCCCGGTCTTCGCCTCTGCCCTGCTGGCGCGGGACCACAAAGCCTCTCCAGGAAGCTGCTGCTTTTCTCTTCCATCAGCCGGCTCCAGGAAGCCTGGACAAGCCCCCTCAGTTCCCAGCCAGACGTGCGGGCAACAGTGACACCTCCGACGCCTCTGCCAGGAGGCCTGGCTTTTGTCTTTGCTGGTGAGTTCACACCTGGAAGGTGCACACCAGCTGAGAGAGGCAGAGCCCAGACCTCTCACACAGGTCTGTGCCTGGCGGGAGCCTGAGCTGGGGGAGAGCGAGGTTGGTGTGCTCACGCCTGTAGGTCTCCAGGCAGGTGGGCTGGCAGGTGAGGAAAGGCGGCAGGTTGCTCCGCCAGGAGGGAGGGTGTATGGAAGGCCGTGGGCAGTGCAACATCCCCACCAGCCCCCCACCCTGCACTTCACTGCCATGCTGGGGCAGGGAGATCCAATTTTTTTTTAGGATCTTTTTTTTTTAACTTTTATTTAATGAATATAAATTTCCAAAGTACAGCTTATGGATTACATTGGCTCCCCCCACCCCATAACTTCCCTCCCACCCGCACCCCTCCCCTTTCCTGCTCCCTCTCCCCTTCCATTCACATCAAGATTCATTTTCAATTCTCTTTATATACAGAAGATCGATTTAGTATATATTAAGTAAAGATTTCAACAGTTTGCACCCACATAGAAACACAAAGTGAAAAATACTGTTTGAGTACTAGTTATAGCATTAAATCACAATGTACAGCATATTAAGGACAGAGATCCTACATGAGGAGTAAGTGCACAGTGACTCCTGTTGTTGACTTAACAAATTGACACTCTTGTTTATGGCATCAGTAATCCCCTTAGGCTCTTGTCATGAGTTGCCAAGGCTATGGAAGCCTTTTGAGTTCACCGACTCTGATCATATTTAGACAAGGTCATAGTCAAAGTGGAAGTTCTCTCCTCCCTTCAGAGAAAGGTACCTCCTTCTTTGATGACCCGTTCTTTCCACTGGGATCTCACTCACAGAGATCTTTCATTTTAGGGTTTGTTTTTTTTTTTTTTTTTTTTTTTTTTTTTGCCAGAGTGTTTTGGCTTTCCATGCCTGAAATACTCTCATGGGCTTTTCAGTCAGATCCGCGTGCCTTAAGGGCTGATTCTGAGGCCAGAGTGCTGTTTAGGACATCTGCCATTCTATGGGTCTGCTGTGTATCTCACTTCCCATGTTGGATCGTTCAGGGAGATGCAATTTTTTAACACAAATTATTATCCCAGGCATTTATTTATTTTAAATTGGTGAATAAAAATTGTTTATGGTATACATTACCGTGTCTTGAGATACACATGCTTTGTGGTATGACCAACAAACTATTTAACATGTCATATTTTTTTTAGCTATACTTACCACGAGGTATAATAAATCTCTGGAACTTATTCCTCTAATTGCAATGTTGTTTCTTTTGACCAATATCACTCTGATTTCATGTTATCTCAGCCCCTGGACATCACCTTTATATTCTTTGCTTTAGGAGTGTGATTTTATTAGATTCCATATGTATGGGAGAGCATGCAATAATTGCTTTTCTGGGCCTGGTTTATTTCACTTAACATAATGTCATGATTTCCTTCCTATTTTTAAAGATTTATTTATTTATTTATTTATTTGAAAGGAAGAATTAGAGGGAGGGAGGGAGGAAAGGAGGGAAGGAGAGAGAGAGAGAGACATCATTTCCCAGCTGGCTGCAATTGTCAGGACTGAGCCAGGCTGAAGCCAGGATTGAGGAGGCTCTTCCGGGTCTCTCATGTGCGTGGCAGGGGCCCAAGCCCTTGGGCCATCGTCTGCTGCTTTCCCAGGTGCATTAGCAGGAAGCTGGAAGTGGAGCAGCGAAGACCAGAACCAGTGCCCACATGGGGTGCTTATGTGGCGTCTTAACCTGCTGCACCACAAACACTAGTTCCACTTTCCTTCTCTATTAAATGTGCAATGGTGTCCCACTGTCCTTTATCCGTTCCCCTCTTGATGGACTCCTACATTGATTCCACGTATTGTTGGCTATGGTGACTAATAGCCATCACGGAAAACAGTATGATGAGCCCATCAAAAATTAAAAATAGAGTTGCCATGTGACCCAAGAGCTCCCTTTCTGGGGATTTATCCAGATGACAAGAAAGCACAGTGTTGAAGAGGCATCTGCTTCTCTTGTTCATTTCAGCGTTAGAGCTCAGAACACAGGACTGTGTGTGGAATGGGCGTCTGAACAAAAGGCATGTCGGAAGCCAAGGCTAATAAAAAGGCTTCTGTCAGGGACATACGGGGCACAGAGGTCTCTTAGTCACCACCCCACTGAGTACCTGCTCTGCCTCCCTGAGGCAGCCTCTTCCCACTGCAGGGACGGCTAGATGGGGCTTCGCTCCCACAGACAGCCTTCCTCATATTCTAGGAGCTGATGGTGAGTCTTCTATCCGACGTTCTTCCAGCACAGGTACTTAATGAAGAAGACCCAGCGTCCGTGTTTATCTATTCCTCACCTGTGCTAATGTGCCCGTTCTTATGCGATTTGTAAGGTGGCGAAGCTCATTGCATTATTGCAGTCCGGGAAGCCAGGGCTGTTTATCAGCTGCTGCCTGCTGCAGCCATTGAATAATTCTTGTCGTCTATGACCAGATGCATTAGCTCCAGTGTGTGTGCAGCCGTTCACCGCACAAAGGAATGTGGTGCAGCATCCCAGAAAGCAAGATCCCACGCATTTGGAATTCCTGGAGCCGCTCTTTGTTCCTCGGTCTGCAATGGAAGGATGGATACGCTTCCTCAGGTGAATGACAGCCTGTGCTAGTGATGAACCCCTGAGGTGCACCTCTTGTTACTCCAGGGAACCATGCTGATTCATGCATAATACGTGCACACTACATATTCCCTGTGGCCGAGGAGCTTGTATGAGATCGGTCTGCCTCCTACCTTGGACACTACATTTCCCATGGGATAGAAGTAGGTCTTGTCTGTCTCCTTAGCCCCAGCTCCTAGACCAGGCCCTAGTAAACAGCCTGTTTTGCTGAAAGAATGAATGTACCAGGTAACTCTACAAACCATGTATTTCTTCAAAGTTCTTTATTGGGCACCTGCTATATGCTAACCCTGTTCTAGGCACCTGACACAAGTAGTGAACCAAACGCACAGAGATCCACGCCTCCTGGAGCTTACCTACCAGCAGAGCTAGATTAATTCTGCGATTTTTTTTTTCTCTTTTCCAGAGAATACCAGTTACTATCAGTCCCCTTATTGTTACTGGCACTCTTGTTATTGCTCAAAACGTAGCCCCAGGAGACTAATTTCTTTGGAATCAAATCTTGCATATTACCCCCTGTTGTGTTCCCACATCTTCAAAGGAAGGGATAACTCTCCACATCAACGGGGCATGTGTGTATGTGTGTGTGTGTGTGTGTGTGTGTGTGTATGTATATGTATGTATGTATGTGCGTGTATGTGTATGAGTGTGTGTGTGTGTGTGTGTGTGTATGGAACAAAGTAGAGTGGGGTGTGTAGCCCAAGCATCAAAAGTAGACATTGCATGTTCTTGGCATGGGGGAGTCCCACGTTCAGTGGGAGAGGAGGCCCAAGAGTGAGCTTGGAGCTGATCCAATAGAACCATGGGCTGGCACAGAAGGGGTGCTTTTCAAGGCCAGCAACACCGTGTGGGCCTTGGAGGATGGTGGGAGGGGGCCAGGAGGCCTGTGAGGTGCCATGGCAACAGCTGCAGGATTCCTGGCATTAAGCAATTAAAACTTGGACACTGCAAAGGAGAAGAGTTGCCAAGAAACAGGCTGCAGGCCCCTGTGAGCAAGAGGGGCCATGGGAAGAGCCACTAGCTCCAAGCTCTCGGGTCAGCTGCTGGTTTCTGATGGAGGGAGGAGGAGAAAGCCCCTGTTACGGCTTGGCCATCTCTCCAGAGCACTGGGGTTTCCAGAACCCTCGTAGGGCAGGCAAGAGTCTCTGAGTAGCTGATAACGTTCTTTGTTCTGGGTCTTTGGGAGCAAGTGCGTCATAGCTAGATTATTTGTGTTTGATTTCTGGCTCTGTCGTGCGTGCTCAGTGACCTTGGCAAGTCACTCAAGCTCACTACGCCTCAGTTTCTTGATCTGAAGAACGGAGGTATTGTTAGTAGTCCTGTTTTTGTGAGGTTAAAGGGAGACAATTTGCATCAGCCCCTTAGGGTGGTGCACGCTACATGGAAATCCACCAGTAAGGACAGTGAGAGAGAGATACAGAGAGAAAGGTCTTCCTTTGCCGTTGGTTCACCCCCCAATGGCCGCTGCGGCTGGCGCGCTGCGCTGATCTGAAGCCAGGAGCCAGGTGCTTCTCCTGGTCTCCCATGGGGTGCAGGGCCCAAGCACTTGGGCCATCATCCTCCTCTGCCTTCCCGGGCCACAGCAGAGAGCTGGACTGGAAGAGGAGTGACTGGGACAGAATCTGGCGCCCCAACTGGGACTAGAACCTGGGGTGCTGGTGCTGCAGGCTGAGGATTAGCCTAGTGAGCCGCGGCGCTGGCCCCACCTCCTTTCTTTTATATCCCTGCACCTCCATGTCCTCACTTTGTCCTGGTGCCAACCGTGGGTGCACACAGGGCTATCAGTGCTCTGCCTCTTCAGAGAGCTGGAATTCAAGACAGACAGCTCTCTATCTTACTGATACTGATAACTGCCCACAGCATAACCTGGCTATAGTGTTGAACTCTAAGCTAGGAACAGGGAGAAGAGAACAAGGACATGAAGGAAAATTCAGGAGAAATTTTGCAAAGATAGACCATGTATTTCAAATAAAAATAAAGATAACTGCAATTCTCTGCCTATTCATATAGTCTGTTTATTATTATACTTAGTGATAACAACCCACACAGTCACCAATGACCACATTAACATCACAAGTCACGTGTATGTGGGCATTCTTTTTATCAAATCATTTTTGAAACATTCCAAGCAATCACTTTTAACAGTGGAAAAAAAAAAAACAAACAGTGTGTAAGTGAAAGGTTTTCAGGAAGAAATTTCAACCAAGAGGAATGAACTGATGAATTTTTTTTAATTAAGAAACAACAGTACAGAAATTTTTTTTTTTTTAAAGTGAGCCTGGCACCTTAAAATAAAATAGGATGATAAACTCTTTGCTGGCAAAGTTGCAATTTCTCTGTTGGATTTTGGATCTGGCTTTTATTATTAAGGCTGGTGCTGAAAGCTGGCATTTTGACAGGAACATGGAGCGTTTGTCACTATCTGGGAAGGAGATAGATGTTGAATGACATTTCGGAAGAAATGTATACATTCTGGGTCTAAGTGTTCTTTCTCCTTCCCAGGAAAATTCCACTAGCAAATAACTGATTGGTTATCTTGAGTTCCCAATTCTCACCACTATTTAAATGAAAACAGAATTAAAAGGTTTTTTTTTTTTTCTTTTTTTTTTCCCTTAACCTTCAGGGAAAATGGAAAGAAGTTTTTCTTTGGACAGCATCTTCTCCAGATAAGGACATCATTTATGGCTAGAAGAACCCAGTGGAGCCTCCCTTGTCCCTGGTGGTGCAGTTAGCTGGCGGAGCACACAGGACAGCATCATCCATTGCAGAGAAGCCAACGTCTACGGTTTGGGAGGAAACTGTTCCTGCTGCAAAGCCCTACTTAGCAACTCGAGGCGGAGCACGGCCGAGGTGTGGCTGGATCTCAGGAACCCCGCTCAGGAGACTTCCGTATCTCTCTCCATTTGGCCGTGCCGCTTGCCAGCTGTGTGACACAGGGCATGCCACCCTCATTCCATACATTCTTTTTTTTTTATAAGTATATTTATTTTTATTTTTTGACAGGCAGAGTGGACAGTGAGAGAGAGACAGAGAGAAAGGTCTTCCTTTTGCCGTTGGTTCACCCTCCAATGGCCACCGCGGCCGGCGCACCGCGCTGATCCGATGGCAGGAGCCAGGTGCTTCCTCCTGGTCTCCCACACGGGTGCAGGGCCCAAGCACCTGGGCCATCCTCCACTGCACTCCCGGGCCACAGCAGAGAGCTGGCCTGGAAGAGGGGCAACCAGGACAGAATCCGGTGCCCCTACCGGGACTAGAACCCGGTGTGCCAGCGCCGCAAGGCGGATTAGCCTAGTGAGCCGCGGCGCCAGCCAAGTCAAAGCAGGCATTGTCGAAATAGACACTCCTTGTCTTACTGGGAAGATCGAGGGCGAGGAAATGTTGGGAAAACTCTAGAATGCTGCACGACTCTGGGGTCCCTTCCTCGTGATGCCAAGCTGTGGAACTGAAGGAATGGGAGAGGAAGCTGCAGTCATAAGTACCAAGATAAGAGGGTCGCTCTGGGGGTGGAGGTTGGCTGGTACCCACTTTCTGGCAGTCTCCTGTGGCCATATGCCTGGTCTGTCACGTTGAATCTGGGTGGAGTCCGTTTCCGTGGATTTCACTCTACTAAGAGCTCAGACCCAAGAGCTGGGACACCGAATAGTTATGTTACTTGCCTACCAAAAACAAGAGGTCAAGATTTCTGCTTAGAGAGGTTCGAGTTCAAAGTTGGGACAGATGAACTTCAGGCAGTATTTCCATTACGGCCACTCTGGGCTCTTCAAACCTGGTTTCTCCTTGTCTGATTTTCTTTCCTTCACCTGGGGTCTTCTGCAGCTCCTGGTTGGAGGACAAGGCTGCCAAGATTTGGGGAAATTTATTACTCTTGCCAAGATAAGACTTTCCAGGAGACAAAAATCAAGTGATGACTCAAACTCTTCTCACAGCTGAGAGTTTTGGCTCCAGTCCACATGGACCCAAGAAACCACTTCTCAACATACATCAATGCTATGGATGTTTTGATGTCAATATTTTCTGGATTGAATATTCCTGGCAAATGTCCTCTCGGTGTTCTTTGTGGCCATTTCCAACTTTCTGGGGCTAATTCCCGCTTTACGCTTCTGAAGATCCTGTCAGTGCTGAATTTGAACTGAGCTCCGAATTCCTTGGAAAACAGTGATGGCCAAGAAAACTGCCACCCTTTTCCTTCCCAGGAAAATGATCCATCACAAAGGACCATGTACTCTTGCAAATTCCAAGACAGAACCACCTCCGCTTTTGCTTGATGATTCCCATAGGACTGTCTCTATCCTTTTTCTTGATTCCCAAAAGACTTGGAAAAGACTGCCTTGCCTCCCTGTCTCTGGGAAACCCCAGGGCCGCTTCCTGTCCATTGAGACATTCTCATTAGTGAATGTTCTCCCAATGGCAGCAGCCTGAATAAAACAATCTCCTTAATGGTCTCATGCATTTTGTCTTTGACAATTCCAAGTTGAATAGGTTTTTTTTTTTTTTTTTTTTTTTCCCTAGACCAGAGAGAGATTCAGGTCCCCATCAAGGCCATAAAGGACTACAAGCAAAAAGGTTATGAGGAATCAGCAGGAATGTCTTAAAAAATTAGCTAGAGCGCCACAAAGGAAGGAACAAAAGGAAAATTTGTATGCAAATGTAGAGACATTCAAAGCCTTCTGCATTAAGACAAGCGCCACATCTTTGTTTAAGAGAAAAAGAAGGGTGTGGGGGTAATATAAAATGTCCTTGCTGGCCCATAAGTCTTCTCTGTTTTATTAGCATCTAAAGTCTTACAACCCATGGCACCATTATGGGAGTTCCTAGACTTCAGTCCCACACATGGGAGGGCTGGAACAAACATGTTGGACTGGGAACTGGGGATTTCTCAGAATTTTGACTCAGAGGAAAGCTGTGAGTGCTCGAGTTTCCCAAGCTTTTACCCTGACACTGGGAGTGTCTGTGTGTTTCACCCTTCATCCCAAGTGCCACGGGCAACACCAGGGGAAAGTGCAGAAGTCCAGTGCCTTTGCCTCATGTCTGGAACAAATGGGGGTCATTTTTGGTCCAGAGATGGCCATGAGCCCTGAATGAATTTTAATCTTGATTTGTATTTGCCTCCTGGTTGGCATCTTCACTTGCCCCATTTAACATTTTGTGATTCCCTTATTGGTTTCTCTCCTGGATCCCTTCTGTAGTGAGTTAGTTGCACTCAAATGATTAGTTTGGGATTTGTTTCTAAAAGAGCACACCTAAGACAGTAGTCTGTCTTGATGAAGGGAGGAGAGAAGAATGGAGAGAAGGGCGGGAGGCCAAGAAGGCTGGAAGGAGGCAAATCATCCTTTCTTTGTTCCTAATTGCCCTGCTCTTGAATTCCAGCTCTATCATTTCCCACCTGTTGGATCTTGGACATGTTCCTTGCATGACTGGAGTCTCCACTTCCTCCTCACTGAAGACTTACTGGCTCCAGGTTGTTCTGATCTTTAAGTTAATGCTCTTTAAAAAAAAAAAAAAAAAAAAAAAAAAAAAAAAAAACAACTTATCCATCCATTTGAAAGGCAGAGTTGCAGAGAAGCAGAGAGAGAGAGAGAGAGAGAGAGAGAGATTCTTCCATCTGCTGATTCACTCCCCAGATGGCTGCAATGGCCAGAGCTGAGCCGATCCGAAGGCAGGAGCCAGGAGCTTCCTCTGGGTCTCCCACATGGCCGCAGGGGCCCAAGGACTTGGGGCATCCTCCACTGCTTTGCCAGCCACAGTAGAGAGCAAGATCGGAAGTGGAGCAGCCAGGACCCGAACCGGCGCCCAGATGGGATGCCAGCAGCGCAGGTGGCTTAACCTGCTACACCACAGTGCTGGTGTTTTCTATGAACTCCTCCTTCCTCAACTATCACCTGTGGATCTAGGTAGTATGTACTCAAGTAGAGAAAAGTAGTGTGATCTTTGTTCAGTACATTGCAAATTTTCGGGAGATAGAGACATCACCTGGGGGCTTTAACCTGTAGCTTTCCAGGGGCAGGCATTTATCCTAGTGATTAAGATGTGGTTAAGATGCCCATGTCTCATATTAGAGTACCTGGGTTTAAAACCCATCTCCAGCTCCCAATTAGTTTTCTGCTAATGTAGATCCTAGGAGGCAGTGGTGATGGCTCGAATAGTTGGCTTTTGTCACCCATTTGTGAGACCTGGATAGAGTTGCTGATGGCGATGGCTCTGGCTCAACCCTGGCTGTTAATGAACATTTGGGGAGTGAAGCAGCAGATGGGAGCACACACACACACACACACACTCTCTCTCTCTCTCTCTCTCTGCTTCCAGATTAAATAATAGAAGTTTCCAGATTTCTCTAAGACATTCTGGTCCAGTGGATGATGGCAACCCCAGAAATCCTGGTTCTTTTGTGATTCTAAGGCTGGTGTTCAGAGACACCCTGCTTACAGTTTTTGTCCACTCTTCCTGCTCTGCCTCTGTGTTTTATAGCTCCTTCCAGCTCCCTCAAGCCCAGGCTGGGATCTCAGCGCCATTCCCCAGATCCAGGCTGCTCAGCTGGTCTCTGAGGTTCAATGGCCTTTTGGTCCACCTTGCCCCATTGTGTTGACACTTTGTGTCTCACATCGATGAATTCATTCATGGACGTCAATGAGCACTTGTCCATTTAGTGCAAAACAAACGGGGGCTGATGTTGCTGCGAAGTCTTGAGATGACACAGACGATCAATCACAGCACTCCATGGGTCCACCTAGCCTGGAAGACAGCAGATCCATTACGGCCGATTCAGACCAAACATGACAAGGAGCCGAGGGCCTGCCTCTCCTGCTGCTCCTGAGACAGGGCAGAGTTCAGCCTCTGACTTGGACCAGGGATGCTGTCCATGCTGGTCATCACATCCGTGTTTCTCGTCACTCAACACCTCCATCCAAGTATTGGCTCACTTGCGGTGTGGTCCACAGGGCCTTCCCGGGTCTGTCCAATAGCTCTGCCTCAACCCCCACATGCCAAATCACAGCCTCCTTCCTCATCTGTATTATCCTGCTAGATATCAGGTAGATATGAAAACAGATGTAGTTATGGTTCGCAATACCTGTTTGACCTCTCGGGACCCTCGAATCGAGTCCATGGGTTGGCATACTTTTTCCGTAGAGGGCCAGATGGTCAACAGCCTAGCTTTGGCCGGCCAGATGGTCTTTGTGATGATGCCTCAACCCTGCCGTGGTGGCATGATAGCAGCCGCAGACAAGGTAAACAAAGATGGGCGTGACCAGGTTCTAACAGACGCTCATTGACAAGTTGGACCAGATTTGGTTCACCGGCCATCATTTGCAACATCTGTATGATCTGTCTTGCTCCATGCAATTCAGAGCATCTGCACGTGTCAGGCACTGTGGGGGACACAGAGGCCCTCGCCCTGTGGCGGGACGGGGCTGGGCACTTGTTCTCATAGCACCTGCAGTTCAGTATTAGAGAAAGGGTCGTAAGGAAGGAGGAAGGCACTTAAATGCTTGGTTACTCTGCTGAGTGTTCTGAAGGGAGCAGGCACAGGTGAGCACGCGGATGCCAGGGGCGATGGGGGCTGAAGGAAGTGAAGGTGAGAAGCTGGGGCAGAGGAGGCTGGACCACGAAGCCAGAGAATAAACGTGCGGCACAGGGACTCGGAGTGAGGACGAGCGAGGCGTCAGGCCCAGTGTGGTATTTCTAGGTAAGTATTTTACACTTGCCCTAGAAGCAGTGGGAAGTCTCCAGACTCCTTCAGAGCGGAGAGCGACACAAGTAGATTGAAGTTTCAGAACAATTTATCTGGCTACAGTTTGCAGAATAGACGGGGGCAGTCATAAATCTGAGAAGACTGGGTAGAAGTTTCCAGCAGTACTTTATCAATTTTGGTATAATACCAACTCTCACTCTGCCTCTCTTTTTTGTCAACTTCACTCTGGAAGTCAGGGGTTTGATTAAATGTCTGCGCGTGAGGTCGTCCTGCTGAGGTCGAGGCTGCCCGTTCACTTGGAGTCCACATCGACGGTGACGTTTCTACTCGTGGAAAACAGTCTTTCAATCATGCTGGGGCCGCGTTCCGCGAGGCCAGGGCGGGGGCCGAGGCTGGACAGCCAGATTGGGGTCGGACTGGGTAGTGCCTGTTCATGCTGAGGGGCAGCGGCTTCTGGAAGCCATGGTACCCCCCTCCTGCTGCAGCGCGGCTCTGGTTTTCAAGGCCACCTGAAAGCTTTGCTCAGAGCCAACTGCAGTAATGATCATTTCGCCGTTCTTGCTGAAGATGCTGTCATGTGGTAGAGCATCCGCGTATTCTAAGGCATTTAAGACCTCCAATTGGAATGTAGATCATTAAACCGAACAGACCTTCTCAGGGAAAGGAGTAGTAATCGCAGTTTTCAAATGCCATTTTCATTTGCTGTTTGGCAGGGATACCGCAGTCACCGTCTTCCCATTTCTATTACCCACAAGGGCTGGGACAGAGTCATCCTACCTTTCTGTTGGTGGGCTTTTATTTCAGACTCTCTGTAAGGGGCTGTGTAGCTGATAGAGAAGGGAAGCTGCCCCGAGGAGGGCCCCAGTGACTGTGATGTGGGAAAGCTTAGATAATTTCAAGTTCATGAGGTGCAAGCCGCACCCTCTTAGCTTCGTGTTGCCATGTTCATCTACCTGTTAATCAGGGGACCCCTCCCCAGGAAGTGCCGACTCTTACCCGGGTCGTGGGTGTGGTACCGCGTTACCACTTCCTGTTGTCTAAGCTTATAGAAGGCGAGGAAGAAGGCCGCATATACCCTGTCCTCCTCTTGAATTCAGGACGAGCAGAGCAGGATATGGTAATTCCCTTTGTTTTGCCCCCATTCTCCCTAAATAAAGCCCTAATGAGTCCGTGTATTTTTCTGACTTTGTAAATAAAGTTAATCACACTGCTTGCCGTATTTGGGCCTGTACTTAAGAGTCTTCTCTAGGTTAAAGGCAAGAGTTTGGAAGATTAGGTCTAATCCCAGCCTGTAACAATGGTGACTCCTGGTATCCACACCCTTACGGAGTCCTCTGACCTGACACCAGGGTTGATCTGTGTGCCAGTGAATGGCTGGAGTGATTGCATGTCACGTCTGAACTTAGGTCGTAAAAGAAGTGACAGCTTCTTTTTTTTTTTTTTTTTTTTTTTTTGACAGGCAGAGTGGACAGTGAGAGAGAGAGAGAAAGGTCTTCCTTTGCCATTGGTTCACCCTCCAATGGCCACCGTGGCTAGCACGCTGCAGCCAGCGCTCCACGATGATCCGATGGCAGGAGCCAGGTGCTTCTCCTGGTCTCCCATGGGGTGCAGGGCCCAAGCACTTGGGCCATCCTCCACTGCACTCCTGGGCCACCGCAGAGAGCTGGCCTGGAAGAGGGGCAACCGGGACTAGAACCTGGTGTGCCGGCGCCGCTAGGCGGAGGATTAGCCTGTTGAGCCGCGGCGCCAGCCCTTTCCTTTCTGGGCCTTATTTTCACTTGCTACAAAAGCGAGAGGTTGGACTATGTGAACTTGAGGATGCAGAGTGTTTTCACTGGTCATGGGTGTTTGGTGCCAGATGTAAGAAATGCTTGTTATCCCACACGGGCACCAGTGTGTGCGTGTGCAAACACAGCCACACGTTTAAAATGTGGAGAGCTCAGTCAGCGAGGGAAGAATTGAACTTGAGGTCAGGCACTGAATCATACAGGAGTTACCAATTAACCCTCACGATCGCCCATTTAAGCAGGTGCTTCCGCTATCACTGTTTATTACATGAGGAATTCCAGGCCCAGAAACCTGAATTTTCCACAAGGATACCCTGTTTTCCATTGCAATAGAAGAAATCACCAGAGGCGTAAGAGCTTAAAACTACACACATTTACTGCCTCCCAGTGTCTGTGACTCCGGGGTTCCAGGGAAAACTAGTTCAGTCCTTTGCAAGGCTTTTGCAAGGCTGCAGGTGAGGGGTTACTCTGGCTTCGTTCTCGGCTATGATGAGGGGCCGTCTTCCAAGCGCCTTCAGGTTGTTGGTATAATCTAGTTCTGGGCAGTCCCAGCCCTGAGGCACCCAGCTCCTAGAGACAGCCCCTTCCCACAAGCAGTCTGCCACGTGGCTCTTTATTCAAGGCCCCCTGTCTCTCTGAACAAGGCTTCTTCCTCTTCTGAGGGCTCTTTCCTGTTTAGGCCAGGCCCACCAAGCTCATGTTCCTTTGCGTCTTCATTGCTGGTGGAGTCTCCTTCGCCTCTTGTGTAGACAATCGTCTTGTCGGGGAAGTGGCATCACTCACAGGACTGGCCTGTGGTGCAGAAGGCGTGCTCCGCAGTATCTGGGTGTGTGTTGGGAGAGTCGGGAGGCCACCTTAGAATCCTTCCTACCACACACACACAAAGGGGAACGAGGAGGCTGGGATTCAACCCCAGGGCTGTTCGACTCCACTGTTCATGTCTCAAACCAGCACCCACGTCCTCAGCTAGGAGCTCTCTGGGGCCAGGATTCGTGCCAGTTGTCTTGGTATCCTAAGTGTGTACACTCAGTGGCTCCATTATTTATCGTAGTATTGGCCAAAGCACTTTTAACTGTTAGTGGCAGGAAATTTATTCAAATCAGCTTAAAAAAGCCGTAGAAAGCGACTCTTCTCTGGGAAGTCCAGGGCTGGATGTGGGTGTTCAAGCAACGTTACTGAGGCTCTGTTTTTCTCAAACCAGTGACTTTATCCTCAGACTTCCCCTTATGGCGGTAAAAATGACCAGGGAAAACTATGAGCTCAAAATCCAAAAAGGAAAAATAAACCCTTCTCTCTCTCTGCACCTGTGTATGGAAATTTAAGGATGACTCTAATTTGCCCAAATCATGGCCCTTTTTGCACTCTGTATGATTGGATTGGTCTGCCTGGGTCACATGACCACCCTGTAGTGGGAGAGGTTGGAGAAGGACGTCACCATCCACAGCTCCCCCAGGGCAATATGGAGTGTCCAAGGTGTGATTCCTGAAAGCAGAGTTGGGCACTGTTACCAAAAGGAGGAAAAGATAGGCTGATAAGAATACCATCTGCACACAAAGTCTAAAGACAAAGCTCTCAGCCCTCTGTACTGGGCAAAGCCCTTATATAGAAACCTTTGTATATAAAGACTTACCTTTCAGCTGTGCAGAATGGGGGACATTCATACAAAACCACTCTGTCTCCCAGTTCTCAAGCACCCAAGCTACGGAGATGGGGAAGGGCCCGAGTCAATGCATTGAATGAACAAATGATGTCCCTCCCAGAGCTAATTATTTCTACAACTTGGGAGGCGAGTTCATTGCTGAGATTTAGATTTCGTTAACCTTATCTTAGCCTGGGGAACTTTCTCCACGGTATTCCAGATTTTAAATGAGCTTAACGCCAGGCGAGCCACATTAGCACACATTTTTCCTGTTCGGTGGCCGAGCCCCCAGGGGTTAATACAACTTAATAGCATGGTTTGGAAAAGGTGGACGATATCCTTAGGATGGGACTAACCTTTACTTTATGAGCATTTCAGTAGAGGAGGGGAAGGATAAAGGACGGCTGGGTCAGGGCATTAAATTCTCTCCTCCAATCGAGGGATTGCCCCCTGGAGAATAACTGCCCCCAATTTCTGGGAAGCATCATGTTGCTGTCTGCTCACTTGTGTGTATCTCCATGTGTATCTTTATCCCCACTTTATACAATTCTCTTAGATTTTTTTTTAAAAAAGATTTACTGTTTATATATTTGAAAGGTAGAGTTACAGAGAGAGAGAGAGAGGCAAAGAGAGAGAGAGAGAAGGAAGTCTTCCATCTGATAGCTCACTTCCCAAATGGCCACAACAGCCAGGGCTGGGCCAGACGGAAGCCAGGAGCCCAGAGCTGCTCTGGGTCTCCCACATGAATGCAGGGCCCAAGGACCTGGGTCATCCTCCCCTGCTTTCCCCTGCATTAGCAGGGAGCTCGAGCCAGCACCCATAGGGGTTGCTGGCACTGAAGGCAGCGGTTTAACCTGCTGTGCTACAGCACTGTCCCAATCTCTTGAATATTTTATCCCTTTACTCCCTAAAGCTTTTCACCTCATTTTGGCTGCTTTTAAACTTGGGTTTTGTAAACTTCCTAAGGAAGAGATGCAGGCTCCGATAAAACCTTTTGCAAAAATAGTGCAATAGTTGTAGCAGTTTGGAGTTCTTTCCATCTTTTACTGCCACAGTGAGAGGCAAGTGGGGCCATGGCCAGCTTTCTATGACGTTTAATTTTCCAAGGTGGCGACTCCACGTTGTAGCCATACATGGAGACAATATGCAGTATGAAATGCTGCCATTTTATAAGAACAAGTGTGGAGCTCATCCAGAACTCACAGGCCTCCCTCATTGCCTGTTCACATTCTCCCAATCCTACCTCACTCTCCGTACCCAAAAGCCACAGGAAAGGAGCATGGGTGTGAACATGAAAAAGAATCAAATATGCGATTAAAATGATTAAGATGATGAAGGGCAGTTGGGTCTGCTGGGTTTAGTAGAATAACACAGGGTTCTTAAATGTCCTAGTGTGGTGGTAGGCAGTTATTGAGTTTGTTCCTTGTGGTTCTTGTGTCCTTCTGTGATCTTCTCCCCTTGAGTGTGGACTTCACCCAGTGATTCGCAGGTAACTAGTTGAACACCAATTCTGAAGCTATGGTGTATTACTTAAGAAAATAGGTTACAGGGCCGGCGCCATGGCTCAATAGGCCAATCCTCCGCCTTGCGGCGCCGGCACACCGGGTTCTAGTTCCAGTCGGGGTGCCGGATTCTGTCCCGGTTGCCCCTCTTCCAGGCCAGCTATGGCCCAGGAGTGCAGTGGAGGATGGCCCAAGTGCTTGGGCCCTGCACCCCATGGGAGACCAGGAGAAGTACCTGGCTTCTGCTTTCGGATCAGCGTGGTGCGCCGGCTGCAGCACACTGGCCTTGGCGGCCATTGTAGGGTGAACCAACGGCAAAGGAAGACCTTTCTCTCTGTCTCTCTCTCTCACTGTCCACTCTGCCTGTCAAAAAAAAAAAAAAAAAAAAAAAAAGGAAAGAAAATAGGTTACAGAGACTGTGGCTTCCATCTTGTTCTCTTGTTTCCTGGCCTCTCACTTGTCCACGCTGGTGGCTGTGAGCTACCCTGTGGAGCGGCCCATGGAGCTAGGAACTGGTATCAACATGAGGCTCTACTCAGAAGCCAATGAGAATCTTATGGCCTCAGTCCGACAATCCACAAGAACCTGAATGCTAGAAACATCTGTGTTACAAAACCGGTAGGTGGATCCCATCTCCATTGAAGCCGTCAGACGAGATCAGAGCCTGGACCAGGCCCTTGTGGGGAAGCTTGAGACAAGGGCACATGGATCAATTAAACTCCAGTTCCTGTGCTTCAGAATGGCGTAGCAAATGGTTTTTCAGCGGTCAGCCACTATGCAGTGGGATAATTTGTTAGGTAGAAATAGACAGCTATCCGTAATCTATCTAATTATTTGTTATGTATCTATCTAAATATCCATCTGCATATTTATCTATTAATCCTTGTTACATGGAGGTGCTTCCTATCTTGCAGAAATTGAGGTCCGGGGAAGCTAAGTCAGTTCACATCGGCTGACAGGCAGGACTGCTGTTGGTTGAGGCGTGACGCTTTATTCTGTGCATCCACTGAGTTCGCTTGTTGAATCCCCATCTCCTCAGATATCTTTATCTTCCATTTAAATGCAAGAAAACGGGAGCTAATAGATGTTGAGGAACTTTCCTAGGCCACGTAATTGGTAAATAGAAAGACAGGATTCATCTTTTTCTCCGGAGCAGGGAAGATGTGTTGCTCCAATTTTAGTGACTTTCCATAGAGTCACTGCCTCATTAAGTGTTTCTGTTCAGGACTTTCTCCACTTCATACTGTGAATCAGAATTGGTAAACACACAAATATCTCAGTTAAGAATGCAAAAGGAGACACGGTGTCTTAAATCCTCACTTTCATTATTATCCTCTAATAAAATGGAACCTGAATTTGAGCGCTTACTGTACTGGGCACCATCGTCATCCTCAGTTTGCAGGTGAAGCGAACCAAGGCTCAGCACTCCCCTTGTTCCTATCAGGTGGCTAGGAAGAGGCTTGGTCAGGCTTCAGGCCAGCCCCAGGACACCCAGCTGTGAAGTCTCCTTCCTCCCCCCCCTCCCCCTGGGACACCTTGCTCCGGACGCTCATAGATGCCTGTGACTCTCAAGAAAGTTGCTTGGAGAGGACCTCCCTGTTGACCCGTTCCCTCCGCATGTGTTAAAGCGTGACAGCTGGCAGAGGTCTTGTTCAGGCAAGGACTAAGAGCTGCGTCATTTATGAGGGTTCCTGCGAAGAAGACGACGACGACCCACCGGGTAGAGTGTGACCCCTCCCGAACACTATCATTTTACAAGGCGGAGTTTTCCGGAGAAATTCCTGGTGGCTACTGGTACAGGCACAAACAAAATAATAACTACAACACATAAGAGGTCCTCAGAGGCCAACCCAGACCCAGTTCTGGTTGACTAGACCCCTGCAAACAGGGCATCTCAGAATTTCTTTACAAAACTCAGTACACACTGGGCAAGGGTGGCTACCATGTATGCATCATGGGCCTGGATGGAAGGTGAGAGTGGACTGAGAGTTCTACCCTTTGGGAGGTCGGAGGGGTTGGGCAGCCAGCAGAGGAATACATCAGTGATCTGACCAACACGTAAAAATGCTGCTGATTGCTCTCTCCCCTTTTGGCGTTGACGTCTGTGTAGTGAATGAATGCATGCGTGTGGGGCACTGAGTAGGTCGATCTGTAGACTGGAGGTGGGGATAGCGAGCTGCTAGAGTTCACATGAGGAGTGAGGATGATGTGAGGAAGTCTGTTCTTGGGTTCCATGTTAAGCAGTTTTCTGATGCATAATTTTAATTATTAGCATTAGGTCCTGAGCTTCATTTTTTCTTTTATATAAAAAAAGTGACATCTGGCTTCGATATTGAACCCCCCAAGTCTGGTTGTTGGGAGATTGGGCATCTTTGGGGCCACCTTGGGTGAATTTGGATCCTAAAAATATTAGGCCCTGTTCAAATGATGAGTCAGGCTGTCTCTCCACTGTTGCCCATCTCTTATTTCTGTGATAGTCAAATGGAATCAATCATTAAAGATTAACTTTGCAATTCTGAGACAAAGATTACATCCACCCAGGGAAGATGCTGCTGAACTTTCTACAGTGCATGGAAAAGCCCCCAAAATAGCCACAAGGCCCAGGTTGAGAAACCCTGACCTAGGCATATATCTGAGTACTATTCAGCCACAAAAAAGAACAAAATTCTAGCATTTTCGGCACCATGGCTTGAACTGGAGGTCATTACATTAAGTGAAATGAGCCTCACAGAAAGACAAAAGCCGTATGTTCTTTCTCCTACGCGGTGTGAATTTAGAATAGTGATGCCCACAGATGGGGAAGGGCGGTGGGAGATGGAGGGAGGTTGGACGATAGGTGGCAGAACACAGGTAGGAGGAACGAGGTGGTAAGTGCCACAGCACCTGGAGTGCTTCCTCTCTGGAGGACTGGAAGAGAGGAAATGCTGATTACCCGAGCTGATCCATGTACACTGTATACATGCGTGCAGTCTTACACTCTGTAAAAATGTAAAAGTACCGTGTGCTCATCAAAAATTTTTAAGGCTAAAAAGGAAGGAAATAATATATTAAAGAAAGTATAAGGACACTTTATGATGTATCTGGAAAATACAGTTTAAAAAAGGTAGATTTATTTTGGTACAAAAGGTTTTGAAATCCATACATTAGCCGGCGCCGTGGCTCACTAGGCTAATCCTCCGCCTTGTGGCGCCGGCACACCGGGTTCTAGTCCCGGTCAGGGCGCCGGAGTCTGTCCCAGTTGCCCCTCTTCCAGGCCAGCTCTCTGCTGTGGCCCGGGAGTGCAGTGGAGGATGGCCCAAGTGCTTGGGCCCTGCACCCCATGGGAGACCAGGATAAGTACCTGGCTCCTGCCATCGGATCAGCGTGGTGCGCCGGCCACAGTGCGCCAGCCGCGGCGGCCATTGGAGGGTGAACCAACGGCAAAGGAAGACCTTTCTTTCTGTCTCTCTCTCTCACTGTCCACTCTGCCTGTCAAAAAAAAAAAAATCCATACATAAGAGGGGTCTTCATAAAGTTTATGGAAAACATGCATTATGAAAACATTTTCCATGGATTTCAAAGTTGTTTGCTTCAAAATAAACCTATCTGTGGCTGACACTGTGGCACAGAAGGTTCAAGCCACAGCCTGCAGGACCGGCATCCCATATGGGTCTGGTTCGAGTCCCAGCTGTTCCACTTCCCATTCAGCTCCCAACTAATGTGCCCGGGAAAGCAGAGGAGGATGGCGCAAGTCCCTGGGCTCCTGCACCCACATGGCAGACCCAGAAGAAGCGCCTGGCCCAGCCCCACCTGTTGCAGCCACTTGGGGAGTGTACCAGCAGATTGAAGATCTCTGGCTCAAGTCTCAGCCCTTCTGCTTCTGATTCAGCTTCCCAATACTGTGTATTCTGGGAGGCAGCAGATAATGGCCCACGTGTGTGGGTCCCTGCTCCCATCTAGGAGACTCAGAGATTTGCAGGCTCCTGGTTTCAGGCTCTGCCAGCCCTGTTGTGGGTATTTAGAGAGTGAACTGGGGCCGGTGCCATGGCGTAGCAGGTTAAGCACTGCCTACAGTGCTGGCATCTCATAGAGGCACTGGTTCTAGTCAAGGTTGCTCCACTTCCAATCCAGCTCTCTGCTGTGGCCTGGGAAAGCAGTAGAAGATGGCCCAAGTCCTTGGGCCCCTGCACCCGTATAGGAGACCTGCAAGAAGTTCCTGGCTTCGGATTGGTGCAGCTCTGACCATTGCAGCCAACTGGGGAGTGAATCCGCGGATGGAAGAGCTTCCTCTCTGTCTCTGCCTTTCAAATAAATAAATCTTAGGAAAAAAAAAAAGAGTGAACTATTGGATGGGAGGATTTCTCTTTGTCTTTCAAATAGAATTAAATATTTTCAAAACAATAAACTTTTAATTCCATTTTCTATGAATTCTGTGAAGTGCCATTGTCTGTTCTGAAACTGAATCTAGTTTGATTCTGACATTTACTCGCTGTGTAACTTTGGCTAAGTCCCTGAACTTGGACCCTAGGGTTCTCTTTTATCACCGGAGAAGACCAGGGCTCCAGTTCCCTTCCCGTGCTAAAATGCTGTGAATTTCTGACTGCCCCCAGGGTCTTCTCATCATCTCCAAGAAATCTGTTTTCAGTCTTGCTTAGAGATTGTTTTGGGGAGAGATCATGTCAGGTGCCTCTCTGATAGTGAGCTTGACCCTCAAAATGATTTTGAAAGTTTCTCATCCTGCAGAAGGACATTGGGTGCAGGGGTTAGAAATTCTTTCTTTGGAAAAAACATAATTTCACTTTTTTTTTCTTCTAAAATTCAATAGCCTGAACTCAGCCTCACAACCCAAGAGAAGACAAGGGAAAGAGACTAGAAGCCAGGTCTAAAATCTGAGAATCAAGGCTCAAGGATTCAAGGACCCTTCAAGCCTTCTTTGTATGCAAAGTGGGGAATTGAACACTTGCTTTTTCTATCACTAGTCCCAAGTTGTTGTGAAGATAAAATGAGATGTCACTCAAATAGTTTCATTCACATAATTTAAACATCTGTTGTTCTAGTGCTGTGTCCAAGGAATGAGTTAAATATTGACAAGAGTTTTGTACGTGCAAAATATTGTATAAATATAGGAATAATCATTAAAAGATTGTGAAACCATGTACAAGGCAGGTGAGGAGATGCCTACTGATGGGCAAATTAGTTAAGAGTGCAATTTACAAAACCATCTCTTGTTCTCCTGGGGTCATTTCACACTGGGATGTGTGATCATTAAATATGACCCTCAAAGGCACTGTGTCTGGAGTTGGGAAAATTACTCAATTTTAAGACAAGATTTTAAACAAGGGCCAAACTGTTTTATCTACTGGAATTTGGGTCACTAATTACACCCACTGATCTTCAAGTAATGAATCTAACAACGACCTCATAAATTGTGCAGTGACAACGAGTATCCTTTCTGTCCTTTTTCATAATAAAATGAGACTGATGCCTCTTCCAATTAGTGGAGGCAATTATATGCCTCTCAAAGAGGTGAGCTGGAGGTGGGGTAGCCGTGGGGAGCCATCAGGGAGACTAAGGTAGCCTCTCCTGGGCTGCAGCTGCCCATCTCCCTCTCGTATCCATTTTCCTCAAGTCTCAAATTCCAGAATTCTGGGTAAAATTTGTGATATTGAAAAATAGATACTATTAACATGAACAAACCCTGTATTTCTTCCAATGGCAAATATATTTTTTGTGTCCCAAAATAAAGTGTCATAGCTGAATGGCATCTAATTGGTGATCATCATAACTGGTAAAGAGGGTTTCAATAATAGCATGCACAATTTGGGGTAGAGAAGAAAGCGTCTTAATGGTAACTTTAAGGGGAGTTAAATCATTGAATACCTTCTATAAGATGTGGTTGGGCGTTTGGTCTTGGAAGTCATGAATGAGAGACTAGAAAGCTTTTGGGGGGTATATTTGGCTAAGTACATTCCTTCTAGAAGGAAGGAGACAGACGGAGCATGGAATAGAATGTGGAAAGTTTTCAATGGCACAGTTCTGCCCAAGGACAATTAAATTGGCTCGTATCAGATGAGCTGTATTTGGGAAGTAGGTCCTCCTTGATCTCTGTGTGCTTTGATTTTCTCTGAAAACTTGATTCTATGTCATCAACATCTATTCCTATCTGGCACCTTCTCCGGAGCCATTCTTCCTGGAAACTACACGTTCTGTTTCCACTCTTTCATGAATCCTAGTTCTTTTTGTGTTTTTGACCCTTGGTGCAGCAGGTGAAATTACTGAGCCAGACACAGTTTTCTGGACCACACGATCGTTTTTGACACTGGGTCACAGAGGAAAGTGAAGCCCTCCCAGACCACTCAGAACCATCCTGGAATGAAAAAGGAGCCGCAAGTCACATGCTGCCTGTTACAATAAACCTCTTCTTGAGAAAAGGTTTCAACCCTGCCTTTGGAAATATTTATCCACCCTCATTTGGGAATTCCTCTTCAGATTCATAATGGGAGTTGATGGGAAGTGGATTCACCTGAAGATCATTTTCTGGGGATGCTTCTGTCCTGAAAAGGATTGGCACAATTCTAAAGTTGGACATTTTTAGTAACTAAAAATAGCCGGGATTGTTATACTAGGTTATAATTCTTAACTGAAAGATAAGCAGAAAGTGAACTGCTCAACACAGTGGTATGCTTCTTTATGGCTAATAGGCATTAGGTTGAATGGGGAAAATGAGAGAAAGGATCAAAAAAAGTAAGCAGGTGAATTTTAAAATCCTTCTGTCAACCCACTGTTTTTGATCTTACTGCCGCCTCCTCTTTCCCTCCCTTTCTTTCTTCCCCCATCTCCTTCCTCCCCCTACCCTCCTCCTCCCACCTCCTCTCCCTCCCCCAACTCCTTTTCCCTCTCACTCTCCATTTTGAGAAACTGAGGGGAGAAAGAGGGAGACCCAACCCATAGGAGCCTCTTCACAGCACCTAGGTGAGGAGGCTGACCCCATGAACTGTGGAAGCAGCAGTGAATGAATTTGAGTGTTGAAGGTGAAATTGGCAGGACTGGTGATGGATTAGCTGCGGGGAGGAGGAAGTAAGAGAGAACGGTGTGTCAGAGTCGACCATTATGGCCGTCTCAGATGTCTAGATGAGCTCTTGGTGCCACGTGCCCAGGAGCTGTGCACATCTCAGGTCCCCACCTCTGTGCACAGAGCTCTGTGAAGTACAGTCCTGCTAGCACACTGGGTAGCACTGGGCTACCTTGGGAAGCACCTGCGAGTTCTCGCCTTTTTTGAAAGTGATTGCCTCATTTAAAGAGGTTGGGACAATTGGTTATTAGAAGGAGGAAGAGAAGCAAGGGAGAAGATAACTCAATGTATTATGAATTACACACTTAAAACCTGTTAATGACTTTCCATAGGATTTTCCTATAGCATACAAGACTGAGTTGAAAATTTAGAAACTGGTAGACCTTCCTTCCAGTAGTTCCCTAAGAGCATTTTGATTCCATGCATGTGTATGTAACACCTACTGAGTGTCAGATACTGGGTACACCACACCTGTCCTATAGCACTATGTAGCCCAGTAGTGTGGACAGATGTTTAAACAGTTCATTTATCCTGGAGAATAATGCTTCCCCAGAAAAACCTGAGGTAGACAAGTATGCCAGTGGCAAACCACTGAGGAAATCAGGAAGGGCTTCATAGGGCAGGTGGCGTCTGAGCGGATTTTAGAAACTGAATAGAAGATTTTGTGTTAAACTTGCTGCACACTCTTTTTTTAAAAGAATATTTTGCTCCTTGACCCTGAAATGTATTTAAAGATTTTCCTCAATGAAATCAAAATTGCACGTATGCAAAGTTGTCTGAAGATGTTCTTTGCAGTGTTGTTTATAATGCGAAATTAGAAGCAACTTAAAATGCCTGTGAAAAGGGGGCAGGGATATGCATAACTTAGAATGTGTCCATAAATCAAATACCTGGATTAAAATGATAGGAATTTATATTTTCTGTGATAAGATCATGTCTTTGGCTGGAAAACAACAAAATAGACGACAACAACCCTCAGCTAACAGAAACACTAAGTGTGGTATGAGCCCAATTATATAGTTTTAGGTATTTTTTTAATGTTTTCTAATATAAGTGAGATGTCTGGAGGGATGGAGGCTCTCTCTGGGCCACGTTTCAGATTTTCCAAGGGCTTCTGCATGTTTTAAAAGCAGAGGTAAATTCCCAGTGCACATTCAGGAAACTTAAGCCTAAAGGATGGTGAATAGTTGCAAAAATGGATACAATCAGAAAGCAATTAACTGATTTTGGCTGTTTCTCAGGCCTGGAGCTGCCCCTGATTTCAGCTTGAGAAAACACAACCTTGGTTGGCTCAGCACTTAATCCCAGATGAAGTCCTTCAAAGTGGAACATTTCACTGTGATTTATTTTTTTCCAGATGTAAATATATAGCAATAATGCAGTTATAAAACTGGCATGTATTAAGCCATAAATTATATTTGACACATAATAATGTTGAATTACTATGGAAGTCCATCAACGTGCAGTGGCATTGCCAACACACAGGCTGCTGCTGTTCGCATCGGCCCTGTCACTTGCTCTGCGATGAATACAGTTGTGGGGATCTTTGCTGTCAGGGTCGAAATGGAATAAACTCCAGCTAAGAAGAATCTGTCAGAACCAAGCATACGTGAGGGTCCCAGAACATTCTAGTGAATTCCTTGGCTTTTTCAGTGACCCAGTAAATCTTCCCTGAAGACCTACTTTGTGCATTGCTGAATTCTGGAGGTGGACAAGAGAGGCACGGTTTCTTGTTCTCAGGCAGAGAACACAGGGATTAAAAAAAAATTAAATGAACGACCCATTATTTAATTACAGTGAATTTTTGTAGTGATTTGTTGGAGATTTGATCTATACTCACTGGTAACGTCAAGGCCAATGGTAAAGTTGAGCCCAGCCTAGAGGTTTGGGAAAATTAACAAGAGTGGACACCTTCTGTGTGGGTACATTGTCTGCAGAGCTGCACACAGAGTTGGGTTAAGGGATCTGAATTGTTCAATGAGTCAGAATGCAACTCTGCGAGAGAAGCTTCCAGCCCATGCACTTGAAACAGGTTCATCACAGCAGAGCCCTCTGTGTGTAACACATGTGCCTTTTTTTGTTTAACAAATTGTTGATACCATGTTGCCTTCTTTTTTGTTTAACAAATCATTGATACCATGTTGTCAATGCCAAAGCCTTGCTTAGGATAAGCACCCAGTAAGTAGCTATTCAACGAGAAAATGAGCAAAAATTGTGATACCATGCAGGTGTGCTATTAATGCTATTATTATAATAGTGGTTACCTGGACAAATCCAGAATCCTGTTTCTGCAAGGCTCTCGCGGGCTTCCTGGGGGAAGGAGTATGGGATGTCGGAGCTGACATCCAGATTTCCTAGAGCAAATAGCAGTCTCAGAAGGAGAACCAACATTTCCTGGACTCCTAGGGGAGAACGAGATGCGGGGTGAAAGTTCACGCTGAGTCAGGAGAATCGGTGAACAAGTCTGACGCCATGTGTGGTCAGTGGGGAGGAAGAGGGGACGTTTTCAGGGGTTTTGGCTTTCTGGGAAAAAGAATTCATATTTGTTCTGAGAAAGAAAGCTGTGACACAGAAGGGCCTGGATGCCTTTTGGAGGAGAAAATAAACACCAGAAATTCGAGAGGAAACCCCTGACCATTTTTCCCCCCAGTAGTGGAGTATTGATGTAATAGCTAAGACACATGATCCCCTGAGACCACAAGACAGCGTTGAAGAGGCCCAGGTGGATTTGGGAACCCAGAGCGCATGGCAACACTGCAGGAGGAAACAGGTATGCATAAAGCATGTTGGTCCTTGCTTTTGCATTGGTTGAGGTCCTGTATCATTGAACTGTGCTCTGAGCGTTGTGGGATGAAGGGGTCCAGAGTTCAATACGATGGTTGGAGATGTTTAGGAAAGCCTTGCAAAATGGCTAGGAAATAAAGGAATAACAGATGTGAGCTGAAGAGGAGGCAAAAGACTCCTTAGGGAAGGAGGTTAAAAAGTGTGTGTGTGTGTGTGTGTGTGTGTGTGTGTGTTGGGGGGTAGCATTCACAGCAGCATTATTCACAACAGCTAAGGCATAGAAGCAGGTGAAGTGTTCATTGATGGGTGAAGGGCTAAGCAAAATGAGGAGTTCCTACTTAATAAACTCAGAGTTGCAGTTTTGCAAGAGGAAAAGAGTTTTTGAATATGGATAGTGGTGATGGTTGCACAGCAATGTGAATGGATTTCAGACCACTACCCTGGACATTAAGAAATGGTTAGGGAGGTGAATTCTGTGTTATGTGTATTTCATATAACACAATAAAAATGGGAAAAATATTAGCAGGGGCAGGAGTGAGTGAGAATGGGTGGCATGTTAATGGCTGGTGTTGCCAAGAACAAGCCGGGAAGTAGAAAGAGGAAATGCGCCTGGGAGAGAATAAGGGCATAATAAGAATAAGAATGCAGGTACTTAATGAGTCATGTGCTATTCTAGATGCCGGGAAGATGGTGGAGTTTACAATCCAAAGGGAGCTGACCCTCGTGTTTAAACGTTTGCATTTTCTCAGGGGGCAGTTGGGAGCCATTTCTGGGGTAAGCAGGAGAGCAGTGAGACTGTGCTTGCATTTCAGAATGCTTCCTCTGGCTGCTGTGTGGAGAGTTGGATGGAGACAGGAGGCACAGTCCCAAGTAATAAACGAGAGAGACGATGAGGACTTGAACCAGGAGGTTCTCATTTCCCGAGGTGGGCGTGAGCCAGGGCAGCGCAGCTGTTAGGACGACTGTGGCTGGCAGGATGACGTCTGTCCTTTGGGTCTGTGGGAGGGATCATCAGGTGTCCTGGAAAAGGGAAAACATTTATCTGCCCCCAACTCCTTGGCGGTGCTTTCATGCAGCGAAAATTGTGAAGTCGATAAGTGGGAGGTGTGATTGATTTCATCTGGTACTCCCCAAACCCGGGGTGGTCAAGGCGGATATGCAGACCACAAGCTGGCTACAGGAGATGAGAAAACCAACCCCAATTTGGGAGGCAGGCCGTTCCTAATTGAACTGTTGAGGGAATTTTGATAAACGACCCCGCCAAAGCAGTGAAATTAATAAATCATGCTAGAGGCTGAAAGACTGTTTCCTGAGGGACAGCAACAATGCTCAGGCCCCATAAAGCTGGTGTTAGGACGGTGGCTGGGCCAGAGGGCAGCAAGGCCGCAGTCTCTGTGGGTTTTCCAGGAGGGCTGGAGGGGCCGTGACTCTAGTTAGCATGATTGCCATTTCTTTCTTCTCAAAAACAGAAGGAAGTAGTGTATTCTGCGAGCAAGGCCCCAGCTGCTTCCTGAAACTGAAGGCTAAAGGCATCGTTTTCACACTGAGCCATGGGTGAGTGAGTTCTGAAAGAGAAGATGGTGGCCCGTGTGGCTGGTGCAGCCGTGCACTGGACGGGAAATGAGGGGCCGGGGCATTTTGCTGTTGCAATGATGGCTGTTTCATTTAAGGGTTAGCACCTCTCAGGTCAGTGTCTTTGCAAATATCATCACTTCAGGCTTCCTGGGCTCTGAATGGTGCATCCTGTCCCACGGAGACCCAACTTGAAACATGATCTTCATAGCGCCTGGGGTCTGTTTCCAGTCTCACACAGTTAGCATCTGTTCTTTGCGGGAAGCACAGGATGGGGCGGGGGGGGCAATGGAATGAACCCTCATCAGATTGGCATCCTCATCCCCATTTGACTAAAGAGGAAATTGAATCTTCCCGAGCTTAGTTAATTTGGCCCCTGGATGTTTGAAATGTTGAGCACGGCAGAGGGAAAATAACTTCAGGGATGTTAGTATTGACACAGGGTTGAGAAGGCAATGAGTCTTCGATTTGCCTCTCACCAGTGACTCTAGATAGAGAACAGTCTTCCACAAAGAGGCAGTAATCTCTTTGGCTTTCTTTACAAAATCATCAAGACTCGAGGGCAGAGCAAACCTTGAAGGGAATTTCTGGCTTAAAAAAAAGGAACAGGCACTAAAAGTACTCGAAAAAGTCACTGGAGACTCTGACTTTGGGCAGAGAAGTCTTGAGAGTTGGAAGAACTTTGCTTCCTGAAAGGCGAGACGTTCTGTTCCTGCCAAGGCTACAGGTGGACGAACAGAAGTCACGGCGCAGTGATGGAAGTTCTGCTTATTATCATGAACAGAGGTGGCAGTGAACCTACATTCCTTGGACGTCCTCTGAGTCTTCCATAGCTTCCACAAGTAACCAGTGTGGAGGGAAGGTAGTGTATTAGCCTTGTGTGTGAGCCGTGGGAGAGGCTGTGACTTGAGCAGGATGGGTGTGGGGAAGATGAGCTTCCTTGAGGGTCTTTGTGGTTGTTCATGGAGGAAGCAGAGCTGAGCATGAAGAAGTGAGCTCTTAGAGATGGAGGGGACGACTTTGGACTATCGTAGCTTGTATTGGTTTTGGAGATGCATCCAAATTTCAACAAATCCTTGAGAGGGCAGAGAGGTGCAATTACAAATTTCATATAAATTATACAAAGTAGTACATTTATTTAACTGTGTTATGCGGCAGGCAGATGTGTTGGCTAATTTGATGTGTGACCCAGCTGGCGAAAGGCTGTTCCGATAGCTTGCAAAACATCATTTCTGTGGGAGTGTTTTCAGCAGAGATTAGCCTCCCAACTAGTAAAATGCATCAAGACAGTCACCCTCCCCAAAGTGGGCAGGCGTTGGTCAGACCCTTAAGGGACCAAATACAACAAAGGGAGGAGGAGAGGCAAATTGAGCCGGGACAGCTCCTTCCTTGTCTTTGGACATCAGAGTGCCTGGTCTCAGGCCCAGTGCTTGAACTGAGTGGTGCTATCAGACTGCCTGGCTCTCTAACTGGCACGTGACACATTCGGGGAATTCTGACCTCCATAAGTGCATGAGCCAGTCCCTACAGTGAATTTCTTTGTTACGTAGATCCTGTTGGTTCCGGTATTTCTGGAGAACCCTAACACACACAGTGGGCAGATCTTGTGAATTGAGGGATCTGATGCAGGGGAGCAGTGGCAAACAGGAACGGCCTTCCGACGGCCTGGCCTGTAGCTGAACGGCAAGGATTCAGAGTTAGGGGAAGGGGAGCGGTGCTGAGCAGAGGTGAGGGAAGCAGCGCTCGTTCTGGGAACTCTGAACACAAACTCCGAACACGGAACAGAAAGCTTCCCTCTCCGCCCACACTCGCCTCCTCCCCATCTACAAATCAGGTTTTATGTAAGGACAGATCCATTTGTGCTCGGAACGTGGGAGGATGTCTCCCATCAGTGAGCTCATCGCTGCTTAGGGATAACAGGTGGATAATTTAGTGTCATTGTGTGGGTTAAAGCCGTGATACCCTTGGGGATGTGTATGTGCATAACAAGTCATGAATAAATACTCATTACTTAGACTTTCAGGATTGTCTTCTGCAGCTTAGGAAGGAAACAAATATAGGAAATGAACAATATTTGTATTGTCATATTTAAGAAGTAGTGAACATTTTGGTTTATAATTTCTTTTGCTTGGGTAAGAATATTCTCAAATGAGCAGCGGGATAAAATCGTAATTTTTCGGTTACACCCATGTATCAGTTCACAAAGCATTATCTCATGAAATATTCTTGACAGTCCTGGGAGATAAGTAATTTATTAAGACATGTATTTATCCAACAAGTGTTCAGGGAGTGCCTGCCACCCGCCAGGGATTTTTTTTAAGTTCTGGGTTCCGTGTGCATATCACAGAAAGGTACTTGTCCTCGTGGAACTAAAATCCTAGATAGAGGGAAGACAGACCGTTAAAAAAAGTAAGGTGATTTTGGCCAGTGCCACGACTCACTAGGCTAATCCTCCGCCTAGCAGTGCCGGCACACCGGGTTCTAGTCCTGGTCAGGGCGCCGGATTCTGTCCTGGTTGCTCCTCTTCCAGGCCAGCTCTCTGCTATGGCCCAAGTGCTTGGGCCCTGTACCCCATGGGAGACCAGGAAAAGCACCTGGCTCCTGGCTCCTGCCATGGGATCAGCGTGGTGCGTCGGCCGCAGCGCACCGGCCGCGGCGGCCATTGGAGGTGAACCAACGGCAAAGGAAGATCTTTCTCTCTGACTCTCTCTCACTGTCCACGCTGCCTGTTTTTTTTTTTTTTTTTTTTTTTTTTAAAGTAAGGTGATTTTCAACAGGTGATGAACGTGGAGGAGCGGAGAGAGAGAACAATGAAGGTCTCGCTGGGGAGGTGACAGTTGATAAAGTGGAGAAGGACTCTGCCATGGGAGGATACAAAGAGCTGAGTGTTCTCTGCAGAGGCACTGCAGGTGGGAAACATGGGAAGAGCCGTCCCATAACCGAGTGATGGATCTGCTGGGGATTCCACACAAAGTCTTTGGCTACGGATCATAGTCTCTTTTTATATCCCGTGTTCCAATGCTGTCTGGCCAAATCTTAATATTGTAGGATTAGAGAGTCTACGATATTCCAACTTTGATTCTCTAAGCTTCAGTGGTTGTCATGTCCTGTAAAGCCAGTAGTAGACCAAGGGAAGTTTATTTTTATTTTTTTTATTTGTATGCATCTCATAAATACATTAGGAGCATAGTAATTTTTCCCATCTCATCCCTTCCCCCTCCTCCTCCCTCCCCTATTTAGTCCAAGAAAGAAAGAATGGAATAAAAAAGCTGAGACTGTTCCTCAGTAGTCTAGACAAGGGCTGTTCCATGTTACTGCTTCTCGAAGGTGATTTTGTTTTTTTTTTCCCCCTTCCTCTTTTTCCTTCCTTCATCCCTCTTCTTTCCTTTTAGAATCTTAATTGTCTTTAAAGAAGAACCCAAGGGTGATACCTCTCTTGTGAGCTGTTAGACATAACTTTTACTTACGAGACATAGTATTATCCTCCATTTAATACTAACTGGAAATGATTCTTGAGAGCAGGTTTTATTATTGAGTCTCATGATCCAACACTTTGGGGACAGAGGTCCTGCAAGGGAAGTTAGTGCACAGTGACTCTTGTTGTTTATTTAACAAATAATACTCTTACGTTTGACATCAGTGATCACCCAGAGCTCTTGACACGAGCTGCCTCAGCTATGGAAGTCTTTTGTATCCACTGACTGACAAAGCCATAAGAAAAGTGAAAGTCCTCTCCTTCCTTCAGGGAAAAGTACATCCTTCTTTGGTGGCTATTTCTTTCCACTGGGGTCTCAGCCACAGGGGTCTTTTATGTAGGACAATTTTTTCCAGAGTGTTGTCTTGGCTTTCCATGCCTGAAATGCTCCCCCTGGGCTTTCCAGCCAGACTAGAATGCCTTTAGGGCTGATCCTGAAATTGGAGTGCTACTTAAAGCAATTGTCATTCTATGGGTCTACTGTATGAACTGCTTCCCATGTTGGAGCCTCTGCTGCTTTTTTTTTTTTTTATTTTTTATTTTTATTTTTTATTTTTTTTGACAGGCAGAGTGGACAGTGAGAGAGAGAGAGACAGAGAGAAAGGTCTTCCTTTGCCGTTGGTTCACCCTCCAATGGCCGCCGCGGCCAGCGCGCTGCGGCCGGCGCACCGCGCTGATCCGATGGCAGGAGCCAGGAGCCAGGTGCTTTTCCTGGTCTCCCATGGGGTGCAGGGCCCAAGCACCTGGGCCATCCTCCACTGCACTCCCTGGCCACAGCAGAGGGCTGGCCTGGAAGAGGGGCAACCGGGACAGAATCCGGCGCCCCGACCGGGACTAGAACCCGGTGTGCCGGCGCCGCTAGGCGGAGGATTAGCCTAGTGAGCCGCGGCGCCGGCCGCCTCTGCTGCTTTTTAATTCTGTCTATTATTATTTCCAAACACTTAGTCCTATTTATATGATCACTTTAACACTTGATCCTATCTATATGGTCATTTTACCACTTACTCCTATCCATTTGATTTTTATAACACTTAAGGTGCTATTTTTATCAACCAGCTTAGGGGATTTTGGGGTCCTATAGCTAGTTGTTAAGCTGTACCCTTAGAATTAAGTCCATAGGAATGTATGTGGGACTATACTGCGTTGCAATTGCAAACTTCATACATTTCACAGTTACTTTAGGGTCCTATTAATTCTTCTCACTGTGCCATACCTCCCACCCACATTCCCACACCCATCTTCTTCCCTTTCTTGTTCTCACTGTCTTTATGAAGGTCTATTTACATTTTTTAAAGATTTATTTATTTATTTGAAAGTCAGAGTTACACAGAGGAGAGGCAGAGAGAGAGAGAGAGAGAGAGTCTTCCATCTGATGGTTCACTTCCCAAATAGCCACAATGGCCAGAGCTGCACTGATCCGAAGCCAGGAGCCAGGAGCTTCTTCCTGGTCTCCCATGCAGGTACAGGGGCCAAAGGACTCAGGCCATTTTCCACTGCTTTTCCAGGCCATAGCAGAGAGTTGAATGGGAAGTGGAGCAGCCGGGTCTTGAACCGGTGCCTATATGGGATGCCAGCACTTCAGGCCAGGGCGTTATCCCACTGCACCACAGTGGCGGCCCCTATTTACATTTAACTTTATATATATATATATATATATATATATATATATAATTAACTCTTTGTTAAGTATAGTGCTCAAAGAATCATATGAAAGAGAAAAAGATGAGGAAAATATTATAAAGGAAAAGATAAACCAGAATATAGACTAGGAAGCTATTCCTTAACAGTTGAGAGAAGGGCTCTTCCAGATCATTGCTTCGCAGAGTGTCCATGTTGTTTCTACATGTTGTCTTTAAGGTGCTCTGTTAGTTACCACAGGTCACAGAGAACATACAGAATTTGTCCCTTTGGGATTGGCTTGTTTCACTAAGTGTCATGTTTTCCAGTTTCATCCATTTTGTTGCAAATGACCAGACTTCTTTCATTTTACTGCTGTGTAGTATTCCACAGTGTACATATCCCATAATTTCTTTATCCAGTCTTTGGTTGACGGGCATTTGGGTTGATTCCATGTCTGCTATTGCGAATTGAGCTGCAATGAACATGGAGGTACAGATAACTCTTTGATATGTTGATTTACCCTATGTAGATTCTCAAGAGTGGGATGGCCTGGTCATATGGTAGGTCTAATTCAGACCCCTGAGGTGTTTCCACACTGTCTTCCATAGTGGTTTACCAGTTTACAGTCCCACCAACAGTGGGTTAGGGTGCCTTTTTCTCCACATCCTCACCAGCATTTGTTGTTTGTTGATTTTGGTATGAAAGCCATTGTAATGGGGGTGAGGTGAAACTCATTTTGATTTTGATCTGCATTTTTCTGAAGGCTAGCAATCATGAGAATTTTTTCATGTGTCTGTTGGCCATTTGGATGTCCTTTTTTGAAAAATGCCCAAGTCCTTTGCCCATTTTTTAACCAGATTGTTTGTTTTATTGTTGAGTTTCTCAGTGTCTTTATATATTCTGGATATTAATCCTTTATCAGTTGTGTAGTTTGCAAATATTTTCTCCCATTCTGTCAGCAGTCTCCTTACCTCGCTGGTTGTTCTTTTGCCATTCAGAAGCTTCTCAATTTGATGTAATCCCATTTGTCAATTTTGGCATTGATTGCCTGTGCCTCTGGGGTCTTTTCTAAGAACTCTTTGTCTATGCCTATGTCTTGTAGGGTTTCCCCAATGTTCTCTAATAATTTGATGGTGTTGGGTTGTAGATTTAGATCTTTAGTCCATTTTGAGTAGATTTTGGTGGAAGATGTCAGTTACAGGTCTTGCTTCATGCTTCTGTATGTGGCGACCCAGTTTTCTCAGCATCATTTGCTGAAGAGACTGTCCTTGCTCCAGGGGTTGATTTTAGCTCCTTTGTCAAAGATAAATTGGTTGTAGAAGCTTGGATTGAATTCAGGTATTTCTATTCTCTTCCATTGGTCTATCCATCTGTTTTTGTACCAGTACCAGGCTGTTTTGATTATAACTGCCTTGTAGTATGTCTTGAAATTTGATATTATGATGCCTCTGGCTTTGTTTTTGTTGTATAATATTGTTTTAGCTATTCGATGTCTCCTTTGTTACCATATGAGTTTTAACATATTTTTTTCCAGATCTGAGAAGAATGTCTTTTGTATTTTAATTGGTATTGCAATGAATCTGTAAATTGCTTTTGGAAGAATGGACATTTTGATGATACAAATTCTTCCAATCCATGAACATGGAAGATTTTTCCTTTTTTATTTCTTTCTTTAATGTTTTGTAATTCTCATTGTAGAGATCTTTGCTATCCTTGGTTAAATTAATCCAAAGTATTTTATTTTTTGGAGTAGCTATTGTGAATGTGATTGACCTTAGAAGCCTTTTCTTAGTCGTGGCATTGTCTGGGTATACAGAGGCTATTGATTTTTGTGTGTATATCCTGCTACATTTCCAAACTCTTCTATGAGTTCCAGTAGTCTCTTAGTGGAGTCTTTTGGATTCCTTATGTATAGGATCATGTCATCTACAAATAGGGTTAGTTTGACTTCCTCCTTCCCGATTTGTATCCCTTTGATTTCTTTTTCCTGTCTAATGGCTCTGGCTACAACTTTCAGGACTATATTGAAAAGCAGTGGTGAGAACGAGCACCGTTGTCTGGTTCCAGATCTCAATGGGATTGCTTCCAACTTTTCCTCATTCAATAGTACTCTGGCCATGGGTTTTTCATAAGTTGTCTTGATTGTGTTGAGAAATGTTGCTTTTGTTCCCAATTCATTTCAAGTTTTCATCATGAAGGAGTGTTACATTTTGTCAAATGTTTTCTGTTTGTTGAGATAAGCGTATGGTTTTTGTGCTTCAATTTGTCAGTATTATGTATCACATTGAGAATGTTGAACCAGCCCTGAATACCAGGAATAAATTCCACTTGGTCCAGGTGGATTATCTTTCTGATGTGTTGTTGGATTCGATTGGTTAGTATTTTATTGAGGATTTTTGCATCTGTTCATCAGAGAGATTGGTCTGTAGTTCTCTTTCTCTGTTGTATCTTTTTCAGTTTTAGGAATTAAGATGATGCTGGCTTCATAGAAAGAATTTGGGAGGATTCCTTCCTTTTTGATTATTTTGAATAGTTTGAGAAGAATTAGAGTTAGTTCTTCTTTAAGTATCTGGTAGAGTTCAGCAGTGAAGCCATCTGGTCTTGGGCTTTTCTTTGTTGGAAGAGTCATTATTACTGATTTGAGTTCTGTCTTGGTTATAGGTCTGTTTAGGTTTTCCATGTCTTCAGGGCTAAATTTAGGTAGGTCATATGTACCCAGGAATCTATCCATTTCTTAAGTTTCCTGTTTTGTTGGTGTACAGTTCTTTATAGTAATTCTGATGATTCTTTCTATTTCTGTGGTGTCTTTTTTTTTTTTAAATCTCTGATTTTAATGATTTGGGTCTTGTCTCTCCTTTTTCTGGTTAGTTGGGTCAACAGTGTGTCAATTTTAATTATTTTTCCAAAGGACCAGCTCTTTGTTTTGCTTATGATTATCAACTTCATTGCATTGTGTTTTATTAGTTTCAATTTTATTGATTTCTTTTGTAATTTTAATTATTTCTTTCCTCCTGCTAGTTTTGGGTTTGGTTTGCTGCTGTTTTTATAGGTCCTTGAGATGTATTGATAACTAATTTATTTGGTGCCTTTCCAGTTTCTTAATGTAGGCTCCAAGTGCTATAATCTTTCCTCTTAACACTGCTTTAGCTATATCCCATAAGTTTTGATATGTTTTATTGTCATCTTCAATTGTTTTCAGAATTTTTTTTATTTCTTCTATGACCCACTGTTAATTCAGGAGCTTGTTGCTCAGTCTCTGTGTGTTTGCATATGTTCTGGGGATTCCTAGTTGTTGATTACCAACTTCATACCAACTTCATTCCATTGTGGTCAGAGAATTTTTTGATTTTTTTTAATTTGATGAGACTTGCTTTATGGCCTAACATAGGGTCAATCCTAGAGAAAGTTCCATGCACTGGTGAGAAGAATGTGTACTCTGTGGCTATAGGGTGGAAAGCTCTGTAGATACCTGTTAGGCACCTGTAGATACATGTTAGGTCTGTATGTTCTACAGTGTCAATAAAGTCTGTTGTCTCCTTGCTGATTTTCTGCCTTGTTGATCTGCCCATTGCTGGAAGTAGGGTATTGAAGTTCCCCATTACTATTGTCTTTAAGTCTATGTTTCTTTTTAAATCCATGAACATTTCTTTTAAATAGCCAGGTGCTCTATAATTAGGTGCATATACATTTATAATATTCACATCTTCCTGTGATCCTTTAATCATTATATGGTGCCCTTCTTTGTCTTCTTTAATAGTTTTTGTGTTAAAGTCTTTTTTGTGTAATGCTAGGATGGCTACACCAGCCCTTTTTTGGTTTCTGTTGGCATGGATTATCTTTTTCCATTCTTTCACTTTCAGTCTGCATGCATCTTTGTTGGTGAGATGTGTTTCTTGTAGGCAGCATATAGATGGGTTTTCTTTTTGAATCCATTCAGCTTCAGCTAATCTGTGTCTTAACTGGAGAGTTGAGGCTATTTACATCCAGGGTGACTATTGTTAAGTAACAGCTTTGCCCTGTCATATTTCCATTAATAGGCCGGTTTTTTTGTTTTTTTTTTTTGTTTTTTTTTTTTGTTTTTTTTTTTTTTTACTTTGGGTGTCCTTTGTGCTTTTACTGGGCAATTTTCTGCCTTCACCTTCTTTTGTAGTGATGTTCCTGTTTCTGTGTGTAGCACATCTTTGAGCACCTTTTGTAGGGCTGGGTGGGTAGTTACAAATTCTTTCAATTTCTATTTGTTATGAATGAAAGTGAAATAAAGACCTTCCATAAATGAGAGCTTTGCAGGGTATAGTGTTCTAGGTTTGCAGTTTTTTTTTCTCTACCATCTTGGAATATATCTCACATTCTCTCCTAGCTGTAGGGTTTCTGATGAGAAGTCCACTGTGAGTTTAACTGGGGTTCCTCTGAATGTGATCTGGCATTTCTCTCACATGCATTTTTTTTAAAAAAAGATTTATTTATTTGAAAGGCAGAGTTACACAGAGAAAGAATGAGAGGGAGAGAGCGAGAGAGGGAGGGAGGGAGGGAGGGAGGGAGGGAGGGAAGGAGGCAAGCAAATAGAGAAAGTCTTCCATCTGCTGGTTCACTCCCCAAATGGCTGCAACTGCCAGAGTTGTATTGATCCGAAGCCCTGAGCCATGAGATTCTTCCAGGTCTCCCACACGGGTACAGGGGCCCAAGAACTTGAGCCATCTTTTAATGCTTTCTCAGACCATAGCAGAGAGTTGGATTAGAAGTGAAGTTGCCAGGACTCGAATTGTCGCCCTTATGGGTTGCCGGCACTGTAGGCAGCAGCTTTACCCACTATGTGCAGTGCCAGTTCCTCTCGTGTATTTCAGAATATTTTCTTTATGTTTTACTGTGGAGAGTTTTACTACAATGTGTCATGGTGAAGATCCTTTCTGGTCATGCCTATTGGGAGTTCTGGATGCTTTCTGTACTAGGTTGTCCCTTTCTTTCTTTAAATTGTGGAAATTTCCTGTTATTATTTCATTAAAAAGGCCTTCTAATCCTTTGTCTTTACATGCCTGCAGGAACTCTTAGGACTTGTATGTTGGGTCATTTGATAGTATCTTGTAGATCTCCAACAGTGTCTTTTAATTTCTTAATTTCTAATTTTTTTGGCCTGACTGTAAAATTTCTGGAACTTTGTCTTCTAGTTCTCCTATTCTTTCTTCTGCCTCCCCTACTCTGTTGTTGTCTTCCCACTACATTTTTTGTTTCATCTGTTGACGTCTTCATTTCTAGTACTTCATTCTGATTTCTCTTTCGTTTCTCAACTTCATGGGAGTATTTTCATTTAGTTCATGAGTTTGCTTCCAGTTGCTTCTAAGCAATCTGGTGATTAATTTTCTGAATTCTGTTTCTGGCAGATACTCAGTCTCTTCATCTTCACTTTCTACTATTGAAGTCTTATAAAGTTCTTTTGGGGGCTTATAGTGTCTTTTCTATTCTTAAGTTTCTTTTTTTTGGCATTTGTGTGTTTTTTTTTTTTTTAATGTATTTGCTTTTGTCTGTTTGCTTTTATCTCTGTTTTGTCTCTTTGTGGCTTAGTGGGACATTTGTACTTGAAGGTGTGTGCTGGGTGTTGCCTGAGTGCACTGATCAGTATTGCAGGGAGGAACAAGTATCCATGATAAGGCCCCCGTAGGGCTTTGTCGCTCTCCTCTGGTTATCCGGATGAAGGAGGGTGTTCACCTCAGTTGGTGTGGCTGCCCCTCTCCTCACAGCTTGGGATGCCTTGGTGTTAGTCCCTGGTGTTTTCAGCACTAGTTTGTGCTGCTTGATAAACTGCATATTTGACATGTGGCGTCTTCCTGTGAGCACGGTTCCCTCTGTTGTGGGCTGCTGCTACAGGTCTGTGGGTCGCGGGTGTGTGTGTGTGGAGCCCACTCACTTCTCAGTGGTGGTGGGTGGGCACAAGCTTCCAATAGGTGGGGCTTCCCCTTGCCATACATCTGTTGGGACGGTGCTCTGCTCCCTGGGTCCAGACCCCTGTTTTTGTTTTTTAATTTTTTTCCTTTTTTTGGCATGGACCTGGACCGTTTCTGTTGTTCTCGCTGGGTTTCCTGCTGTGAATTCCCCATGGCTTTATCTCAGATGTGTAGTTTCTATCCTTTTTTTTTTTTTTTTTTTGTAATTTTTAAGTTTGCCCCACATGATTCGGACTGCCATGTCACTGTTCCACCATCCTGGAACCTGGAAGTTTCTTTAACAGTGAAGTCATGGACACTTAGGGAGACGGGGATGGGGAGAAGCGGGTAACAACTTCCTTCCAGAAGGGCTTCCCGAGACCCTCGAAAGTTCCCTGCCCGGGATTTTGGCAGCAAAGGACCCCTGCCCACATGAGCCTTCCATTCTCAGAAGTTGTCTTTGACCCTTCTCGCCTCCCTCACTGACTGTCCTGGAAGATCTGGATACATGTCTGGAGAGTATCGAGTGCAATAAAATACTGGCTTGCTCCCGAGTATCTGGACAAAGGCACACTCCCCACAGCACCTTACGTCATTTGTTCACAAAGTTCGCCTGCAAAGATTCAAATAGAAAATGCTTTAAATTTTGTTGGCCATTTGGTCTCCGTGGCAGGTAGTCACCTCGGCCACTGTACTCAGGACACAGCCAGAAGCAGTTTGTAAATGGATGAGTGTGGCAGGCTGGAGTGGCCTCTGGGCTATAGTTGTTGACCTCTGTCCTTCGTCGCAGTCACAGGTGTGGATGAGGACAGTGGGTAGGTCAGAGCCTGTAACAGGAGCTGAAGCTCTGGTCCTGTGCTGCGCCGGAAGAATCAAGGATCTGAATTCCAGCTCTCAGGGGCTTCTCTGCCATTGCCGCCTCCTGTGTTTCACCCCCGTGGTGCAGTTTTCTCCAGTGGCACCATGGGAGTTGGATGAACATAAATCCAATGACGCTGGTGAATAATCCTTTATTGCATACTTGAATTTGTTCAGGGCGTGGATCTTAGGTGTTCTCAATATACACACACACACATGTGCACACATACAAAAATGGGAACTATCTGGGACAATGGATATGCTTATTAGTTCTTAGAGTGATTATTTCGCAGCTGATATGCAAATACAATTGTGACATTTACACTTTAACTAAATACAATTTTCAGATGTCAAAAATATACTTATATAAAATAGAAACAACTAAATTGCCAAGTCCACTTATGACTGTGATACCCTTTGTCCCACTTTGCACTGAGAGTGGCAGGTGTTGGAGGAGAACTGGCGTCACTGGAACGCTTCCCTGAACTCAGCTGCCACCCCTTGTTGTCCTTTCGGTGTTGGTCCAGCTCCAGCAAATGCGCCACGCGCACAGGTGTTGGCAGGTGCTGCTGGGATTGACATAAGGCAGAGCCACTTAAACTTTGCAAATTCCATGGTAGCTTTCTGGGACTGTGCCTGTTTCTCAATTGACAGTCATGAAAAGTGAGGTTACTACTGCAAGAGAGTCTGTGTTCCTTCTCCTGTTTGCCTTTTCAGGGGGGTGTCTACACTCCAGGCGTTATGGCGTGGACACTGCAACTGATAATGGCAAGGAAACCTGAGTGGAAATCAGTACCACTTGAGTTAGCTCTCGGCATCAGTGAAATGGGAGTGACAGTGATTGGTTCCTAGTTTTAAGAATTAAGTGAGATTCTATAGGCAAAACTGTTAACACGGGAGTTGACATGTAGGAAGCATGCGTTAATGTTTATTACTGTTTTGAGATGATGATTAATGGTAAGGGTTAGCATGGAAGGAGCAGTAGTCGTAAGAGTGTTTGTGAAGTTGGCAGTCAGGAGCTACTCAGTCATGCGAGTAGAAATGTCATCGGTGACTTTTCTGACAACTGGTGACTTGGATGTGATGAGAGCTATCTGCTGTTTGGGTTTTCTAAAAATCGTTTTATCTGAAACACCCGGCTCAGACCTCTGGAGTCACAAGATTTCTCTCAAAGTCCTTACCCATTATTCCAAAATCCATGATTGAGAGGACTGTGGAGTGTAATCAGTCACACAGTCTTGCTTTACTGGAAAGAAGCCACAAGCACAGTGAGTGTTAAGCAAAAACGAATGCATTAACTTCCAGTCCAACCTGGAGATCAGGAAGGGTCCACAGAGGCCACCTGTTGATTTCCTGAGGGTACAAATAAAATAATTCATGAATGATGACAAGTGAGGAGCCCAGTGGCCCAGGAAGTTCTGTGTGCAAGTGCGGGGTAGGAAATGTGGCTCAGAACCACTGCCTTTGAAGACTAGGGGAGAGGACTACGGTTTTGGAAAAATCCCCCCGCCATGATTTGTTTGTATAAAATGGAAGTCATATTATTTTACTATGTTATAAATCAAGAAAGTGTCTTACTGAATGGTAATTGGAGTGGAGAGGTGCGGTTACCTATTAGAACTCTGGTATTCAGTGTGTGTGTGTGTGCTAAGCACTTCTTGTCACATGATTTTACAGAATCCCTCACCAATCCTGTGAGCTCTATCTACACCTTCACTGTGCAGATAAGAAACTGATTAGGAACATTGAGTTACAGATACGACAGCTGTCAGAGTCAACATTCGATCACCACAAAGTCTTCCACTGTCCCAGAATCCTGTGTTTCTGTTCTTTAAACACTATATTTTCCGGTGTGATGAGAACCTAAATGAGACGTATCCTCTTAGCAAATTCCCAAGTGTATGACAGATTACTGTTGATTGTAGGCGCACCACTGTACAGCAGGTGTCTAGAGTGCATTTGTCCTGCTCGATGGAAACCTTATACCTGTTGGTTAGTCAGTTGCCATCACCCTGGCTCTGCAGCCCCTGATAATTGCCGTTTCACACTTTGATTTCTTGAATTTGACTACTTTAGGTGTTCCCGTAAGTGGAATAACGCAGTGTTTGTTTTTCTGTGACTTTTATTTCACTCAGCGTACTGTCCTCAAGGTTCATCCGTGTTGTTGGGTACTGCAGATTTCTTCTTTTTAAAGACTGTGTGATAGTTCGCTGTGTGCACGTTTTGCAATTTCCTTATGCATTCACCCACTGATGGCCACTGACATGGTTTCCTCATCACAGCTGTTGTGAATAGTGCTATAACGAATGTAGGAATGCTAATTCTCGTTCAGCACTCCTTTGGCTAAACATCTAGAATCATCATCACTGGATCATGTGGTAGTCCTATATGTAATTTTTTTGAGCAGCTTCCTTACTGTTTCCCATTGCATCTACACCATTCTGAATTTCCACCCATAGTATACTATGCTCTAATTTCTCCACATCCTCACCAGTGTTTATTCTCTCTCTCTCTTTTTTAATAATATGCATCCTGATATGTGTGAAGTAATATCTCACCATGGTTTAGATTTGAATTTCCCTCACGATTAGCCACAGTAAACATTATTAAAAACATATCTGTTGGTTGCTTGTATGCGTTCTTTGGAAAAATGTCTATAAAAGTCCTTTGCCCATTTTTTAGTCAGGTTATTTTATTTTTACCATTGAATTATCGAAATTCCTTATATATTTTTGAGAGTTACCTTTATCAGATATATGGTTTGCAAATATTTCACAGGTTGCCTTTTCACTCTGTTGACCTTCCATTTCAAACCTTTGATTTTTTAATCACTTGAATCAAATCTCCAAATTTCTAGTAAAAATTCAGATGATCACATGTCATTGTGCTTTTACTGATTTGAAATGCCTACCAGAAATCTAAATTTCCAGAAAACTTCTCAGGGGATTCTTGTACCCACTAGTGAAGAAATGCTACTTGATATGCATTGTGTTATCTGTTGCGTATCTTCTACCAAGCACTCCAGTCCCATGTGAAGATACCCAGGAACTGGCTGGATTACTTTGGTTCTCAGTCACTGTTACTCTTTCTGCAGCCCTAGAGAATAGAAAGCAGGACAGGTAGTTTCCCCTCTCTACCCTAGAGAATCATTAACAATAATATAATCAATGGTTCTAGTCCAAGGATGGCTGAAAATATTCTAAACATTCATTGTATATGATGGTATAGGAAACATCCTATATTATTGAAGCTATTACAACTTGTAGGTCATTTTAAAATAGTAAGGAGTTTTTTTTGTTTGTTTGTTTGTTTTTTTTTTTTTTTTTTTTTTTTTTTTTTTTTTTTTTTTTTGGACAGGCAGAGTTAGTGAGAGAGAGAGAGAGACAGAGAGAAAGGTCTTCCTTCTGTTGGTTCACCCCCCAAATGACTGCTATGGCTGGTGCTGCGCTGATCTGAAGCCAGGAGACAGGAGCTTCCTCCTGGTCTCCCATGCAGGTGCAGGACCCAAGGACCTGGGCAATCCTCCACGGCCTTCCCGGGCTGGAAGAGGAGCAACCAGGACAGAATCTGGCACCCTGACCAGGACTAGAACCCGGGGTGCCAGTGCTGCAGGCGGAGGATTAGCCTAGTGAGCTGTGGCTCCGGCCCAGTAGGGAATTCTTTAGGATTGGTTTGAAGCAAAATGTTTTGAATCAGTTGGATATTTGTGGGTTTAAAAAGTTAGATGATTTCCTTAAATTATTATGCTTACATTTCAAGGAGTTGTCACTAGAGGCTAGGAATGTCCTCTATTTTTTTTTTCTCTTAGTTTGAGAGAGATATGGGTACACACACACACACACACACACACAGAATTATCTCCTGTCCACTGGTTCGTTCCTCAAATGCCTGCAACAGCTGGGGCTGGTCCAGGCTAAAGCCAGGAGCTGGAAGCTGATCCAGATCTCCTGCACGGGTGGCAAGAACCCGCATACTTTACGCGTTCCCTGTTGCCTCCCAGTTCATTGGAAGGAAACTGGAATTGGGAGCAGAGCCAGGACTCAAATCTGGAGTATGGGGTCTGGGTGTATCTTAGCAGCTATGCAGTATGCTACCCCTTAAAAATAAGTGCAAGTTCAGATGAACATTTTCCCTGATAAGTTAAACTGAGAGACTTAGATGGAAATGGAATTACATACTCTTTAGAACTTGATGTTGCCAACACACCAAGTGTGAGGGTTGATGGAGACCTACCAACCAACCACAGATGATGAGTCGGCCAAAAACCACTTACAGAGCCCCAAGCCCCACCGAGCGATCTCTGGCTTAAGCAGATGAAAGAATGTGCCGGAATACCAGTGACTGCCGAGTTTATTCCAGGCTCCTCCTCCAGTTCTGCCTCCCTGTTCTGCCTTCCCTCTTTGACCAGTCTTCTCTGGAACTCTTAATTTGCCCCATTGTTTCCTCTGTCTCTTGGGGTCCCTAAAGCTGAGTTGTGTCCCTAAAATTTCATGTGCTGGAATCCTCAGAATGTGCCTGCATTTGGAGATAGGGTCTTTGGGGGCAATTACATTAAAATGAGGTTCCCAGGGTGGGCCCAGCTCCAGTGCCGCTGGGTTTGGATCCAGTCACATAGACAGGGAAGGGCATTTGCACTCACGGGGGAAGGATGCCACCCGTGCCCCGGAGCCAGGCCTCGGAAGACGCCTGGAAGCCCCCAGAGCCGTGAGGAAAGACGTCTCTGGAGTCTGGTCTGCCTGTCTGTGGCGTTGTGGTAAGGCAGCCGTGGTCACTGAATCTGCTCTTTCTCTGGGTCTCTGTGGCCATCTCTGAGGCATTCTGGGAGATCTCTGTGTTTTTCTCTAACCAGACTGTACCCCTGGCTCTCTCTGTCCGATCTCTCTCCTCTTACTCTGTCGCTTCCATGGATGAAAGCCGATAAACTGTGGGAAGTGCTTAGAGCAATGTCTGTCACCCAGAAATGACTCCAAAGCTAACTGTGTTCTGTTCTCACCCCCCCCTTCCCCTCCCCCATCCCGGTCTTCTTTATTTTCTTTCCGTGCTCTTTCACTCACTCCCTAACTGGACATAAAATAAAACTGAAATTTATTTTTCAGGATTTATGGTCTTTACTGAATAAAGTTTTATGGCCCCCAATCCTAATTTTAAAGCAGCTCACTTGGCTGTTTTACATTCCTCCAAGAGGGAGGGGGCAGGAGCATAAGGTGCATTACCTTTTGGAAGTGACCTCTGCGAGAGTTCTGTTTGCTTTTTTGGGGGAGAAAAATCTTTAGATCACTTGACCTTAAGCTAAATGAGGTCTAAAATCCCCCCAAGGGCTGGATTCAAAATGCACACTTTTGCCCTCCCACCCAATTTTTGAATCAGTATGTCCATATGGGGGTCTGGAATTATATAATCTGAAGGATTGATGTGAAGTGGAATAAGCCAAGCACAGAAGGACAAGTGCCACGTGATGTCACTCATAGGCGAAGTCGAACGAAGGCGAGCTCAGAGTTTAAAGGACAACGGTGGTTATGGGGGCTGGGCGGGAGGGGTGAGGGAAGACTGATGAACGGGTACCAAATTACAGCGACAGAGAAGTCAGAAGTTTCAGGATGACTACAGGCAGCGCTAAGATACTGTATATCCTATAAAAAACCAGCTAGAAGACACGACTTGGGTTGTTTTCACCATAGAGAAACATTGAATTTGTTGAGGAGATCCATCGTCCAACAGTGTGTATAGAAACGTCACGTAGCCTGTGTACACGCACGATTTTTAGAATTTTTTGAATCTGGACACAGATTTTTCCGGTAATTCTGTTACAAAATGATTTTCCACGTTCCCCAAAAGTCTCCGTCCAGGCGGACAACGCGAAGGGATGCCTCCTCCGAGCCCTGCCTGCCTTTCCCTCACGCTACACAAAGAATAAAATCATGCCCAGCCCCATTTCTCCCTGGCGCTTTCAAATACTCCTTCCCAGTCTGGTGTTGTGGCCCCTCCCCCTCTCTTGAATTCCCGAAGCCCCTCTGGGCTGTGTCGGGAGCTGACATTCATTTAGGCCAGCGGAAAGGAAGCGCGCGGCTTGAAGAATTAACAGTCACAGATTTACTTCTTTGGCACCTGTTTTGATGATTGGATTAAGAAAGTTCTGGCAGCTACAACTGGCCCTGCCAGATGTTGAAGAGCACATTTCAAAGAGAGCGGGAAGGATGTCAGAAGAGGTAAGGATCACTCACTTAAAGAATAAACTGTCCGGATCAAGTTCTGTTTAGGCTGTCAGAACTGATCGCCAGCGTAATGAAACATCAAGAACAAAGGGGCGAGCAGACATTGATAAAGCCCAAACACATCGCGAAATATAAAAACCTGCTGCTTTTTAAGTCAACACCCCCGAGTGCCGGCTCATCAGCTTGTAGAAACACCGACGTGTGCAGGGCCGCCCGTGTTTCCTGCAGTCTGGTGTAGACTGCTCCGCGGCTCTCTGAGAGGCTGTGAAAAATGTTCTTGGGGTACTTATCCGTCAGCACCAGGACAGAGGAAGGACCACGGCCCCGAAGACATCTTCGCAAGATAGATGGTGATGGGAGGAAAGGCAGGCGCCCAGAGCAGTGGAATCACTCAGCTTCGATCTAGAATAACAAGGCCTTGCTTCTGCAAAGCCTGCACATCCTTCACCAATACGCGTGCCCATGCACATAGGTGCACACACACAGACACACACGGGTGCACACTCACGCAGTCCTCTGTTTCACAGTTGGCCCTCTGCATCTGTACCTGTGGCTTTCACATCCACAGTGTCAACTAACTGTGAATTGAAAATATTTGAAAAGCATTGCTTATGTGCTAAACATATGTGGATGATTTTCATGGAGTCCAACAACTATTTACATAGCATTGACATTATGCTGCATATTGCAATTTAGAGATGGTAGAATGCAAAGCCTGCACTTGTATGTCAGACGTGAGTATCCTCAGGTTTTGATATTCACGTCGGCAGTCCTAGATCCAACCTCTGATGGATGCCAAGGATGAAAGTGCACAGCAAACAAAGTCACACAGTAGCACACACAGCCACAGTCACTGACAATGCCAGGTCCGGTGTCAGCATTGGCTGACCTCCTTCCTCACAGCCTGCTGGCAAGATACAGAAGACAGGGCCTCATGCTGGTGAGGGTCAAAGGGCACATCTTCCCCTGGAATTTAAGAAGATTATACCATTGAAACATTGCTTTGCTGGGAATGGCGCCTTGGCTCACTTGGCTAATCCTCCGCCTGCGGCGCCAACATCCATATGGGTGCCAGGTTCTAGTCCCAGTTGCTCCTCTTCCAGTCCAGCTCTCTGCTGTGGCCCGGGAAGGCAGTGGAGGATGGCCCAAGTGCTTGGGTGCCTGCACCCGCATGGGAGACCAAGAGGAAGCGCCTGGCTTCGGATCGGTGTAGCTCTGGCCATAGCGGCCATTTTGGGGGTGAACCAACAGAAGGAAGACCTTTCTCTCTGTCTCTCTCACTGTCTAACTCTTATCTGTCAAATTAAAAAAAATTGCTTTGTGCAGTGTTAATTTGAACATCCAGTTCTTGGATTCCTCTTACAGTATAAAGAGGGGTATGACTGCACTGTTAGCTGGATCTGCACAGAAGAATTTACAGATTCAGAATATGTAGTCTATGGCTTGGGAGACCTTTTGGGGGGGACTTGTTGAGGTTTTAGCAAGGCTTGAGAGGCTGGAATTCTCCCAATAACATCTGCAGCGCTGAGTCATTGTGTCCTTGGATAGTTGGGCTTTATCCAAAATTATGCAGGAGTGCAGACCTAGGGGGCGGGGTGGTGCAGCAGGTTCAGCAGCTGCTCAGGGTACCTGCATCCCGATCTGACAGCTTGGGATGGCGTTTGCCTCTGCTTCTGATCCAACTTCCTGCAAGTGTGCACACCGGAAGGCAGTGGATGACAGGTCAGGTGCTCAGAGGGGGTGCCTTCCTCCCTTGCCGAAGGCTCAGATGGAGTTCCTGGCTTCCTGGCTTTGTCCTGGCCCAGCCCTGGCTGTTAAGGATATTTGGGGAGGGAACACACTGATGATCTCTCCCTCCCTCTCTCTGAAAGAACAACACATCCTAGAGCATGAGAAATTGCATATAGAATTAAACAACTCAAAAATCATTTTATATCTAATCAGACGGTTAATCAACTGCTTATCCTCTGAAACACAACATTAAATTTATGTGCATTTATAAGGTGAAGAGAATGGTAACTTGAATATTTACAGGGTGTGTTTTTTTTTTCAAGAGTGGATCTTTGACGATCATTTACATTAGTTTTCCTACGTCAACTAGAAGCATCATGTTTATTTTTACTAACCTTCTCATGGATTTAGGGTTTTCTTTTCCTGTTCCTAATGTTTACTTTTACGGTGTCTCTCCACAATCTACTTACTCTTTCAAAGAACCAACTTTTTTCTTTCTTGTTTGAAAATTTTCTTTGCTGGCTGATGCTGTGGCTCTCTAGGCTAATCCTCTGCCTGCGGCGCCGGTACCCCGGGTTCTAGTCCTGGTTGGGGCGCCGGTTCTGTCCCCGTTGCTCCTCTTCCAGGCGAGCTCTCTGCTGTGGCCCAGGAAGACAGTGGAGGATGGCTCAAGTGCTTGGGCCCTGCACCTGCATGGGAGACCAGGAGGAAACACCTGGCTCCTGGCTTTGGATTGGTGCAGCTCGCCGGCCGTGGCAGCCATTTGTGGGGTGAACCAATGGAAGGAAGACCTTTCTCTCTGTCTCTCTCTCTCACTGTCTAACTCTGCCTGTCAAAAAAAAAAAAAAAAAAAAAAAGAAAGAAAGAAAGAAAGAAAGAAAATTTTCTTTGCTTTCTACTTCATTTGTTTCCCTATCAGTTTCTCTTTTTTTGGGTCTTTTACTAACTTCTTGAATTGGAAATGAGTACATCTATTTTCCATCCTCTGTGTTTTCTAAATAAATTAAGTTAAAGTTTCATATTTTCTCTTTATTGACTCTTTTGATTGTTTTCATGTAGATCTTGTATTTCTTTAACCCAGTCTTGATTTAAAGGGTATTTTTTTTCTTTCAATAAATTAAGTAGGTGCTTTTCTTTGATTTTGTCTTGTTTTTGGATTTCCATTTTGTTTCTCCACGATTTTCCTTGCTATTGATAAGGTATGTTTTCTGTATTCTTGACCAGTCTTGCTAGGAGCTGATCGATTTATATTAGTCTTTTAAAAAGATCAATTTGGGGCTGTGTTGATTTTATTTTTAATGTTTTCCTAATTTATTAATTGTTTAATTTTTCCTTTAAATTTTTTTTTCTTCTGCTTATTTTACATTTAACTTCCTATTCTTTCTCGGGCTTCTGTGTGTGGAGGTGCAGATCATTGATTTTCTGCCTTTCTTCCAATGTGCTGAGGGCGATCCTGCCAGGGCTTGACCTGGAATTCTCCCAGGAGGGGATCCTGACTTTTGCCTTCAGGCCTCGTTCTCTGCTGACAGAGGTGAGAGTCAGTCTCTGGGCTTCTGACCCATCTTGGCAACTTTACCTCACTCTGTCTCCTGGACAGGAAGTGGGTCTTAGGGAGTGTCTGGACGGCCCCTCGGAGGCATTTGTTTTGGTAATCATATTTAATTTTTTAAAAAGATTTATTTATTTTATTTGAAATGCAGAGTTAGAGGCAGAGAGAGACAAGTCTTCCATCCACTGGTTCACTCCCCAAATGGATACAATGGCCGGAGCTGAACCAATATGGTGCCAGGAACTTCTTCTAGGTCTCCCATGTGGGTGCAGGGACCCAAGGACTTGGGCCATCTTCCACTGCTTTCCCAGGCTATAGCAGAGAGCTGGATAGGAAGTGAAGCAGCCAGGACTTGAACAGGTGCCCATATGAGATGCTGGTGCCGCAGGCTGGGGCTTTAACCTGCTGTGCCACAGCACCGGCCCCAGTAATATTTAATTTTTGCAAATGCCCACAACAAGCACACTGTCCCACTTTTTGTGGTCATTTGCAGCAACACGGATGGGACTGGAGGACATTCTGTTCTAATGAATGAGGCATACAAATAGCACATGTACCTCACTCATGTGGAGATTTAAAAGTTGACTTCATGTGAATAGAAAGCAAAATAGTGGTTACTGGGGCCTTGAAGGTTATGGGGGATGTAGCAAGATTGCACAGCATCTGAGAAAATACAGTTAGAGGGGAGGAATCAGCATTAGTTGTTGTATAGCACAGTAGGTGGATTATAGCTTATAACTGTTTTGTGTTTTTGAAAGAGCTAGGATACCCAAAGAAAAGATAGACGTTTGCAGAGATGAAAATGCTAATTACCCCAACGTGCTCATTACACATCGTATACATGTATCGAATCACCACACTACATCCTGTAGATGTGGACAGCTGTGTGTCTATTAAAATTAAAAGGACAGTCCCATGGCATAGCTGAGATTCAGACTTCTCCTGTCTGATGTCCAAGTCCAGAGAACATCACTACATGCCTCTGGTTCCCACGCCAACGATGACCATTTGCTGAGCCTCTCTCCGGTGCTCCTCCATGCTGGATGGATCACAGACAGCCATCACTCAGTTCACAGGTAACAAAGGATGGAAGCACTGTCAGGACACGGAACCACTTCAAGGCAGGCCACAGAGTCGAGAAGCCCAGGTGTCTTGCCACCCTGGATGTAACGTTGGGTATCCTTTTTTAAAATTCCAGATCCCATCCTCTTAGCCGTTACCTACATTTTTGTGCTCCACACACGAAACAGATATCCTCTTTTTAAAAAGTTTACTTATTTATTATTTGAAAGGCAGAGTTATAGAGAGGAGAGGCAGAGCGTGAGACCTCCCATCTGCTGGTTCATTCCCCAAATGGCCGCAATGGCCAGAGCTGTGCCAGTGCTAAGCCAGGAGCTTTTTCCGGGTCTCCCATGCAGGTGCAGGGCCCCAAGAACTTGGGCCATCTTCTGCTGCTTTCCTAGGTGCATTAGCAGGGAGTTGGATAGGAAGTGGAGCAGCGAGGGCTTGAACCTGCACCCGTATGGGATGCTGGCTCTGCAAGTGGCAGCTTTACCTGCTATGCCACAGCGCTGGCCCCAAACAGATATTCTTGATGTTAAGTAAAGCTCTGTGAATTTGTTGAGTGACCCGTTCTTTTTAAATATGGGAAGAGATAAAATTTCAGGGCTGGCACTATGGCGTAGTGGGCTAAGTCTCTGCTTGCGGTGCCGGCATCTCATACGGTTGCCGGTTCAAGCCCCGGCTGCTCCACTTCCTATCCAGCTCCCTGCTAACACACCCAGGAAAGCAGTGGAAGATGACCCAAGTCCTTGGGCCTCTGCACCCACATGGGAAATCTGGACAAATGCCCTGGCTCCTGGCTTCTGATCAGCCCAGCTCTGGCCGTTGTGGCCATTTGGGCAGTGATCCAGTGATTGGAATACCTTTCTCTCTTTCTCTCCCTCTCTCTGCCTGTAACTCTGCCTCTTAAGTAAACACATCGAATCTTAAAAAAAGATAAAATTTCTCATCACAGAATGGAGAGCTTGCACTTTACATAGACGTAAACCCCTAGGTCTTGGAGCCTTACAAAATCCAAATCTCTTTTAGCACAGAATGTGCTCAACCTCAGAGGGCTTGGGTAGCTGGATTGCCTGACACTGTGTGTATTTGTTGAAATATTGCACCATCCCTCATAAAATGTACAGATGTTACATAGTAATCAAAACTGCTAATAAAATGATTTGTATTTAGAAACTGAGGGTCTCCTCTCTTCCCCGGGGGTATTTGATGTGGCAGCTGGTAATAACCATGGTGGGTCCTTGCATTTAAATGGACTTTCTTCATTGTACCCTTGCTGTCCCATTCGAGTTCCCAAAGAAACTGCGTTCAGTAGGACAGAGACAGTTCAATCCCCAATTTACAATAAGGACATGATTTTAAGATATTGAGAAATGAAATGGCAAGCCCCTGTCCTGCTGGCATAGCCATGCCTAGACTCGAACTCAGGACTTCTAAGCCTACATGGATAGGGGTTTTAGGCCGGAACTTGCTTTGTTGTGTGGAGGCAGAGGAAGGAGAGAGAGAGGAGGTCAGTGAGCAGCTCTCCAAAAAGTTGATCAGGTGCAAGTTAAATCCTGACCCACCTTGTTCCAGGCTGGCTTCCCGCTTAAGAAAAAGCACGCAAGACGGCAGAGCGTCTCCACAGCTGTTTATGTCTTGCCGTCACTTTTTCTAACCTTTTCCCCATCTGCTTTTGCAGTGGGAAAAGTCATTTTCTCCATGTGATGGGTCTTCAATAGCCCCTTTCCAGCTTCCCTGATACTGTACTTCAAGATACTACATTAAATTACAGTGATTCATTATTCCTATTAAAACAAACAATATCCTCAAATTACTCGGCAAACTAAACAATTGTGAACAGTAAATTCAAACAGTAAAACACAGGCGCATATTGGGTAAATGTTATTTTCCTGAACAAGGAAAGCTTTCGGCAAAGTGCTTAACTTGAATACAACAAAAGGCAATTTAATTTAGTAATACAGCTGGGTGAAAAATGGAGACCTCGGGTTTAATAAGAAGGGGGAAAAGACACACATATATCATCCAAAAGGATAATTATGAGAAACTATTTTGTGTGATCCAGCTAAATCAAAGCTTCTAATGCTTTCTTACTCCTGTCAAAATAGGGAGATTTAAGGCCTTAAAAATGGGAATTTTGCAGACTTCACTGCCAAGAAAAAATGATTTGTCTCTTGATAAATTACTATTGGGCTTTATACTTGGGAAAAAATACACTTACATTGAAATAAATGCCAGGGGATGGCTGGAGAATTTATACTATTCGTTCCTATCTGTCACTGGGTTAGGGGAAGACAGCAGTCCCATTTAAAGCACATCCTAGCAGGCTGACAGCCAGCCGCAGAGGCGAGATGAGAACCTCTGGGGATGGGGGCAGGTGTAGACCCCCAGGCACCTGTACAACGCCGACTGCATGCCGCCTCCTGGTTTCTCTCCTGGACCACAAACTCCCCACCCATTCTGGAGCCCCCAGTCCAAGAACGGCTCCCAGATAGATGCACTTGTTTTTTGCTGATTCCAAACGTTTTTATGGAGTCTTGGAACTAAAATTTACCTCCCAATGCAGAAAGGGAACAGGAAAGGAGAGGAGGAGTTGGGCCGCCACAGAGCCGAGGAGTCTCCTGTCAGCTGTCATGGGCTCGGCGGTGACGGCCAAAGCGTGAAAGCGTGACTCCATGTGTCCGTCAAGGGCACTCAGAGCAGGTAAACGGGATCAGCAGTGGCACAGACTCTGACCTCACAGTTACAGAGAGAGAGCGAGCTTCCGGTCATTGGTTCACTCAGCAATGGTTCCACAGCAATGGCTGACCGGGAGCCAGGAGCACAGGCCCAGGCGCTTGGGCCATCTTCTGCTTTCCCAGGCCATAGCAGAGACCTGGATCAGAAGTGGAGTAGCTGGGACTCAAACCGGCACCCGTAGGTGGCTGATTTGGACAAGTGACTTCTTCCTTGCACAGAATTTTGCAAAATTTTCCATTCAGGGAAAAGTCTGTATAATTGCATTATACTGTGCAAATATAAGAGCCGCCCTAGTGAAAAGAGTGCTGCTTCTTTTCTAGCCTTTTCCCAACTTTTTTAAAAAGGGATTTATTATTTACTTGAAAGACAGAGAAGGGGGGGAGAGAGAGAGAGAGGGAGAGGGGGGAGAGGGGGAGAGGGGGAGAGGGATACCATCCACTGATTCACTCTCCAAATGGCCACAGTAACCAAGTCTGGGCCAGGCCAAAGCCAGAAGCCAGGAGCTCCATCCTGCTCCTCCATGGACAGCCAGGGTACAAGTACCATCTTCCGTTGCTTTCCTAGGTGCATTAGCAGGGAGCTGGGTTGGCAGTGGTGCAGCCAGTACAAGAACTGGTACTCTGGCACTCCAGGGTGGGGTTCTAGTGTTGCAAGCTGTGGCTTTACCTTCTGAGCCACGAGGCCAGCCCCCTTTCCCAACCAAGTCACTATCGAGAATCCTAGGGTTCCAGGGAATGAACACTACACTGAGTGTTTTCTAAGGATCCTTCTAGTTTGAAACCCCCACGGCTCTGTGCACACCCTGCCCCTGAATCAGTTAACGAGGCCGTGCACCTGCCTGGTTGTCTCTTCCTCCATGATGGTGTCATGTGGGTCTTCCTCTCAGACTCTGGGTCTCAAAGGTATCAGTGCTGACTGAGGCTCTTCCCCCCGACCCCTGCCTGACACCCCTGCTAGGCTGAGACGGAGCAGATAGAATAGAATCCTGGGAGCTGATTCAAAAACCTAAATGAGAACCGTCATCCAAATGTTTATCTTCGGAAATTTGGAACGCGAAGAAGCACGCAGCACTTGCTAAAGGCCGATTTGATTAGTGTTTGTCAATTCCATATTCCAGGTGATTCTGGGGCAGTTGCTTTCCCCAAGGAAACAATGCAGCCTTTGGATCTTCCAGTAGCTAGATATGACTAACATGGCTCCTGTGCTGTGGACATAAATGAATGAAAGAATGAAAGAAATGCCTCGGGGAAAGAAAATTTCTGTCTAATTCAAATTGTGTTTATTCATTTTGGGTACAAAATAAAAGTACCTTTAAGCTAAAGATTTTTCTACAATGTCTAGATCAATTTTTCATCTAAGCAACACCACTCTGAAGCATTTGTACCCACGTTAGGCTACTTCACATTCCACAGAGCACTTTATAGGTTATAAGCACAGTTTACAATGGACATGGTAGTTCATAAGAGGCCATATTCTTTCCAACGTGCTTCCCTGTTTCCGAAGCCTCTTACAGTTTACACACTCCTTTGTGTAAATCACTTTATCTTTTTGAAAGTATTTGGAATTTTACAAAACCCTCTGATCATTCCCGAGTGCTTTGTAGCTTACCAAATGGCCTTGCAATTTGTGAAATGATCCTAATCTCATAGCCATCGTTAGTTTTAGCAGGCTCGGTTGACATAATTGCATCTTTCTTTCATGATTATAAGGATTATGCTGGGAAGGCAAGTCCTAATTGTGAACTGGACTTCAGCAAGCAGACGGGGCAGCTCCTTACTGTTGCCTGATGGATGAGGAATATTATCCCTCTGCGGTCATACAACCGATGGAGGACTAGGAGTTTGGTTTTGATCAATGGTTCTCCAAGGAGAGGGCAATTTTACCCCCCAGAGACATTTGGCAATACACAGGGTCGTATGTGGTTGTCACAGCTTGGGGAGAGTGTGCTACTGGCATCTCCCAGAGAAGAGGCATGTGGCTAAACATCCCAGAGCGCAGATAACAGCCCCACGATTGAGAGATACCCAGATCATCGTGCCAGTAGTGCCAGGTTGAGAAACTCCGGTCTTGACTAAAGTCAGATTGTCTTGATGCTTTCATGCCTCTTGTCTCTCAAAATTAGGAAGCTCCGAGCTGCAGGCAGTGGGAAGTGACCTGCAGCTGGTTTAAACATTGCACCCATTAGCCATCCGCTCCACCCGGGAGTCAGGAGGAAGGTCAGGCCGGCTGATGAAGAAGACGACCCATGGTGCTGAGGGTCCTGACCTTTCCCTGTCCATTCTGCTCAGCCGCAGAGGCCGGTTCACAGCCATGAGAGCTGTCAGCAGCACGTGGGGCAGCCTGCCCTTGTTCACATCCGAAGGCAATGCAGCTGGCTCCCCCCACCCCCCAGAATCCCACAGAGGGCCTTTGTGTGTGCATAAACAGCCACCACAGAAGGCAACTTGCTTAATTGAAGAGTGTGTGCAGAGTTCCAAGGATAGAGCCTTCTCCATCACTGACGCTTGTTAAGTGTTCTTGCCTCGTCTCCTTTCTTTCTTGGGCACTGACTTTGGGCTGATGATTAGGACTTCTGTGAGAACAAAACCATAATCAAATCACCTGTTGGTCCCACAGGAAACAGCTCCTGAGAAACAGCCGAGATTTATGCATAGAAATCCACACTGCTTCCCGGACTGGAATTCGGAACCGTATTTCTTTCTCCAACACATTACACATGCACACATACACACACGCTCTACCTCTTGCAAATTAAAAGTCATATATATCTTGCCAAAGCATTTCTGACATGCAGCCCTAGCACTCGGGGCCTTAGGCAAGCTTTGTGTCTACCACAGTGATTCATCACCAGCAAGGGAGGTTGCAAAGACCAGCAACCAATGACTAATCAACAGGCCTTCAGATATTCGGTGCAAATCCCATTTTCCCTTGACTGAAAAACCTCAACAGCAGCCAATCCTTTACCTAGGGACAAGTGGCCGCGTCCAGTATCCTACATGACAAGTGAAATAATAATAAATTTTTTTTATTGTAGAATCCTCATGATCCGGCAGATGCTCTGTGTAGCTGGTTCTATGTTTGGTTTGGGAATGCTGCTGAGTTCTAGGGCTCAGTCATCAGGCCTCCTTTGGAAGGTCTTTTGTGAAGTGGAGTGGGGCCGTCAGATAGTCTTCAGAAACCTCTAGTGCTTCGCAGTGACGAGTGAGACAAAGGCAGACGGGACGCGTCAGCCTGAGCTTCGCAGGATGGCCCCCGAACATTGCCTCCCCCGTCGCATCTCCGATGGCTGTGCTCGGACAAGTGTCGTTTGCTTCACTCACGCTGATTTCTGAGTTATGGACCAAGTACATGTGTAGGTTTCTGAATGGCAGAATCTGGAATGTAGCAGGTATTAAAAGACAACAGAATTGTGTCCGGATTGTGATTCTGTCACATACAGGACATGAAGGTATAGGGAACAAAGTGTGTACTTAGTGTGGCTCAGTTTACTTGCCTGGAAAGTGATGGTAACATCATGTCACGGGACAGATTGGAGGGTCAGCTAAGATGATTTTTCACTATGTTTATCTCAGTGCCTGCCGTGTAGAAGGTATTTATGAAGTTATTATTTTTTCCTCCACTTCCCTACCCACCCTTATTTTCTTCCCTTAGACATTTGTATTGCTACATTATTTCAAGGAAGGTCCACTTTATTTCTCCTGTTGTTTGCTCAAAGTCTGCAGGGTATCCAATTCTCTCTCCTCCTACTTATTGTACATTTCCTTCATCACCAATCAAAATTTTAATTTGCACTACTTTGCGGAATTAATTGTGCAGTGTTTATTTCCCTAGGTAGATCCTGAGCTGCCCACAGGTGGAGAACGTATCTGTCTTCTGTGGCTCTGTACTGCTCATATCTAGAACAGTTTATCATGCACAGTAAATCAGAACTAAATATTAAATGCATGGATGATGAAGTGGAAGAATGAGTATTTTATCACACCAGGCGCTGTGTGCTGAACTCCTTCAGAGTGCTATCTCAGAATAGCCTGATACTGCAGGCAATATTACCACAACCCTACTTCCTAAGGAAGAAGTTTGAGCCTAGAGAGGAGGTCACATATGCAGAAATAACAGAGGCAGAATCTGAACCTTGCCATCTGACCCTAAGCCTAACCTCTTAACCATTACCATAACACCTTCTCTGCAGCCGTGACAGGCGACCGCAGATTTCAAGGCTTGGGGAATCTGAGTTTTGTGCAAGCCTGCTTTCAGTCCATGTGAGTCGCTCAGATGGGATTCAGAAAATATGAATCCCTTTCATTCTTTTCAACAGTTTTTCCAGTCGTGACGTCCTTTGATCTTCACTTGAGACTGGCTCTGTTGATGAAAATACGGGACACAGCAGGGGTAAGCGATTTGCTCAAGGTCACTCATGCAACCACTGACGTGGAAACACACAGCAGGAGATGCTTAGAGCAATCAGTGGAGTCATCACATCAGGTCAGCCAGGCCTCCCCCCACCTCCTGCTGTGGTGGAGGGGAGCTCGGGGCTGTCCAGGTCATCTCGTGTAGCTAAGGACACGCCTGGAGCTATGGGAGAAGCTCCTGGAGGCAGCCGTGCCCCATGGATCAGGGCAAGTGGTTCCTATTCGTTGAGTTTCTGGTCTTCCATCTGAACAATGAGATTACGTTGGCGCTTACTAAAACCTTCAGTAAACAAATACGTGTAGAGGGCCACTAAGTCCATATCTGCCTTCTCTCTATATTCTTAATGCCTAGAACAGGTTCTGGTACAGCACACAGTAAATAATTAAGGGGCTCGTGAACGACTCTGATTAAGTGAATGTGGTAAGACGAAACCGCGCGCGATGCCTGGCCCCTGCCTCTTGGTTGGCGGAGACAAAGGAGTGTCACTTGTGGTGGAAGTCGATAAAGAGGGTGTTGGGAGCTCCAAGGAGGCATCATTCTCTCGGTTTCAGAGCTGGATGGAGACTTGGGGAGTCTGGCTTGAAGGAGGTGACCCCTAATTGCTGATGGCATAAGGGCACAGGGGGTAAGCAGAGGATGGAGGGGTGTCAGTGTGGGGGTGGACCTGAGAGGGGCAGTGGGAATCAGAGTTTGTGTGATTGCTTCAGATAGAAGGAAAAACCTGGGGGGCTTTGAACATGGTTCAGTTGAGCCTGCAGTTTAAACCCCAGGGGAAGTGGGTAGAGGAACCATAAGGGGCCAGAAAGGGCCAAGCCTCACCCTGAGGTGTGCGGGGAACCATGGAAGGACCCTAAGCAGGGAGGGTTTTAAAGTATCAGCCTGTTTTTTTTTTTTTGTTTGTTTGTTTGTTTTGACAGGCAGAGTGGACAGTGAGAGAGAGAGACAGAGATAAAGGTCTTCCTGTGCCGTTGGTTCACCCTCCAATGGCCGCGCTGATCCAAAGGCAGGAGCCAGGTGCTTCTCCTGGTCTCCCATGGGGTGCAGGGCCCAAGCACTTGGGCCATCCTCCACTGCACTCCCTGGCCACAGCAGAGAGCTGGCCTGGAAGAGGGGCAACCGGGACAGAATCCGGCGCCCGACCGGGACTAGAACCTGGTGTGCCAGCGCCGCAAGGTGGAGGATTAGCCTAGTGAGCCGCGGCGCCGGCCCAGCCTGGTTTTTCAGCATGCACTTCTCTGGGGAGCGCGCTGTGTGGAAGGAAGCAGGAAGAGCAGGCCGGATGCTGTTGATGGGGTCTGGGTGAAGGAGAGCTGTGCCCCTGGATCCTGGCGGGAGTGGCGGGGAATAAAGAAGCAGTGGGCCTTTGGCCTTTGAGGCTCACTTGCTGTGCTTGGAGCTTACAGATGCCCTGGGAGGGAGGCAGAGAGGAGTGATGTGCGGCTTGACTCTATTTCTGCCAGAGCTGTGGGGTGCGGAGCACCTGGGAGAGGCAGAAGGACTCTGCACAGCCTGCGGCCCCTCCTCGCTTCCACCCAGCGCCCTAGGCCTAGGCCGGCGCCGTGTCCCACCTGCTGCCAGCAAGACCTCATCCTGTGCTGTTATCTGCAGACTCCAAGGCTCCCCTTGCCCTCGGGGTGCTGAACTGACAGGGCTCATCATATCACTGCCACTCTGCCCAGCCTGGCTGATCTCACCATTTTCTTAAGTGGAGTCTTGACTGTTTAATTTATTTCCTTGACCCCTCCAGTTCTGAGGCAAGCTCTCTGTCAATAGAGATTGTTCCCAGGGATTAGCTTTGGCTCTTCTTCATTATCAGCTTGGAAGCAAAAGGCCCCAAAGCTTTTTCCGATACTGGGAGGGCAGAGTGGTAAACACTTGAAAGAGCCCTCGGGGTGGCAGGAGGGATGCTGGGGACACCTGTGACCTTGGACGGATCTCTCAAGCCTCCTCTGTTCTAGGAGGTGTGGAGAAAAATAGGGTTTGCTTTCCTGGTGTGTGGCCACTTCTTTGTTGCTTCCTCTGCTCTCCCTGCATCTCAGACGCACTGGGTCCAGGGAATCGTGCTGCAGTTTGCTGATGGTTCTGTTAGACTGCAAGTACTTTAAGGATTGGGATCCTGGTGTCAGAAATGCTGTACTCCTGACACAAAGAGTGGGCATCCCAGGTGCTTCGTGTGGGGTGAATCACCGAATGTGGTCCCGAGTGCTGGAGGTGGAGAGTAGCAGTCTAGGTTCAGGGATTCTACAGCTTGTTGATTTCAGCATCTTGGTGATGTCCCCTGAATTCTCTGAGCTTCAGTTTTCTCCTGTGGGGGAAAAAAAAAAAAGAAAAAAAGAGGGATACACATGGTACTTACTCATGCGCAAGCAAAGCGGTTTAATTTCTGACAAATTGATGGAGAGGAGGAAAGAACTTCTAGTATTGTCATGTAGAAAGTCATGTTATGAGAGGCATTTATGTTTGAGAAGCTGAAACTCTGCTGATAGACTCCCCACTGTGACGAATCTCACAACTCAAATATACTGCTAGTGAGGAGCGTGGTGGGAAGCTCCAGCTTTAGCAAGTGCCATCCCCCGGGAGTGACGACCCCACCGTTTTGATCTGTTGGTATGTGGTGGGGAGTAGCCAGGATCCTTGCATGCAGCACAGAAGAGAGAGAGAGAAAGATGTAAATGGCACATCCCTTGGAGGCTAAGTGTCTGTGGGCTTAGAGGAGTTTTAAGAGAAAAGTAGAGGGGCCGGCGCTGTGGCTCACTTGGTTAATCCTCCGCCTGCAGCGCTGGCATCCCATATGGGCACCGGGTTCTAGTCCCGGTTGCTCCTCTTCCAGGCCAGCTCTCTGCTGTGGCCTGGGAGGGCAGTGGAGGATGGCCCAAGTGCTTGGGCCCCTGCACCTGCATGGTGTTATGCCCAGTTCAGTTGTCCCCAAAGATCACCAAGGAGCCGATACCACTGTAAAGCACACGAGAGTTTTATTGCAGGTCCGGGCCTGGTTTCTCAGTCAACACCAACGCAGGGGGTCTGAACTGAGAGCCCTGACCCTTCAGTTAACAGGGTTTTTATAGGGTTTTCAGAGACATTCTGTACATCATGGTGCCATTTAGCAAATCATCTCATCCCGCGGGAAATTCAAAGGACATCTCCTAGAATTGATTAGTGCATCCAGTGGCGGGAACAGACCTACTAAAGGTGGTTGGATGGCTTTGGGGTTGATGCCTTTTGAATTGATTGGCCGAAGCGTAGGGTCCGAGCTGATGGGGTGTACGTGCCGAACTGCAGGGTCTCAGGTAGCTATCAATCACCTTATCTGCCCTGAGAAGACACCAGGAACTCTAGGTATTTCTCTGTTATCTGTTAATCGGCTGTTGCTAGGAGAGTTTATTGCAAGGGGAGTTCATGTGTTTACTTCTAGGAGCTCCTGGCTCAGAGGTCAGGGCCTGGTCAGGCCCAAGTTACAAGATGGAGGCCTGATTAAAAATAGTTACACCTTGATCCAGGCTCAGGTCTCACAGTGAGAGACCAGGAAGAGGCACCTGGCTCCTGGCTTCGGATCAGCGTAGCTCTGGCCGTACCAGCCATTTGGGGGTGAACCAACAGAAGGAAGACCTTTCTCTCTGTCTCTCTCTCACTGTCTAACTCTATCTGTCAAACAAAAAAAAGAAGAGAAAAGTGGAAACATACTGCACAATAGCCACTGGATTGAGTGCCCATTTGTGATTGGCTGATTTCCTTTAGTCCTCCTGGAAAAAAACTGTTAAAGAAGTCTCTAAATGAGGGGCTATGCATCTCAAACATTAGGGCTTTGACTGGCTCATAGAGTTACGTTATTGTTATCCCTTGAGTATTTTTTAAAATTTATTTATTTGACAGGTAGAGTTAGAGAGAGAGACAGAGAAAGGTCTTCCTTCTGTTGGTTCACCCCTCAAATTACCACCACGGCCAGAGCTATGCAAATCTGAAGCCAGGAGCCAGGTGCCTCCTCCTGGTCTCCCATGCGGGTGCAGGAGCCCAAACACCTGGGCCATCCTCCACTACCCTCCTGGGCCACAGCAGAGAGCTGGACTGGAAGAGGAGCAACCAGGGCTAGAACCCAGCACCCATATGTATCCCTTGAGTATTAACCTATCGCAAGTGTGCCAGTGGGTCTCTATTGTGCAAACAAAAGCAAACACCCTCCAAGACACCCCCCACTTTGGAATAATTCTAGATGTCTATATTCTTCATTAGGATTGCATGCAGGAAATTGGAAATGACCTAATATTTTCAGAAACACACATTCTGCTGGGTGAATTTGTTGTCAAATTAGGATGGATTTGGGGGAGAGCAGGGGAAATGATCATGCAGAGAAAAATCAGAAACAGGCCTTCCGCACTTGGCATCAGCCCCGTGGAAGAATACAGATCCCTGCTCCTGGAGCATCTTCCATTGTTGTCTTAAATGACATACACACAGCAATGTCAACTTAGAAACTTCTCCGCGGCTGACATATTTCACAGGGAGAAATGGATTTTAAAACTGTTTTCAACTAACAAATTGACAGTCTTAGCCTTCCCTCACCCAGGACGTACTCCCTGGAGTGAAGTATGGGGCGGGGTGAATGAGGGCTGATAAAATCTAATCCACTGCTTACAGAATTTAAGAGAGAGTTTTTCTAATCACCCACTAGAGGGTTGCCCCTCCTGACCCAGTTTCCTCCTAAATCACATACCAGAGGTCAGGAAAGGGGGTGATAAGCTGTCCACAGCCAAGTGGGTTGAAAAGGTTGGATTCTACTCCATCAGAGCTCCATCAGAGTTTATAAATTGTCCTGTCTGTATCTACCAAAAGGCAAAAAGTCTACAGTCTCGTGAAAAAAAAAATGCGTGTTTTCAACTTAGATTTATCACGTTTAATATTCGTGAAGTGTGGGAGAGGGACAGAGACGGGGTGCAGTGGGTAAGGACAGCTGACGGGTATGAACAAGGCCTGGGAGGCCAGGGACAGGGACATGCTGAGCGTGAGGAGGGGCCATCAGTGCCCTCCTGCCTGGGTTCCCATCCCGGCTTTGCCACTGCGTGAACCAAGGAGAGCTACTCCATGTCTCGGAACTTCTTCATCTTGGAAACGGGGACCACGATGGGACACAACTTTGCAGACTTCCCGAGGGTTACATGAGCCAATGCCATTGTATTTAGCACAATGCTTACGAGCGCTTATTCAGACTTGGTTTGGTTGTGCAGGACCCACTTGAGTGAGCTTCAGACAACCGAACATTGTCATGAAGGACTGTTGACTCCTGGAACTAAAAGCTATGCTTGAACCAAGAATGAATCTCAATTTCTCTCTCTCCCTCTCTCCCTATCTCCCCCCATCCCTCTCTCTCTCCCTCCCCTCCCCCTTCCACCGATCTTTTTCAGATCTGTTTCGTCTGCTGTGGTCTTACATCCCAGAAGAGTATCCGTTTCCATTTCTGCTCCATAAACATGACCCATTATGACCGCCTCCAAGAGGCTATCTAAGGAAAGACATCTTTCCCCCAGTTACCAGAAAGGCTCTCACTGGGACAGCTGAGGTCACCTGTCCGCCTCTGAGCCAATCTCAGACCCCAAGAAAATTATCGAGGATCAAGTGTTATGATTAAAAGACAAGATTATACCCTGGGGGTGGCTCAGAAACCTTAACATCTTAATAATCTTGGTGAAAGTAGAACAGCATGGCGGCTGAAATCACAGGCTGCGGGGTCAGGTTGTCTGGTGTTGGGTCGCAGTTCTGCCATTTCCTAAACGGAGAAGGCAGCTTGCTTTCTCTGCTCTTCCGCTTCCCATGCATAAAAGGCATCAGGTAGAAATTCCTACCCAGCTGGGTGGTGGTTCTGGCTAAATGGGATATATGTGGAACGTAATACACACCCAGGAGAGAGCATTTAACGACACTATACCTAAGACTTTCCTCATCCTGTAAAGTACAACACAGTTTGAGCTGTTGCTGCAAAGAGAGTCTGCAGCAGCTTCAGAAACCATCTTGCGCACCCTCCTGGGTGGGGTTTGGATTTATGCTCGTGCTAAATCTCAGTCTTCTGTTGACGTACACCACAGAGCCTTTCCCCTCTGGGGGCACGTGTGGAGCCCCGATAGTTCCTCAATCTGTCCTAACCACATGCAGCCTGAGGACACCCCCCCTTCTGTCCCTACCCCTTCCTTCTCCTGCTGCGGTGTGTATGTCAGTGGTGAGTGGGGATGGAAAATCCGGAGAGACAGAGCCCATTAGACACAACTGCAGGCGGAGAAGGCTTGTCAATTACGTTCTGTTTCTTTCTGCTTTTCTTGTGACTTTTAGGATATACAGATTCTTTCTGGCACTCCTCCTGGTTCTGTGCCTATAAAATAAGTTTAATGGCTGAATTTTCTTTAAGATAATCAGAGGCGGTATAATTTATGCATATGAATAGTATTGTAGCCAGATGCAATTTTGCTCGAAGTTGTGGCATTACAGTTAGAAATGGCTGTGCTGGCTGTGTTTTGTAGAATTTGCAATTTATTTAACAGTTGACTGAGCACTGACCCCAGATAAAATAACCATAATCAAAGAGTAGGTTTTTTAAAAAAAGATATAAAAAACAAAGGTGGGGAAGAGGGTTTTGGAGAAAGAGCCGGGTCACGTGCTGACTGGAGGGAAGAGCAGGTGGCCAGGATTCCAGGGCAGGTGGACGCTGTTCAGTGTCACCAGCCGCAGCCTCGGTGGAGGAAGGCAGTTGACGTAGCTGATTTGGAAACTCTCGCCCATCCAGGGATTTCTGTTGGAAGACGCATTCCTTGTTGATGGGAAAGCAGGTTATCTGCCCTGCTCACAGACCCAGTGACTTCATTCCTGGTGCTCCAGGATTACATGGAAGTCTAGAGGACTCCTTAGGGAAGGGGCAGGCCCAGGGTGTGTCTGTGGCACCTGCAAGGAGCAACTGCACCCCTCCCATAATGCAACCCATCTTCATCTTCAACACTCCTTCCTAGGGGGAAGTGAAGAACCCTTTTGCCACCCAACAAGCCCGCTTCTGCCCACATGCTCCCTTTGCTCCTGCTCTTAGACCCCTTCAGCAGTGGAAGGATGTTAGGCAGGAGTCCAGCGTAGACAGTGGATCCCATGGTACTAAGGGATGGTGTCAGCGTCCATGGGTCCAGGCTGCATCCCTGTCCAGCCGCATCCTGCCACGGTCTAGCGCACTGGGATGGATTTCATGTCTTACTACGTGTCCGTGTCCTTCCTCCTTTTTTTTTTTTTTTTTTTTTTGAAGAGGAGAGGCAGAGAGAGAGGGAGGGAGAGGGGAAGGGAGAGGGAGAGAGAGAGGTAGAGGGGTCCTTCATCCACTGGTTCACTCCCCAGTAGGCCTCAGTGGCCAGAGCTGCGCTGATCCGAAGCTAGGAGCCAGGAGCTTCTTCTGGGTCTCCCACGTGGGTGCAGGGGCCCAAGGACTTGAGCCATCTTCAGCCACTTTCCCGGGCCACAGCAGAGAGCTGGATCAGAAGTGGAGCAGCCAGGACTCAAACTAGCACCTATATGGGATGCTGGCACTTCAGGCCAGGTGTTAACCCACTGCGCCACAGCGCCGCCCTTTCCCCTCTTTTATAGGTTTATTTATTTTTACTTGAAAGTCAGAGTTACACACAGAGAGAAGGAGAGAGAGAGAGAGAGAGGTCTTCCATCTGCTGGTTCACTTCCCAATTGGCCATAACGGCCAGAGCTGCACCAATCCAGGAGCCAGGAGCTTCTTCTAGTTCTCCCATGTGGGTACAGGGGCCCAAGGATTTGAGCCATCTTCCACTGTTTGCCCAGGCCGCAGCAGAGAGCTAAATCAGAAGTGGAGCAGCTGGGTCTCGAACTGGTGCCCATATGGGATGCTGGCACCGCAGGCGGCAGCTTTACCGGCTACGCTACAGCACCGGCCCCCGTGTCCTTCCCCCTAAATCTATTGGGAAAGACTTGGAGGACCTGCCCAGGCCTGCAGTGGCTGCCTCGTGCTCCCAGTTGGTCTTTGTCATGGAGACCTGAGCCTCTGCAGATACTAACAAAGTGTGAGACAGAGAAGACCCCTCCCCTAGTGCCCTCACGTGCCCTGCCCCTCAGCCTCTGGGAGAGGGGGCAATGAAGGGGCTTCAGGTAAAGAAAAACGTTCCATTCCTTTGTTCCCGGCCACAAGTCTATCAAAAGAACTGCGAGTGTCCCAGTCCACGGCGCTAATGTATTCCACGCTGTCGTTTCCAATCTGACCAGCTCGCTCCTTTGTTTGAATCCTTCAGATGTTTCTCCTTGCCTTTAGGATTAAGTCACAAAATATTTCAGCCTGACATTCAGGATCTTTTGTTATCTGTGTCTGACTTATAATCCATTTTTATTTCCTGTGAGCCCAGACTTCTCCTCCTCCTCTCACCCTAACATGCTACATTTCACTGATTCCAAAGTTCATGGATTTTTACTTGCACACAAAATATCTTTTTTTTTTCACCTAGATGATTTCTATTCATTGCTCCAATGTTGGCTCAGCTATCTTTATTTATTTATTTTTTTGACAGGCAGAGTTAGACAGTGAGAGAGAGAGACAAATGGCCGCTACGGCCAGCGCACTGCGCTGATCCAAAGCCAGGAGCCAGGTGCTTCCTCCTGGTCTCCCATGCGGGTGCAGGGCCCAAGCACTTGGGCCATCCTCCACTGCACTCCCAGGCCACAGCAGAGAGCTGGCCTGGAAGAGGGGCAACCGGGACAGAACTGGCGCCCCAACCGAGACTAGAACCTGGGGTGCCAGTGCCGCAGGTGGGAGGATTAGCCCAGTGAGCCGCGGCGCCGGCCGGCTCAGCTATCTTAAACACCAGGAGAGCAGTGCTTGCTCCTGAAACCTGGGCAGAATTCCGTCTGTCATTGTGGACAAATGCACATTAATCCAGACTCCATTCTGTTGTCTGTTCTCCAAGCCCGGGATGGTGTCCTGCACATTGCAGAATCTCATATATTTAATTCATCTGTTAAATGAAGGCATAAATAAATGTTCTCTAGAAATCGTGGTTGAGACTAACGTTTATGGGGACACTGGCATGGAAAAGAGAGAAAACCTCAGTCTAGGAGTCAACATACTTGAAGGTTGAAGGACATCAAAAATAAGAATGCTGGTGTGTATCGCACACTCTGATGCTGACAGCCACTCTGCCAAGAATTTATCTGTACCTTCTCGTCGCAGCCACACAACAACACTACAACAATCCAGTATGCAGCTATTTTCCCCTGCATAGCTTGTGAGGAATCTGAGCCTTGGAAAGTTTACTTAGTGAAGACAGTGTGCTCAGGATTCAGGGACAGTCTGATCCTGGAGTTTGCATACTTGGCTTTTTTAAACGTTTCTTTTTAAATCTTGGAATATTTTATGTATCAGCAAAAAAAAAAAAAAAAAAAAAAAACCAGAAAATACTAAATACCCATATCCTCACCAAACACGCTTTGATAATGACTGGCACTTTTTAAGAAGGTATTTTCATGGTCCCCTTTGACTTCTCCCCTCTTTTTCAGAGATGGCCACAACAAATGATATTCCTGAGTTTTCAATAGTGACATAAGTGTCACACTGCATGCATTCCTTTTCAGCTTATCACATTGTCTTTAGAATTAAATTAGCATGCAGTTTTGGAAAACTTTTAAATTTATAGAAGTTGAGAACATAGTATGGGGAGTTCTAATACTCCCTTCTGAGTGTCACCATTGGTAACGTCTTATATTACCATGGTACACGGTCAAAAATAATTAAAATAAAAACAGTGTTGGGTCATGATTATCAGGGAAACTCTGGATTTTGCTTGGATTTCCCTAGGTTTTCTGCTAATGTCCTCTTTCTCTCCCAGTATCCTGTCCAGGGTACCATGTTGCACATCTCCTCTTGGTTGTAATGGCGTCTCAGTCTTCCCTTGTTTGCTATGACCTTGACCGTCTTAGGAGCCCTGGCCAGGTGTGTGGCAGAATCTGCCCTGCTCTGGGTGTGTCTCGTTGCTGCTGCTTGGGCTGGGGCTGTGGGTTTTTGGAAAGGACACCATGGGAGTGAGGAACCCTTCTCGTCTCACCCTGGCAAGGTGTCCACAATGCCTGCCTGACACCCCTGGTGACACTCATTGTTTGGTGAGGGTGGTATCTGCCATGTGTCTCCAGTGCAGAGCGACTCTGCCCCTTTCCACACTGCTGTAGGGAGCAAATCGGCAAGTGTAGCCCACGCTCCGGGGGTGGGGGTCCTGAGCTCCCTCCTAGAGAGGGGACACGAGTGCATTTGAGGCGGAATTCTGCAAGGCAGAGGCATCTCCTTCCCATGCTTACGATTTATGAAATCATTTATTTATACGGACGTGGGCTCATAGATAGTCATTGATGCTTTGGGTTGCAATCCAATACATTATTTGTTTTGTTGCTTCATTTATCCCAGATTTTACCAAGTTCACTATCAGGTCTCTTTGCTGTGCCACCATCATTTCACTTCTTCACCACTTCTCTCCTGACTGGTACTACAAGATGCTCCATTTCACCTTATAAGTTCCTTGCCTCCGATCTGGGATCAGCCATTTCTTCAAGGTTCACATTTAAAAAAAAATTCCTTATTGTAAAATAGACATAGCATGAAGTTTGCCGTTGTTAGCATTTTCACTGGACAATTGGTGACGTTCAGCACAGTCACATTACTGTGCAACCATCACCACAATACAGACTTGGTTCAGTCCTTTCGATAGATGGGTCACATTCCGTGGTTGAAATGTACCGTAAAATATTTATTCCTCCTTTAATTGACAAGTCGATCCCAGATTTTCACCATTCCAAGTGATGCTAAAAGCAAACATCTTTGTACCTGACCCCACGTGGGAGTGATCCAGAGCTTCCCCACTGTAGCTTTCTAGAAGCAGGAGTGGCTAGGATGCAGGAAATGAGCGCTCAAATGTTGCAGTCATTGCCAAATGTTTTTGCAAAGTGTTTGTGTGGTTTATATCCCTGCAGGCTGCAGGGCTTGTGTTTCCGCACATTCTTGCCAGCACTTGATGTCATTTGGCCACTCTGATGGGTGGATATCCTATTGTGCTTTCATCTGCATTTTTCTGCTTACAAAGCAGGATGCTCTTCTCCCCACATTTGCCAGCCACTCGGGATTCCTCCTCTGTGAATCCGTGGGTTGTTCATCTTTTGCTATTGATCTGCAGGACTCTTTTGTATTCTGGGAACAGATCCACTCTTCGTTTTATGTGTTGCAAATATCTTCTCCTGCTGGCTGTGGCTTGTCTTTCAACTTTTCTTTGGGATTTTTTTTTTTTTGTCAGATGAAACATTTTAAAGATTTTCTTTTCATAGATAGGACTTTAATTCATTGAGAATATAATTTTTTACATCTTGGGAATTAGGGATCTAATTTTATCTTTCACACTGTTTTACTATGTCATTGATTCTGAGTATTTTAATCCCCTCCATATTACCCATCTCTGAAATTGCAATGCACATTGCTGTCCACACGACTCTGTGGTATTTTTTGCATGTCAAATGTTACGTGTCTTACCATCAGAGACAACTTAGACTTCATGAAAGGAAGATACACTTTAGGTTTATCCTAATACCTCATTCCTGGCAAGATGAACCTATTGTCTCCCTGCCCCTGGTAGTTAATGATTTTCACTATTCGTAGGAATAGTAGAATCATTGTGTAAATTCTGAGAATGACCATAGTTTTTTTTTAAGTTTTTTTTTTTTTTTTTTTTTTTTGACAGGCAGAGTGGACAGTGAGAGAGAGAGACAGAGAGAAAGGTCTTCCTTTTGCCGTTGGTTCACCCTCCAATGGCTGCCGCGGCCGGCGCGCTGCGGCCAGCGCACCGCGCTGATCCGATGGCAGGAGCCAGGAGCCAGGTGCTTTTCCTGGTCTCCCATGGGGTGCAGGGCCCAAGCACCTGGGCCATCCTCCACTGCACTCCCTGTCCACAGCAGAGGGCTGGCCTGGAAGAGGGGCAACCGGGACAGAATCCGGCGCCCTGACCGGGACTAGAACCCGGTGTGCCGGCGCTGCTAGGCGGAGGATTAGCCTAGTGAGCCGCGGCGCCGGCCATGACCATAGTTTTTTTCCACCATTGTTATTTTTGAAAATTGAACTTATATGGGGCTGGCATTGTGGCACACCGGGTTAAGCTGCCATCTGCAATGCCTGCATCCCCTATGAGCACAAGTTTGAGTTCCGGTTTCTCCACTTCTGACCCATCTCCCTGCTAACATGCTTGGGGAAGCAGTGGAAGATGGCCCACATGCTTCCTGCTGTCCATGGGGGAGACCCAGATGGACTTCTGGCTCCCAGCATTGGCCTGGCCCAGCCCTGGCCATTGTGACATTTGGTAAGTGAACAAGCAGATGGAAGATCTCCCCTCTGCCGCTCCATCTGTCTGTCCGTCTGTCTCTGTGTGTCTCCCCTGACCACGTCACCCTGCTTTTGCAAAAAAGAAAATCTTTTAAAAAATAAAATTGTATTAAGTAGACCAGTTATTTTAAGAGAATCCCCATGGTTAAGACATTTTGTCAGGCCTAGATTGTACCAAGTCTGGGGTCCCAGGTTAAAGGGATGGGCGGTGTGATAGGGCAGCTAGTTAGACGTTTAGAAGCCTCTCTTTTATGCCCCCAAGTGCCATATCCCGCTTGCTTTAGTAGGCAACCTACTGGAGATGTGGGACCCCATCCCTGGAGATGATTATTCGGTCAGTAAGAGGCACCTGACAGGTGGTGGGGGCGGGCCTTCATACAGGGTGGAAGTGAACCCTCCTTCTGAGTGAGAACTCCTTGAGCATCCAGTAGCAGGAAATTGAAAGCCAGGGCAGGAGAGTGAGGCTCCTACGTTATCGGTTTGCCTGGGGCCAGCCCTGAGCTAGGAGGACAAGAAGGGCATTTGCTTTGCTCACTATTCCATTCCTCCTTGTGGCCCCTGGGGAGGCTCATCAAGGTCCCCATTCCTCTGCAGCCCAGTGCTCCTCCTGCTTCCATTTTCCCTGCCTCTTCTCCTCGGAGGTGTTGAGAAAGTTTCGCGTAGGGAGTTGGCAAACAGCAGCCTGCAGACTGAATCCAGATACTGCCTGTGTTTGTAGATCAAGCTCTGTTGGAACTCAGTCCTGCGCGTTCCTGGATGCTCGCCTACCGCTGCTTTGGGTAGTTGGGGTAGAGACGGCACTCGACCCAAAGTATTCGCTATCTGACCCTGTAGGGAGGAAACGTCCAGACCTTGCTGTAGACTAGGAAGAGATTTGACACAGAATCCATTTGTTTCCCAGATTCCAACAGTTGGGGTTGTCATTACGGCTTTATTTTGTGCATGCTATGGCGGGGCGGGTGGAGGGAGGAGGTTTCTTTTTAAGCATTTGAAGGCTTGTGTAAGCTCTCAGTGAAAACATGGGGAGGGCTGTGTGTTGTGATGCAGCAGGTCCCATCTCAGAGGGCCTGGGATGGAGTCTCACCTGTGCTCCCTGCTCATGCACAGGATGATGGCCTAGGGTTCCTGTCACTCACTGGGAGACCCGGATGGACTTCCTGGCTCCTGGCTTCAGCCTGGCCCAGCCCTGGCTGTTGCAGGCATTTAGGGAGCGAACCAGAGGATGAGCGATCTTTCTCCTTCCCTCTCTCCCTTTCTCGCACTATCTCCCAATCTCTCTGACACTGTACCTTTCAAATAAATAAATTCTAGCAAATGAGAAATACGGGTGAGAGTGCAACCCCGCTAAGGGAAACAGGGAGCCCAGAAAAATGCAATTGCCTTCCGCTGGCTCGAGGCTGTCCTTGGGAAATTACCTTTGGAAGAGGGAACTGGTGTGAAGGCGCGAAATAGAGCAGGGAGAGAGAGAATTTCAGGGACTTCCCGGCAGAGCTAGTTTTCTCCTCCCCCACGCTCGGTGTGCAGAGGGTGGCAGAGCGGTGTTATTACGGAGCTCCATCAGACACTCCTTTAGGACAACTAAGCGATCAGGTGAAATGTGGTGCTTCAGATTGTTTGTGACCAAATTGTTGGTTTTTGACAAGAGTTCTCTCTAGGATCAGAAATTCCTGGCTGCCTCTCTCTGCTGCTCTTCCTGCCTTGGTCCTGTTTCCATGTCATCACAGCCACTCTTTTTCTGTAGCACCAGCCCCTCTCCCCTAACTGGAAGCTCCCCGGGGCAGGGCCGTGAGCCGGGAGCAGTTCCCTCCCGTATGGCTGGCAGCAGCGCATGTGGATAAGCTCTCAAATTGTGTCACGCCTGGACCACAGGGGGTGCATTAATACGTTGAAAACTGTAAACAAAAGTGATAAATAAGCAATCTAAGTAACAGAAACGTGAAAAGAGCCTGACTCGAAATGCCTTGAATAGCCTGGTAAAGCCAGCGATCCAGTCAGGAAAGCAGCAGCTGCGGTGAACTGAATAACACCCCTCCTCCCACAGCCCCAAAGGCACCTGTGCCAGGAGCCCTGGCTCCTGCAGGCGGAGCCTGCAGTGAGAGCGGACGTGCAGACTGTGAGATGGGGGTGATCCCGGATTACCTGGGTGAGCTCAGTGCAGTTGCAGGGTCCTTATTGGGGGCGGGATTAGAGGGACACAGGTGCAGGATCTAGGAGTGGCAGGAGGGAGGAAGAGGAAGAAACATAGCAATGCTATGCTGCTACTGAGAGAGATGGAGGGAGAGGCCACGTGCTAAGGAGGGCAGGCGACATCTTGAAGGTGGAGAGGGTAAACCAATGCATTCTCCCCAAGAGCTTCCAGAAGCAGCACCGTCCTGCCAACACGTTTATTTTCTTTTTCAAAGACTTATTGATTTATTTGAAAGGCACAGTTACAGGGAGAGACAGACAGAGAGAAAGAGATCTTCTATCTATTGGTTCACTCCTCAAATGGTCACAATGGCTAGGGCTGGGGCAGGCCTGCATCAGGAGCCAGGAGCTTCATCCAGGTCTCACATATGCGTGCAAGGGCCCAAGCACTTGGGCCATCTTCTGCTGCTTTCCCAGGAGCATGAGCAGGGAGCTGGTTCAGAAGCGGAGCAGCCGGGACTCGAATGGGTGCCCATAAAGGATGCTGAAGTCACAGGCGGTGGGTCAACCTGCTGCACCACAACACTGGCCCCTAACACATTGATTTTAGCCAAGTGGAACCCACTGTAGCCCCCTGACCTCCAGGACGGCCACATGATTAATTTGTGCCCCTGTGAGGAGCTCCATCTGTAGCACGCTTTACAGCCACAAGGGGACACTTTTCCACTGGAAGCAAGGAATCGCATTGCCTGTGTTCCGGCACTGTGCTGAGCGCCGTACAGGTGGCTTCTGATTTTCACGCACCAGCAACCGATGGGGAAGGAATCATTGTTTCTACTATATAAAGGAGGAGACTGAGGCTCTGAGAGGGGCATTGCAGAGCCGCCCTTCAATCCGGGTCTGTCTGACCCCAAAGTCAGTGTCCTCATCACAGGGCTAGCGCGCCCTAAGAAATCTCAGCCCTCGGGTTTTGCTCCAAAGCTGACGTGTACCACGGGGTGACCTCTCAATACCTCCCTGGGCACTGACTCACGGGGTGGTGGAAAGGCGGCAGGAAGGGACGCGGGCTCATCAGCTGTCGTCCCCACCTGGGTGAGCTCTCACCAGTCAGTCCCGTTTTCTCTTGGCCCCGATCTCTCGGTCTCTCTGGACAGAAGAGCGTGGATGAGACATGTTTACTCCTCCGTTCATCTCTGAGGGACCCGGCATGGTACCCCCGGTTCATCCAGATCCTCGCACACAACGGGAGACACAGTCACCCCCTGTATGCATTCCTGCCCTCGGATTTTGAACAGTAAACCTAGATCTTTCCACTGGAGGCAAACTGCTTTAACATTCCAGCCACAAGGTGTTCAATTTAGAGGCAAACAGTGGATAGAAACCTTCACAAATAAACCCGTGACTGTGAAAACTTGGTATCTTACAGAAATGTATTTATCTTGTTAGTGTCCCTGGAGAATATTTGCATAGCAGGAAAAGGACCTTTTAACTCATTTCCTTATCTGGCCTCCTTACTGTAGAGAATTCTTCCCCCTGAAGGTGTATCTCCCTATTGAATCTGGCGTTTAGAGGAAATGTCATCAGGGCCTGTGATGAAAATTGAATTTTTCCAATGCCTAAGGATGACTTCCTTTAACTAACTTAGCAGACTCCCGACCCGGAGCGGATGCAGGCTGTCGGGCCGCTTTGAATCTGCCATTCCCTTCCAGCTTTCAAACTCTTCGACAGCTTCACCTCCTTCTACCCTCTCCTTCTCTGCTTCCCCTGCCGGTCGGCAGCCTGGTCTTTATTCTGTGTTCATCTGCCTCTGTCTGGAATTGAAAGTCCCTAATCTTTTTCCTCTTGTGACTGCTTGGGGGCAGAGGTTTCAGAGTTGGGGAGCTTGGCAGTTCCTTTGCTCTTATTGATAACACAGGTCTCCGTTTCATCTAACACCTGGATTTCTCTGGATGTGTAGGGACATCTTGCCTTCTGCATAGTTCAGGGAATGTAAAAATGGAAGGGATGGCACTTTTTTTTTTAACCCCCAAGTGACCCAAACGTCTGCCTGTTTTAATAGTCACTTCTGATGCTGACCCAGGGAGATGTCAGTTCCTCCTAGGAGTGAATGTCAGGTGACGATGCAGGCCAGGGCCCCTGGCGGCATTCCGCCTTCAGACACAGAGCCTTGGGCAGACTTGGCACCATGCGGCTTTTTCTCAGCATTGAGGAAAAGGAGATTAGGGGGATCCCGTAACAGGATGGGGAGCTTCAAGTGTGGGGGTGGGCATCCTGAGATATTTCCAAAGCATGCTTCTGTCCTAAAAGGAATCACTAAACCTTTAGACAAGTGTGTGGTCAAGCAGTTCATCTCATACATACTAGAAGTTACTACTTGCTTATTTAGTAACTTGAGTGCATAATCAGCAGTAAGTAAATAGATGGATGTAGATGCTGGGAGCCCTGCGCAGATGGTCAAATAGACAATGGGCGAAAAGCTCACCCTTGGGGCTCAAGAAATAACTGGGAAGCATGACGCCCGCTCAGGTTTCCGGCTGAAAAGAGATTGTCCTAAAGGAAAAGTGCCCCTTTAATTTACCGTCCAAACAACCAGGACACTGTTTATTAAGGTAAAACTTCTGTAGGGTAAACGTACAGATACTAAATGTACTTCTCTGTGTACTTTTGCATATCTATTCTTCCATGTAAGCAGCGCCCCCAAAAATACATAAAAAATTCTCAGCACCCTACAAAGGTTTGTTATGACTCTTTCTGGCCACTAGTCATTTTCCCCAAGCCTGCACAAAGGGAGCTGCTTTTCTCATTTCTAGCACTATAAATTAATGTTGCCTGCTTATGAACTTGGTCTAAATGAGATCATGTAACGTGTGCTGACAGTCTACTCGGCAGTGGCAAGGAAGGAGTGACTGTCAACAATGAGGCTGATCTCAGAAACACCACACCGAGTCAGATAGGTCTCTGAAAGCGAAAGGCTCACTGTTCACATCTGTGGGGACATCAGGCATGAAGGAGGGACAACCTGGGGGCGCAGGGTGAGTGTCCACCTTACAGAAGACTGAAACCTCAAACCTCTACAAACGAGAAGTGTCTGGGAAACCCAGCTCATTTAACAAGTTCTTGAGTTGACAACTTGAGCTCCCATTCCTGCCAAGGTCGCTTGCCTTGGCCGTGACTCTGCCTTCTCCTTGGAGATTCACCTGTTAGGCCAGGGAGCAGCAGCGATGAGAGCTGGCATGAACATGAGGCCCTTCGTGCTTTTGAAATATCTCCGGGGGCCCACCGCCTTTGCTCTCAACGCCTACAGAATCAATCCTGTGCAAGAGGCGCATTCCGAATGCCACTGTTTCTCACCTGCTCCCCCGCCCCTAGCAGAATGCAGGAATCATTAGCATTTGATGATCTTGTGTTTGGAGACTTCAATCTCTTGTACTTTGAAATTGAAATTCCTGAGCCTGCAAGGGACCCTGCGCTGCCAACTGACTTATTGAACTTTGTCCAGCTCCAGCAGCTCAGAAAGTCAATCTGCCCACTTGCTTCTTGCAACGCACGGCCCAGCAGAAAGGTCATATCCAGGCAATGTTTGTAAAACCCGGAGGTGTGGCCATTTCTCCTGTGTTTTCCCCGTGTCACAGAATACAATGACACTGATTTGCATGCCGGTTAACAAGGACCAGGCTGGTGGAGTGCCATGCCAGACTGGCCATGCCTGTACTTTACCTTTGAGACTGATGGCAGAGGGCCCCATTGTTCTTCCCGAAAACCATTTTCAAAACCCAAATAGGTGTAGAGTAACTCGCCCTGCACTCAGGACTTGCTCTAACCTCGTTTTCCCTTAGAGAATCTTTATGTGTTTCCTCTGCTTCACACCTTGCCAGTCTGTAAAGTCATACTAAAAGGTGAATATTAACAAAGTAACGGTAAGTGTTTAGCTTGGTGCCTGCTGTGTCCTAAGATTGTAATAAATGCTCGCAGTCAGTCCCTGGGATGGAAGGTGGAAAACCAAGGTCAGTTTCAATCTGCTTACAGCTTGGTGATCACCTCAGTCTCCTCCCTCTGCGTTCCATGACTGCGCTTGAACTTGGACTTCCATCTGCCCAGAATGCCGTTTCAGCTCCTCCCATCTGGCCGGTTTCTGCTTTCCCCGTGAGACTCCTTCAGTACAAAGATTCGGCTTCTTCAAGGAGAGTGGAGGGGCTCCTCTGGTGGCCTGCAACTTGATAGGCATCTGCTCTGTGCGTGCCGAGCGATGCCTGCTATTTCCGTTCATGGGTCTTCCCCGACCAGGCGAGCTCTTGGAGATTCTGGCCTTGCTGGAAGGGGCTCTGAGCCTTCGCTGGATGAACCCAGGGTGTCACTCGCCCAGGCACAGCTAGAGCTCCCCTTGCTGGAAGCATCTCATCACCTGCCCTGGTTATGTGATTGGGATCCATATTGGAAGCCCTTTTATCTTCTGTCTTTCCTGCTTGGCTTGTCTCTCTTCACTGACAGCCACACCCCTTGGTGCACCTCGGTTTCAGCTGATGTCTTCTTCTTGGGCCTCAAAGCAAAATTCATATTGGCTCAATAGCTTGTATATTTTTCTCAATGTCTTTAAAATGTGATGGCAGGCATTTGGTCCAGCAGTTAAGAGTTGGTTTAAATACCTGTGTCCCATGCTGGAGATTCTGGGTTCAACACCCAGGACCTACTCCCGATTTCAGCTTCCTGCTAACGTGGACCCTGGGAGGCAATGGTGATGGCTCAAGGGGTTGGGTTCCTATTACCTATGTGGGAGACTGGGATTGAGTTCCCAGGTCCCAGCTGCAAGTTTAACCAGCCCAAGTCATTGCAGACATTTGAAGACTTGAACCAGAGGACGGAGGCTCTGTCTGTCTGCCTATCTGCCTCTTAAATATTGTGGCATAGTGGGTAAAGCCTCCACCTGCGATGCTGGCTACCCATACAGGTGATGGTTCGAGTCCTGGCTGTTCTACTTCAGATCCAGCTCCTTGCTAATGTGCTTGGGAAAAGGTGGAGGATGGCCCAAATGCTTGGGCCCCTGCACCATCAGGAGATGAAGCTCCTGACTTGTGGCTTGAGCCTGGCCCTGCTCCAGCCTTTGTGGCCATTTGGGGAATGAACCAGTGGATGGAATATCTCTGTCTCTGCTCTCTCTGCGTTACTCTGAGTTTCATATAAATAAATGAATCTTTAAAAAAAGATGGAAAGATATTCCTATGCAACAGTAACAATAATATAATTTAATAACAATAGTAAATTATGTAATAATTGTATTTTATATAATTAAATAATGATAAGCACAATTTCTGATACATACACCAACCAATATCACAACAACCAATATAAATGATTCCACTGAATGTTCAAATCCAAGCACTGAAATACACCTGTCTTTCTGATAGATCTTTTGGCCTGGGACATAGTTATCATCACGTATGTGTGTGTGTGTGTGAGCGTGTGTGCTTGTGATTTATTTATTTATTTGAAAGTCAGAACAGAGGAGAGAGAATGAGGGAGAAACAGAGAGATCCTCCATCTGCAGGTTCATTCCCCAAATGAGGGAGAAACAGAGAGATCCTCCATCTGCAGGTTCATTCCCCAAATGGCTGCAATGGCTGGGGCTAGTCCGAGCTAAAGCCAGGAGCCTGGAACTCCATCTGGGTCTCCCACACAGGTGGCAGTTCTACTGCGTTCTCTGACTCATTAGCAGGGAGCTGGATCAGAAACAGCGCAGCTGGGACTGGAATGGGGGCTCTGACATAGGACGCTGGTGTCACAAGCAATGACGTAAGCCACTGTGCCACAATGCTGGCCCCCTCACTTGTCTGTTTCCTTCTGCAGTCTTAGTTGAGTCTCTCATATATTAGCTCCTGCATATTTTTCTCTCTTAATGATGACTCTGTTTTACTAAACCTTATCTTTGGATAGTTTCTTGAATAAGGGTGCATTTTTTCATACTTTTATATCTGCAAATTTTATTTTCTCTTTTGACTTGATGGATGGTTAGGCAAGGTTTAGAAAGTTTAGTTGAAAATCATTTTTACTCAGAATTTTGGTGAGTTGATGCACAGTCTTCTAGCATTTGATGTTTCTGTTGACATGTCTAATATTCTAATTCTTAGTGCTTTGTATGTGACATGTTTCTCCTTTCCCCACTTTTATCCCAGTCCTAAAATCTTTGAGTGACTATGCTGGGTTCTTGATGTTCCGAAATGCATCTCTGAAATACATCTTGGTGTGGAAATCTTCCTTTCGCCCTCCTTTGTTCTCTTCTTTCTCCTGTTTCTTCCTTCTTTAGCTTAAGGTAGACACAGTTGGCATGAAAACACACATCCTTCAGTTTCAAAAAGTGTGCTTTGTTATGATTTTTGAACAATTCCCTCCCATGTTTATTTCTGCGACCTCTGAAACATCTGTTATTTGGATATCAGACTTGTGATTTAAGAATACATATACTTAGGTTGTCTATTTCTTTGTCTTTTTAGTTTATATCCTGGAAATTTACTTGAATTTTTTTCTCCACACACTTGACCAAAAAGTATCATAGGATTTTAGAAAGCTGTGGTTTGTGTTCTTTGATTCTGCTCCTACTCTAATTGTTTTTCTTGCTTCACCAGTGTGATGGCTCATCTCATCTTTTGGGGATGATCGCATTATTATTTTCATCTTATTGACTCTTCCTCATCTCTCCGGGTCCCTCTTACAGGGTCTTGCTCCTTCATATTGGAGGCATCCTTCTACGGTCGGGTGGTCTTTGAAGGGCAGCTCATATACTTAGGGGTGCATCAGAGATCTTTGTGTGTATGAGGTGGAGAAGGTGGCCGCTGTCAGGTACATTTCGCTTGGATTGTCTGGTGTTGAATCCTGTTCATCAAAGGAGATCTGGAATTTCCTTCCCTGCGATTCTCCAGAAGCAAAGTGTTCGTTCTTCCTCCTGGGAAGGTAAAAGCCTGGTTGCTGCTGTGCTGGGACTGCAGACTTAGCCCTCAGCTGTGCCTGGCGTCCCGTACTGAGTGTCTCTGTTTACTTAGTGAGTCTTCAGTCTCTTGTGGTTCCTTTGAGAGTCTGGGGTGGAGTAGGGATGGGAACTAATCATTCCCTGTAGATTCCCTCTCCTGCCAGCCTTTATCTTCACTCCTTCCAGGACTGAGGAGGCTGAGGAAGGAGGTTAGATGCCAGTTTATTCGAGCGGGAAACCCTCATGGGCGTTAGGGGAGGCACTGGATGCTCAGAGATGAGTTTCCTCAGGCACATGGATTGTAACCCCTGCCATGTTGATCTCCACCTCCTGCTATCCTCTGTCCCATGGTCTGTGTCCTTCCGTTGACAACTTGTAAATGTTTTGCTGTCATTTGTCACCTCTTTCAAAGGGAAAGGAGGCATGTGTATGGCCAGTGGTCATTTTTTCCCACAAAAGACTTCAAAGTCCTCATCTTGCATCTTCGCACCTCTTGTGCCAGGCCTTCTCTGGGTGTTGGTCACTTTTATGATGATAAAAAATCTTCCACAAAGGTTTTTACTTCTCCAAAAGGACAAAACCTAGAGGACCTTGTGTAGGTGCAAGACAGGAGGCCTCATGGTGCTGCCTTTGCTCTTTATTTTTTGCTATTGAATAGTGTGATAAAAATCTGTTGAGTGGTGAGTGAGTCACCGAAGAAAGGATTTCCTTGTTCAAAATGGTAGACAAAGCATATAAAGAAATAAAAACCTTGCTTGTTCAAAATAAATAATTTTTAAAATGTTTAAAAAATTTAAAAAGTGATACTGAGAGTTGATCTGTCCAAAAGCAGATAGCTGCTGTGTCCTTGATGCAACAACAGTGGGCATTTACTGGGTCATCTATTAAGTCCCAGGACCAAGTAAAGTGCTACAGTTATCAATGACTAAGATAAATAACCTGTTAATTTTAATATAGTTTGCTGTCTAATATATGATTATATTTAGGCAGATATTTTTGTCTATGTAACATGTGTATTATAAAAATATAGAAATGTATATCATATACAGCTATAAAGTTAAAAACAAAAAACCATAATTTCACCACATAAGGCTCACTGCTATTATTTTTAAGCAAAAGTAAACTAAGGATGTGGAAATTTTAAATTGAAAAGTAAAGACTTCTATCAACTCCTTCCCACAGTGTCTTTAAGTAGAGTAGTTACTATTAATAGGTTTTAGGTCTATGTATGTCTTCATCTATACAAGTAGAAACACTTTATATATAGGGTTTGCATTTCTCTTGTAGTTAAATCTGAGGGATCGTAACTTTTTTAAAAACTGCATGCATGACACTCTATGTAGCACATTTTACTCTGTCTGCCTGAGAGATTCCTTCCACATTTTTACTATTGCAGAACTACTGAAGTAAACATCCTGTAACTGTGCTTGGCTGTGGGGAGCAACTCGGACTAGACTAAGTTACTGGAATTAAGACTTATTCTATACATCTGCTCTCCCACAATATGGCGCTGGGAGAGGAGTAAACAACTTCTACACAGCTGCCTCCAGTTCGACCAATAACCTGCAGGAGCTGATCCTGCTCCTGATTGGAGGAGAGCAGTGTACTCGGCGTGTGGGTAGCAGAGTTGGGATTGGTGGAAGAGGACTATAAAGGAGGAGAGAGACAACATGCACCAGGAACATCTAAGGGGAACATCTGAGCAGCCCCTGAGAGAGCTGGCCAGCGGTGTGCCGCTCCCCCGCGGAAGTGGGGAAAGTGGCAGGGGGAGCCGCCCTTCCACCAGGTGGAAGGATTGGCAGCCAACCCGGGAAGGACCAGCAGCAAACCCGGGAAGGGCCGAGCAGACGAAAGAACAGCACAGGGTCCTGTGTCGTTCCTCCGCGAAGATGGGGGAGCGACACTTGGCATCAGGTGGAAACCCACCATGGGTTAGGAAAATGGTTTCAGTGGCTCTGCAGCTTGGTTAGGATGTTGGTATCCAGATTGCGTCCTCCTGTGCTGGTATTTAAACATAAGGCCAAAGTGAAAAGTTGCAAACTGCCTTTCTTTTTTTTTCTTTTTTTCTTTTTTTTTTTTTTTTTTGACAGGCAGAGTGAACAGTGAGAGAGAGAGACAAAGAGAAAGGTCTTCCTTTGCTGTTGGTTCACCCTCCAATGGCCGCCGCGGCCGGCACGCTGCGGCTGGCGCACTGCGCTGATCTGATGGCAGAAGCCAGGTAGTTATCCTGGTCTCCCATGGGGTGCAGGCCCAAGCACTTGGGCCATCCTCCACTGCACTCCCTGGCCACAGCAGAGAGCTGGCCTGGAAGAGGGGCAACCGGGACAGAAGCCAGCACCCCAACTGGTACTAGAACCCGGTGTGCCAGCGCCGCAAGGCGGGGGATTAGCCTAGTGAGCTGCGACAAACAGCCTTCTTTTTTTTTTTTAACTTTTATTTAATGAATATAAATTTCCAAAGTACAGTTTATGGATTACAATGGCTTCCCCCCCATAACGTCCCTCCCACCCGCAACCCTCCCCTTTCCCACTCCCTCTCCCCTTCCATTCACATCAAGATTCATTTTCAATTCTCTATATACAGAAGATCAGTTTAGCATACATTAAGTAAAGATTTCAACAGTTTGCTCCCACACAGAAACATAAAGTGAAAAATAATAGATGATTTTTTAAATGATGATGAAATCAGATCAGACCTATTGTCATGTTTAATCCCAGTGAGAGTCATGTTGGGAATTGATAATTTCTTTTTTTTTTTTTTTTTACAGAAGATCAGTTTAGTATACATTAAGTAAAGATTTCAACAGTTTGCACCCCCATAGAAACACAAAGTGAAATATACTGTTTGAGTACTCGTTATAGCATTAAATCTCAATGTACAGCACATTAAGGACAGAGATCCTACATGAGGAGTAAGTGCACAGTGACTCCTGTTGTTGACTTTACAAATTGACACTCCTGTTTATGGCATCAGTAATCTCCCTATGCTCCAGTCATGAGTTTCCAAGGCTATGGAAGCCTTTTGAGTTCTCCGACTCTTATCTTGTTTAGACAAGGTCATAGTCAAAGTGGAGGTTCTCTCCTCCCTTCAGAGAAAGGTACCTCCTTCTTTGAAGACCTGTTCTTTCCACTGGGATCTCAATCACAGAGATCTTTCATTTAGGTGTTTTTTTTTTTTTTTTTCCAGAGTGTCTTGGCTTTCCATGCCTGAAATACTCTCATGGGCTTTTCAGCCAGATCCGAATGGCTTTAGGGCTGATTCTGAGGCCAGAGTGCTGTTTAGGACATCTGCCATTCTATGAGTCTGCTGAGTATCTTGCTTCACATGTTGGATCACTCTCCCCTTTATTTATTCTATCAGTTAGTATTAGCAGGTACTAGACTTGTTTATGTGATCCCTTTGACTCTTAGTCCTTTCATTATGATCAATTGTGAACTGAAATTGATCACTTGGACTAGTGAGATGACATTGGTACATGCCACCTTGATGGGATTGAATTGGAGTCCCCTGGCATTTTCTAACTCTACCATTTGGGGCAAGTCAGCTTGAGCATGTCCCAAATTGTACATCTCTTCCCTCTCTTATTCCCACTCTTATGTTTAACAGGGATCACATTTCAGTTAAATTTCAACACTTAAGAATAACTGTGTATTAATTACAGACTTAAACCAGTCATATTAAATAGAACAGACAAAAAAATACTAAGAGGGATAATGTATTAAGTTGTTCATTAACAGTCAGGGCTATGCTGATCAAGTCACCATTTCTCATAGTGTCCATTTCACTTCAACAGGTTTCCTTTTTGGTGTTCAGTCAGTCGTCACCGATCAGGGAGAACATATGATATTTGTCCCTTTGGGACTGGCTTATTTCACTCAGCATGATGTGTTCCAGATTCCTCCATTTTGTTGCAAATGACTGGATTTCATTGTTTCTTACTGCGGTATAGTATTCTAAAGAGTACATATCCCATAATTTCTTTATCCAGTCTACCGTTGATGGGCATTTAGGCTGGTTCCAGGTCTTGGCTATTGTGAATTGTGCTGCAATAAACATTAGGGTGCAGACCGCTTTTTTGTTTGCCAATTTAAATTCCTTTGGGTAAATTCCAAGGAGTGGGATGGCTGGGACGAACGGTAGGGTTATATTCAGGTTTCTGAGGAATCTCCAGACTGACTTCCATAGTGGCTTGACCAGTTTGCATTCCCACCAACAGTGGGTTAGTGTCCCTTTTTCCCCACATCCTCACCAGCATCTGTTGTTGGTAGATTTCTGTATGTGAGCCATTCTAACCGGGGTGAGGTGAAACCTCATTGTGCTTTTGATTTGCATTTCCCTGATTGCTAGTGACCTTGAACATTTTTTCATGTGCCTGTTGGCCATTTGGATTTCCTCTTTTGAAAAATGTCTATTGAAGTCCTTGGCCCATCTCTTAAGTGGGTTGTTGGTTTTGTTTTTGTGGAGTTTCTTGATCTCTTTGTAGATTCTGGTTATTAACCCTTTATCTGTTGCATAGTTTGCAAATATGCCATCCCAATAGTTGATTTTGGCTTTGACTGCCTGTGCCTCCCGGGTCTTTTCCAGAAACTCTTTGCCTGTGCCAATATCTTGTAGGGTTTCTCCAATGTTCTATAATAACTTGATGGTGTCAGGTCGTAGATTTAGGTCTTTAATCCATGTTGAGTGGATTTTTGTGTAAGGTGTAAGGTAGGGGTCTTGCTTCATGCTTCTGCACGTGGAAATCCAGTTTTCCCAGCACCATTTATTGAATAGACTGTCCTTGCTCCAGGAATTGGTTTAGATCCTTGATCAAATATAAGTTGGCTATAGATGTTTGGGTTGATTTCTGGTGTTTCAATTCTGTTCCATTGGTCTATCCATCTGTTTCTGTACCAGTACCATGCTGTTTTGATTACAACTGCCCTGTAATATGTCCTGAAATCTGGTATTGTGATGCCTCCGGCTTTGTTTTTGTTGTACAAGATTGCTTTAGCTATTCGAGGTCTCTTGTGCCTCCATATGAATTTCACATCATTTTTTCTAGATCTGAGAAGAATGTCTTTGGTATCCTGATTGGAATTGCATTGAATCTATAAATTGCTTTTGGGAGAATGGACATTTTGATGATATTGATTCTTCCAATCCATGAGCATGGAAGATATTTCCATTTTGTGGTATCTTCTTCTATTTCTTTCTTTAAGATTTTGTAATTCTCATCGTAGAGATCTTTAACGTCCTTGATTAAGTTTATTCCAAGGTATTTGATTGTTTTTGTAGCTATTGTGAATGGGATTGATCTTAGCAGTTCTTCCTCAGCCATGGCATTGCTTGTGTATACAAAGGCTATTGATTTTTGTGCATTGATTTTATATCCTGCCACTTTGCCAAACTCCTCTATGAGTTCCAATAGTCTCTTAGTAGAGTTCTTTGGATCCTCTAAGTAAAGAATCATATCGTCTGCAAAGAGGCATAGTTTGACTTCTTCCTTCTCAATTTGTATTCCTTTAATTTCTTTTTCTTGTCTGATGGCTCTGGCTAAAACTTCCAGAACTATGTTAAATAGCAGTGGTGAGAGTAGGTATCCCTGCCTGGTGCCAGATCTCAGTGGAAATGCTTCCAACTTTTCCCCATTCAATAGGATGCTGGCTGTGGGTTTTTCATAAACTGCTTTGATTATATTGAGGAATGTTCCTTCTATACTCAATTTGCTTAGAGTTTTCATCATGAAAGGGTGTTGAATTTTATCAAATGCTTTCTCTGCATCAATTGAGATAATCATATGGTTTTTCTTTTGCAGTCTGTTAATGTGGTGAATCACATTGATTGATTTGCGAATGTTGAACCATCCCTGCATACCAGGGATAAATCCCACTTGGTCTGGGTGGATGATTTTTCTGATGTGTTGTTGTATTCTATTGGCGAGAATTTTATTGAGGATTTTTGCGTCTATGTTCATCAGGGATATTGGTCTGTAATTTTCTTTCAGTGCTGCGTCTTTCTCTGGCTTAGAGATTAAGGTGATGCTGGCTTCATAGAAAGAATTTGGGAGGATTCCCTCTTTTTCAATTGTTCTGAATAGTTTGAGAAGAAATGGGATTAGTTCTTCTTTAAATGTCTGGTAGAATTCAGCAGTGAATCCATCTGGTCCTGGGATTTTCTTTGTTGGGAGGGCCTTTATTACTGTTTGAATTTCTGTTTCAGTTATGGGTCTATTTAGGTTTTCTATGTCTTCATGGTTCAATTTTGGTAGATTGCATGTGTCCAGGAATCTATCCATTTCTGATAGATTTTCCTGTTTGCTGGCATACAAGTCCTTGTAGTAATTTCTGATGATTCTTTTTATTTCTGTGGTGTCTGTTGTTACATTTCCTTTTTTATCTCTGATTTTATTGATTTGGGTCTTTTCTCTTCTTTTTTTAGTTAGTTGGGCCAATGGGGTGTCAATTTTGTTTATTTTTTCAAAAAATCAGCTTCTCGCTTGGCTGATTTTTTGTAATGTTTTTTTTTTTATTCAATCCTGTTAATTTCTTCTCTGATTTTAATTATTTCTCTTCTCCTACTAGATTTGGGTCTGGTTTGCTGCAGTTTTTCTAGGTCCTTGAGATGCGGTGAAAGCTCATTTATTTGGTACCTTTCCAATTTCTTGATATAGGCACCTATTGCTATAAACTTGCCTCTCAATACTGCTTTTGCTGTATCCCATAAGTTTTGATATGTTGTGTTGTTATCCTCATTTACTTCTAGAAAGTTTTTGATTTCTCTTTTGATTTCTTGAATGACCCAGTGTTCATTCAGGAGCATGTTGTTCAGTCTCCACGTGTTTGCGTACGCTCTAGGGTTTCCTGAGTTGCTAATTTCCAGCTTCATTCCGCTGTGGTCTGAGAAGCTGCATGGTATGATTCTAATTCTTTTAAATTTGCTGAGACTTGCTTTATGGCCTAGTATGTGATCAATCCTAGAGAAGGTTCCATGTACTAAACAGCCTTCTTTTTTAAGAACACTGAATACCCAGGGTGGAACTTAATTGTAAAAAAAAAAAAATTCGAGCCCCTCTCCTAAATTTTCTTTTAGCTTAGATATAACAAATTAGAAAATTCAGTGGCATTTTTGTATATCAAAAATGATCTTGCTGAGAAAGAACTTGTAAGAGCCATCTTCTTCATAACGGTGTGAAAAATTAAATGTCATAGGCTAAATTTAACCAAGAATGTGAAAGATCTGTGCATAAAAATCATAAGACCTAAAAAATGGAGAGACCTCCCATGTTCATGGATTGAAAAAATTAATCTTAAAAAAAAAGTTCACACTGCCCAAAGTGATTTTTAGATTCAATAAAATCCTCATCAAAATGCCAGTGACATCCTTCACAGAATTAGAAAAAACAATCTGAAAATTCGTATGGAAACACAAAATATCCTGAATAGTCAAAGTGATCCTGAACAATAAAATAAAACAAAGCCATGGGTATCAGAATATCAGATTTTATGACACGCTACACAAACAGCATAGTATTGCTGTAAAAGTAAACCCCTAGGTCAACAGCACAGAATAGATAATCCAGAAATAAATTCATGCATCTACAACGAAGTTCACTTTTTTAAAGATGCTAAAAACAATCCCTGGAGAATGGACAGTGGCTTCAGTCAGTGGTGCTGGGAAAATTGTATTTCTACATGTGGAAGTTTGAAACAAGATGCCTACCTCAGCCTCCATACAGAAATCAACTCAAAATCAATCAAAGATCTAAATGTAAAAACTAAGCTACTAGAAGACAACACAGGGGAAGCATTCTAAGACATTGGCATAGGCAATGATTTTTTGAGTAATACCCCTAAAGCACACGCAATGAAGGCAAATGTAGACAAATGGGTTTATATCAAACTGAAAATCTTCTACACAGCCAAGGAAGCAGGCAACAGAATGAAAAGATGACTGACAGAATCAGAGAAAATATTTGAAAATTATGCATCTGATAAAGGATTAATATCCAGAATACACAAGGAGCTGAAGAAATTCAACAGTAACAGAATAAACAATTTAGTTAAGAAATGGGCAAAGGATCTGAACAGATACTTTTCGACAGAAGTATAAATAGCCAAAAAACACGTGAGAATTTAAAAGGATCAGGAAAAGCAAATAAAACACATGACATGGTATCCTTTCACTCCGCTTCGAATGGCTCTTATCTTTTGATAATGTTTTTGACTTTTTGTCAAAAAATGTCAAACGCTGGTGAAGATGCGGGGACAAGGGAAGCCCAGGACACTGTTGGTGGGAATGCAAATTAGTGTAGCTGCTATGAAGAACAGGATGGAGATTCCTCAAAAAAACTAAAAATACATCTACCACTAAACCCAACTATTGTACTTCCTGGAGTATAGCCAAAGGAAATGAAGGCAAAAGAACTGTCATGTTTTCCGTGGCACTATACACAGTAGTAAAGATAGAATTAACCTAGGCGTCCATTACTAGGCAAATGGAGAGAGAGAATGTGTGTCTATACGAGAACAGAATGTTACTCCACCATAAAAAAGATGCAATCGTGACATTTGGAACAAAATGGATAGAATTGGAGATGATTATGCTGAATGACATCAGCCAGGAAGACAAGTACCACCTATTTTCTCTCATGTGTGGATATGCACGCACAAATGTAGACAAATGGGTTTATATCAAACTGAATATATATGCATATACATGAATATATATAATTAATGTCTAGTCATATGCATGAATAGATACAGGAATGTGGGGATTCTCTATATTTGGTATATAGGTATTTATAAATGCTTTCACCAAGTTATGCCCCTTTCAAAATAATAGATCCTTTTTCTCATTTTATGATCTTTATCATGAATCCTACATTGTATGATACTAATGTATCTATCTCTGCTTTAAAAATAGTACATAAAATTATATAGTGGTTACATGAGAATCAAAGATGGCAAAATATTAAAAATTGTCAAATCTATGAGTGCTCATTGAATTCTTCTTTATACTTAGCTGTATTGTTTGAAATGTTTTAGAGTAAAGGTACAGAAACTTCCCCAAGGCCTCCTTTTAGTTAATATAGTGGATAATCGTCAGTGCCCCCTTGTGTAGTCAGAACCCAGTAGCCAGGTGCATGCGCTGAGGTGGAGCTGCAAAGGCGGCAGCAAACAAGGAAAGTGGAGGCTGTGGGGCCCAGGGAGTGTGCCGGGGGAAGCAGACCAGCGGTGGGCAGTCCTGTAGAGGCATGGGTGTCTCGTTGGCATGCAGGAGCTGAGGGAGCTGGGGGCGCTCCTTCCCACAGTGCGCCCGAGCTGTGCGGCAAGGTGTCTGTCTCCCCAACCCATCTGTGAGCTCTGTGAGGTCAGTTGATGGGTTTGGTTATTTTCCATCTTAGCACTCAACAGGAGGGTCTGGCTTCCTGTGGACTGCCAGGCTGTGCTTGTTACAAGAAAACTGTGCATTGTTGTTTCCAAGGCTGGCTCAGCATCAGAACACCCAAATCACTGAGTTGAAATGAAACCACCACTTCTGGGCTTGACTCCAGCGCTCCTGACTCAGAGTCTCTAGGGACAAGTGTTGAGAATCAGTTTTGCAGACAAGACCGCTGGCTTGGTCCTGGGCTTCCTGCCCTTGTGGTCTGGGGCATAGAATCCATTGCTCTGTGCACCTTCATTGTATCCTCCTGGGTTCCCTGTGAGTGGCAAATGTGACTTACTCCCTAAGGAGGGGCCCTATCGTCACAATGTCCCAGCTGATTTTCCTCTGGTCAGAGACTTCCGGAGGATTTTGTAACCTTTTTCCAGGTGAAGCTGGGAAAGGTGTGTGTGTGTGTGTGTGTGTGTGTGTGCGTGTGCTGTTTTCCAGGGATCCAGGCTGTGGACAGGCTGCAGCCTGGGTGAGCTTGGGTATTCTTCCCAGAAAGTCACATTCTTTCTGAGATATTTACAATGGCAGAGATAATGGGTTATTGATGAACCAATCAGCTGGGATGGCCCCTGGTGAATTAGCTGTTGGCCACTGGCCTGCCTGGGATAAGGAACTATTGCTGAGATCAGCAGCCGCTGGGAAAGGTCTAAATCACACCCCTGACTGCCTGCAAAGCCAGTAATCTCTGTTAAAGGTGCTACCACGGCCAATTCCTCATACAGGGAGGCAACTTATTTAATTTATAGTTAATTGAAGGCTGGAGCGGTGGAATCAGACAGATGGGGTTTCACTTCCAGCTTCTCTTTTCTCTCCTCGTTGTGTAACAAAATACAAGTTCTTTAACATTCCCCGATTTCACTCCTTTTTCTAGAAAATAATAATGTGGCTATCACTTTGCAGCATTGTTGCGAACAGTACATACATTGATGAGTGCAGAGTACTTTACAGTTTGCAAAGCACTTTTGTGTTTGTTATCTCACTGAAATCTCACCATGATCGCAGTTCTTTTTTTTTTTTACACATAAATATTCAAGTTCAAAGAGTTTGAATGTCATACTCACCTCCATCTCCCCAAACACATGTTTTATCCATGAAGAGACAAATAGTGAGGACAAGTGATTTGCTGAAGGTCATTTGGTGGATAAATGGCCGGTTCAATAGCTGGCCTTAGGACTTATAGTACAATGCACACTAAGTGTGTCAGCTCTGCGGGTTTTAATTGAACAGATTTTTCTCTGTGTGTTTATCTAATGTGAGGGTTGCAGCATTGGCCCGGCAGCTCCACACTGCAGACCCTTGGCCGAGTAAACACGCAGCATTCCCCCAGTCTGACTCTCCGACTTGAGCTCAGGCACGCGGCTGGGTGTGACTAATAGGATGATGCGATGATGGTTCTGAGGCCAGGCCTTGCAAGCTTTTGTGCACCCTTCTGCCTTTGTCATTGCCTTGGGAATGGGTGTGGGAAGGCTGCTGGAGGATGAGACACATGCCCACGTACGTGGACGGTAAACACGGTGTTGTACCCCACTGACATGTGTTCATTGTGCTGGCTGATGCACTTGCTTCATTTCGTAGTGCCGTGTCCCTCACTCAGCTTGGGAGAGCCACACTTTCTGTCGTTCCCTTGAGCAAGCTAAGCTCGTTCTCCCCTTTGTGCACTTGGAAATGGGCTCTTTGACCTGGAGGGTTCCCCTCCTCACTATTTCTGCAAGCCCCCTTTTTTTTTTCTTTTCCTTGTAACCCCAGCTTGGTTATAATTTATAATTATACAATAACCCTTTGGCTTACTAAGGTCCACCATGACAGAGTTGGTGACCGGATGTTTTATTTGCCGCTCTGTTCTTAGCACCCAGCCCAGGGCCTGGGTCAGCACATGCTGTCAGCACAGACAGACAGAGGAATGAATGAATCAGTAGATCAAGATTTCAACTTTTCACTCCTTCCTCTCTGTTGTTAGTGCTGTAACTATGACTTCATTGGAGGTTTAGGGCTTATCTGTCTGGGAGTACCCTATCTGAAATGCATGATTCTCTGATAATGTTTTTGTCTGTTTAGCCAGGATATTTTTCTTTTATCAGTTTACACTCAAGTGATGGCTCAGTTCTTCTAAGGATTAGCTGACAGCTAAGGAAAGTCCAGGGAAGCAGCTGGGAGTAGATCAGAACACAGTGGAGAAGAAAGGCGGTCTGCGGCGGTGGCAGGGACTGGCGTGGGTTCTGTGTGGGGGCGATTCCGGCTTCTGTTGCCAGCTATCGCTGCAGCCACTGATTGACACCTGGGGTCTCCAGCTGTATTCTGGAAGACGACACTTGGATGGGGGATAATCTACGCCTTCATGCAGAAATGCATCTCACCCTGGACCCATAGCCATGGCCCTGTAGAACCTAGAATTCACCTGCTTGGAATCTTGTTGCCCAAGATGCTTGACCAGAGTGTCCACCCTCAGTGGACGCCCAGCAGGGTCACAGCCTGGGGAACCAGCCATTTCAAGTTTCACGTTACACAAGGACAGACTCCGGCAAGGTGGATGCTTCAAATGCTGAAGTCAGAATCCTGAGCAGACAAGCCTGAGAGCCTTAGCATGGGGTTGGGGCAGGGAGGTGGGAAGATCAGATACAGAGAATGCAAAAATCGATGTGAAAATTTAGTCTTTCTGTAGCAGAACCCGGGACATATCTACCAAAATAGGCCAGTGCTCCCCACATTTATATGGCTCTCGGGAAGGAAAGGAAGAAAGAGGATTTTAAAAATCACAGATTGTACTCACTGCCCTGATTATGTGGAACATTGCCTTAAATGACCACAATTTCTTTCTTTCTTTTTTTTTAAGATTTATTTTATTTATTTGAAAGACAGAGATACAAAAAGGTAGGGACAGAGAGGGAGGTCTTCCCTCCACTGGTTCATTCCCCAGATGGCTGCAACAGCCAGAGCTGCCCCAATCCAAAGGTAGGAGCCAGGAGCTTCTTCCAGGTCTCCCACATGGGTGCAAGAGCCCAAGGACTTGGGCCATCTCCTACTGCTTTCTCAGGCCATAGCAGAGAGCTGCATCGGAAGAGGAGTAGCCGGGACTAGAACCTGTGCACATATGGGATGCCGGCACTTCAGGCCAGGGCTTTAACTTGCTGTACCACATCACCGGCATAGATGGCCAGCAATTTCTAATGGAGAATGTCCAATGGGGCTGTAGCAGTCCCACAGTAGTAGTCTCTGAAGTGATCCCCTAAAGCGGTGTTGTGGGATATATTAGTACTGATTCCAGGGAGAGAAAGAGTTCTGTATGGAAGTAAATTATGAAAACACCACATACTTGGAATCTCAGAGAGTCACACATTTGCATATTAAAGGCTCTGAAAAATCCTGCAATTAAAAATCTCTTCGAAAATGTTTTTTTCTCCTAAATTTTCGTCTCTTTCTAAACTCACTTCACTATGGAGCTAATCAGCTTCCTTCTTTCCGTCCTTCCTAGTGCGGTTGAATGCCAGTTAAAATATTCTGCAAGTCCCAGATTGCAAAGCACCGACCTTGGGAAATTTTATCCCACGTGGCATACTTTGTGATCAAAATAACAAAATCAGAAAGACATGAAATATTCATGCTTTGAGCTCCTTCCACGGACCAATCACTGTGCTAAGCACTTTTCATTTATTGGAACTCAAGCCAACTTGTGAAGTTGGGGAATGTGAATTTTTTTTTCCAGATGAGGAAACTGAGGTTCAAAAAGGTTGAGTTTCTTGTCCAGGGACAGACATATTGGTGGCAAAATGGTGTGACAATTTCACACCCTAACTGTCTCCTCTCGAGTCTGCCCTTTTAGCTATCAAGATACCACGGTATAGAGGCTAAGGTATTCTCCCATCACTGTCTGGACAGAAAACCATGATTTATGTTGTTTAAAAGATTATTAGTGACTGCACCTTTATGGTAGCTGAGATACGCTGGTCAAGGAATCTCGTTATTTTTAGGAGATAGACAGGTTGAACCTGCCAATGGCGTCAAAATAGATCAAAATGGATCAACCTTGCTGGACCAAGAAGCTTGTACCTGGACAGTTTCCATTTACTCTGTGATGTGCCCATGAACGTGGCTTATAATTATATCCTGGGGTTACAAAGTATGTGTAATTATATCTATTTACCAGTTAGTTTTATTTCTGCAAGGGAAAGTATATACAACCTGCTGAGATTTTTGTGACAAATAAATAGTGCTGTTCTTGACTGTGTTATAGATACGTATCCCAGCTCCCTCCCGATGGCTTCACGCAGCATAGGGTCGGCTCTGACCCTAGGTGTTAAGCCCTGCCAAATACCACTTAATCAGCCCTGCCCTGTTTAGGAAGGAAGTCATTCCTCCCACCTCTTGCTCGCCTTTCCTCTTTTCCGCATCTTGTTTAGGCACTGGAGTAGCAAATTCAAGCGTCTGGAGCCAGCCAGAATTAGTTTCCAGTTACATTTGTGTGCCCTGTGCCAAGCACTTTCTTTGTGTTACCTCATTTTATTTCTCAATAACCCTGCACCTGTACAGCAGGTCCTTTTGTGACACCTCCATTCTTGTTTTGAAAAGAAAAGGTTGACTTGGAGGTACTTAAGTAACTCGGTGACCTCTGAAAGTCATTTGAAAGACTCCCTCTAGATAGAGCAGTGGTGTCTTGGTTATCTATTGCTAGCAAATCACCCTATTCTGCAGTAGCTTAAACAGCAGTGTAACTATAGCACTGTTGGAGTGGGTCAGGAATCCCGGTGTGGATTGCTTGCTGCCTTGTCTTGTGGCCTCTCGAAGTCTGCAATCCAGGTTTTGGCTGAGGGTACAGCCACAGCTGCAGATTTGACTATAGGAAATCTACTTCCAAGCTCACTAATGTGGTAGTTGGTAATTCGGCTCCTTCTAGGCTGTTGGACTAAGCTCTCAGTTCCTCAAGAACTGCTGGCTCGAGGCCTCCCTCAGTTCCTTATCATGTACAGCACGCCCTGAAATATCTTAAAACGTGGTGTCTGGCTTCATTAGAACAAGCAAGAGACGAGACAGGAGAGAGAATACCAGCAAGAGAGAAGTCAGAATCTTTCATAACCTAATTATGGAAATGACATCTCAGCATCTTTGTCATATTCTATTAGAAGTAGGTCACTAGATATCGTCCACTGTCAAGTGGAGGGGATTACACAGCACCATGAAAAACAGGAGGTAGGAGTTTTTGGGAGCCATGCCCAGAGCTGCCTCCAGCAAGTGGTTAAGATCCTGGGTCTTGAAGCAGGATTTTCACAGCTTCATCACTTAGTCACTCGGTAAACTCAGAAAAGCTATGTCACTCCTCTCTTTACCTCAATTTTCTCATCTGTCTTATGTCTGATAATAATAGTCCCTACCTCCCGGGAGTTCTTAGGATTAAACAAGTAGAGAGATGTGAAGTATCTGGCAACAGTGCCAACTTCCTGCTGTAAGCCACTGCTGGCCAGGTGGCTGCAGAAGCGTGCTCACTTCCCAGGGAGCCTCTGGAGAGGTGTAGAACAAAGGAAAGACCCCAGGGGCTCGAAATCGGAATTCCAGCACCCTGATTTGTTGTGGCACTTTGTATCCTTTTCTCTGGAACCCTGTGTGTTCATCTGCAAAACGAAGCAAACAATTTTCATGTTTCTGTGCTAGTTCTGAGTGGGTGACTGTGGGTCTTGGAAGCTTTGTATCCAGGAAGACTTGAGTGGGGTTGGGGAGTCAGTTCTTCAGGCTCAGGAGAGCTGATTGGTGATGCCATGTTGGTAGCTTATGTCAGCCATGACCGAGGTACTTACGCCACGAGTATCCATCCATGCCACAAACCAGGGCTCTCCCCTGCTCACTGAGAGCAGGCTGTTAAACCTTTCCAGCTGCACCACTCTTTTCCAAGCTCCATGGGAAAGGGGCGGGCATTTGCTGCACTACCTGCCAAGTCTCCTGGAAGAGGATGTGGAGCCACGAGTGACTAATGCATTTCTGCTCTCTCTGGTTGGCTGATTTCCTCACTGTGGATGGAGTTGCTGCAGTTTTAGGAGGAAAAAATTCTTGGGCAGGGAAAGCGTCGCAAGCGTAGGCTTTGTTTCTGAAATTAAAAGCGTTTTCAAGCCTAGTTTAACATCTATTAACCATGTTCTTTTGTCTCTGTTTCATATAGTTGTCCAAGAAACTAATTGCTGAGTAATACCCACATAAGCTCATCATAAGTATAGGTCTGTCTTTACCTCTCCTTGAGCAGATAGTGTGCACATGTCTTAATACAAATTCCAAGGCATCATTGTGGACTCGGATCTTCTCAACCACCACAAGTAGTAGGTAGGGAATTGACTGTTTCCCCGATAATAACACCCCCCTTGCACATACACACACACACACACACACACCTCAGTGAGTTGAAGATCAGAGATTTCTGAGTTAAGATTTTTATCAGTAGCCACACAGAAACAAATGTTCAAGTTGCAACTAGGACTTGGTTCTTGTGACAGCCCTTGCGTTTTAAACATTTCACTAAGAAGAGAAACCACGGGATATGGTGGGGAGCAGGGGGCAGGAAGTATCAGGCCATCCTGGCTGTCCCTTCATGCAGTTCTGATGGTCTCCAAAAGCAGAGAAATATGGCCACAATCATAACATGTTACCCACAGAGGAGCTAATGACATAATCATGGACCTTCTACAGTCAATTATTGCAATTACAGGAAGCCACTCTCTTGTCATATTTCATTTAGCACAAAACGGCACAGGGGAGGCAAGTGGCACCGAGGGTCCTGAGCCCACCGCTGCTGCCCCCGCTGGAGCAGGCATCTAAAAAGGAGAATGCCAACCCCAATAAAGGACTCCTCCAGAAGCCATTAGGCTGGGTGACATGTTCACTTAGGGTGACACATATTGATCATGTAAAACATGCACACTGTATAATATGATTAAACAAACTCCACCAGTTCCAGAGAGAACCAGCTGAACTGTATGTGGAGGCTGGCTGTGCAGGATGAGCTGCTGCAGCCCTGGCTGGGGCCTCCTCGCCCAGGCTGGGAGGCAGAGCGCGTTTCTGCCATTGATCATTTATTTATTTGTTCCCTAACTCAGTCATTTGTTTATTCATTCAGCAGATATATACTGAGTGTCTGGTGTGGGAGGGCACTGTGGTAGGTGCTGAGGATAAAAATGATGAACGAGATACATAATTTCTCCCACTCCTATGAAGCTTGTAGTCTAGTGGAGAGATGCAGGTGTTAGCAAAGTGATCAGTGTTAACCAAAAACAGAAATACATGCTCAGAAAGAACAAGTCGTGGCTCAGGGACAGTATTTAACGGAGGTGTCTATCTAGGCAAGATCATGGGATAATCATCAAGTTCCTATTCATTGCATATCTACTGTATGTGGGTCCAATAGTTTCCCTACAATTCACAGCTTTGTGGAGCATCAAAATGTATGCCATAATAGGGTCTTTTTTTTTTTTTTTTGACAGGCAGAGTGGACAGTGAGAGAGAGAGAGAGAGAGAGACAGAGAGAAAGTTCTTCCTTTGCCATTGGTTCACCCTCCAATGGCCGCTGCGGCTGGCGCACTGCGCTGATCCGATGGCAGGAGCCAGGTGCTTCTCCTGGTCTCCCATGGGGTGAAGGGCCCAAGCACTTGGGCCATCCTCCACTGTACTCCCTGGCCATAGCAGAGAGCTGGCCTGGAAGGGGGGCAACCGGGACAGAATCCGGCGCCCCGACCTGGACTAGAACCCGGTGTGCCGGCGCTGCAAGGTGGAGGATTAGCCTAGTGAGCAGCGGCGCCGGCCATAATAGGGTCTTGAAGATGCAATTAGTTCAGAATCTCCAGGTGATGTTGTACTGTATTTAGGCTGGGTCCTAAATTCAATAACTGCCATGCTTAGTGGCCTTATAAGAAGAGGAGACATGATAGACACTTCTGCAGAGATAGGGGAAAGAAGGCCAGGTAAGGACCAAAGCAGAGATTGAGGTGAGGCACCTTCAAGCCAAGGAGTGCCAGGATACGCCAGGAGCTTGTAAAGTAATGGAAGAGTTCTTCCCCAGAGCACTTGGAGCAGATTTCAGACAATGGACCTGCAGAACTGCAGGAGAATAAAGTCCTGTTGTTTGAGCCCACACTATGTCGTAACTTGTTACACAACCATGCACCTGCTACATGACTATAAGAAACTTTGAGAAGATTTACAGATGCAGGAAACCTTAGGCACAGCTTCTGCCTGCAAGTTGTTCAGAGTTTAGCTGGGATACAGGAAAGGAAACAGATCTCTAAAATTCTCTCTCATCAGGATAGATCTGTGGGCTGGGGGAGCACAGGGAGCGAGCCCTAGCACAGGCTATTCCATCACCAGTGCCTAGATATGGGCTGACATGACACTTGCCACGTTGCCTGGGCATAGATTACATCCCAGTGGAACAGCCTCACTCCATAATTCATCTTTGTCATTCTTCATCAACCCCTGGCACTTCAGAACCTCTGATCGTAACCCATACCCTTCAGGACTTAGCGATAGGGAGATGAAATTGATCAGACTTGGGTTTTGGATAGCAAAGCAGGGAAGGAAATCAGATGTGTCTCAGGTCTCCTTTACTGGGGCCAGGGAGGATGGTCCTGACCTTTTGTGGAGTGGGGATACAGGAGTTTGGAGAGGCGTGCGTGCTTGACGCGATGGGGAGTCCAGATTAGGGTTTGCAAAATCTGAACTCTCTGGAATATTAGCTGGTGGTAGCCAGCAGGCTGTTTGCAAGATGAATCTGCAGGAAAGTCAGAGGACTGCACATCTTGATTTCCCTTGTGCTGATCCCTGATGAGTCACTTCTCTTTCAAACCCAAGCAAAGCTATTAGAATCCAGTTGCACTTAGGATAGTGGAATGGTTGGACTCAAACCTCGTATCGTCTATTACAGATTCTGTAGGCTCCATGAGAGTATAAAAGGAAGGGGTGTTGGCAGCCTGTGTTCATCCACCTGGCTCCTGACAGATATTTTGCCAGTGTGGATGGAGCCAGAAACTTGAAGAGATGCAGTAGCATCATCCTAGAGGTCTGGGAATTTTAACCTTTTAGAGATAACTTTATCTTCTTCAAGTGCTATCCATTTAACAGCTCTTTCTCAAACACAGATCTTCTGCATTTTGTGGGAAAGATTGGCACTATTCTAAAGGTAGAGATGTCTTCTTCCAGGAAATGCTTAGTCTTGGCCTTTCCAAAGTGAAGTATAATTAGTCAAGAATTTATAAAAAAAATTTTTACCAGGTGATTTCAGGTTTTTTTGTTTGTTTTGGTTCACAGGAATAAAAACAACACAGAAAGTTGATGAATATGCACATCCATGGATAGCAGAGGGAAGGGAAGGGTGGGGACTTTAACTCTGGAATATAAGAGATGGGGAAAAAAAAGTGGGGAGGGGTGAGCACACAAACTATAGAACCAGCCAAACCCTTAGCGGTGAATTTTCTTTCCATCTCGTGATCACTCAGGGGAGTGGCTATACCATTTGTGCCTCAGTTTCCTGTTCTGTAAAATGAGGACAATGAATAAGACCTCACCCCACTGGGCTGATGTGAGGATTATGGGAAACACAACTCCAAAGCCCCTCTCACAGAGACTGCCAGATGGTAGCTACTCAATAGATGTCAACTTTTACTTAGATTAATAATCGTAATGATCACAATCATAACAATAGCACGCGTGGACTGAACACCTACTGGTTGCCAGGGAACACTCAGCTGTGTGCTATACTTGTATTACCTCATTGAATGCCAGTAGCAACCCCGTGGAATTAGTACTGTTTTTTCCCATTTTCAGGTATATAGAGGTAGTGGAGGAGGTGGAGGGAGGGAGGGAAGAGGGGAGAAAAAGAGAGAGAGATGGTTTGTCATTCATCTTAGTATTCCCAATGCCTAGAACAATGACTCAGCCTGGTGGAGCCCCATGGGGGTTGTTGAATCAATGATTGAATGAATACATAGAAAGATTGAATAAAGAACTAACCACAGGAGCCCCCAACCCTGCCAGGCTGGACTCCTCACTCATTGTGCACCTACACTTCTATCCATCAGAAGCCTGGGCATTTCTGGAAAACTCTGGATTTTTCTGCCCTCCAGGAGCTGAACCAGGAAGTCATGCACCCTCTCCTTTCTTTGTGGCTCTAATTACCTGCTCATTGGCATGCAAGGACCTCCCCAGCCCTGTTCCTGAGAGGGAGTGGAAATTCTGCAAGAATTGTACCCATTAAGGCCTTTTATGATCACCATTATGTAATAAAGAGCATCTGGAGCCTGAGAAATTATTGCAAGCTTTTATTTTGTTTTAAGTATAACTATCTCCTCACACCCTTCTTCCCTTGGGTGATTGCGAGAATAGTCGTAACTGTGCTGTTGCTTTCAGGTCAAAGCTTGGGGTGGACAGCACCCACCTCCATCCTCTTTCTTGTTTCAGAATCTACCTTCCCCACCCTGCAGCAGGTGCCTCCTGATAAGCTGACCTCATGCCCAGAATTGGGTGGGCCTGAGCGGTCTAGAGATAACCATGCGGGCTGGTTCTAGGCGATGCCATGCCTGCTAAGTCTGCAGGAGGTCTGAAGACTGACTCCTCCTCTCTGTTAAGAGAGAACCCCAAGAACAAAAGGTCTATTCCTCTGGATGCTGCCCTGTCTCGATGCTGTCCTTGGACCTGCTCAGCCAGGCTGAAAAGTAGTGCCGCAGAGATGTGGCTAGCACCTGGGTCTCCAGGGACATCACTGAGCTGCTGAACCACACCTGTTCTGCCGCTGGGCTTCCTGTCATGGAGGATAACAGATTTCTTTGTTCTTTGAGTCAGTTGCATCTGAGTTTCTAATCTTCACAGCTCAAAGTATGATTAAAGAGCCCCAAGAACACAGAAATCCCAGAGAGAGGACCAACTTCTAAAGACAAACTCATTTTCCAGATCCACAGAACAGAGCGGGGCTTCCTCAGTGGGTAGGTTCTCTCTCTTCAGAGTGCCCAAAAGTTTTGTGCCTAAAGGGAGTTCTGAACCCTAGAATCTGATGGAGAAGGAAGTTCGGAGGTGTTAGGAGAGTGCTTTGCAAAATAGAACTCTTGGGTGGGTGGCATCAGTATCTTCTGGATGGAGTTTTTTTTTTTTTTTTTTTTTTTTTTTTTTTTTTTTTTTGTAAACTAAATATTCCCTGAGCAGCAATCAAGATTCCAATGTCAAAGGTTTGGGTACAACCTGGGATTTTATATTTTTAAATTCTGAATAACCCAAGAATCATTGATCTAAACCTGTATTTTTCCTCCCCAGTCCATCCCTTCTATCCACAAAATTCTTTTCTCCCCCAAATAAATCTTAACTAGAGCATTGGTATATAAAGCAGACAGAGTGGGGCTGGGTTGATGAAAGGGGGCTCAAAGATCTGTTTTGTGTCACAGTGCAGGGGACAAATCGGGGTGGGAGTGCTAAGGCATGGATGAGGAAGGCTTCTCTGAGAAGGTGATCTTACGCTGGGACCTGGGGTTGTGGAGCTGGGAGGAAAAGACCACACCCGGAATTGTGGATGCAACAGCGCTGCAACCAGAAAGAGCCAGCATACTTGAGTACTGGGCTGCACAGTGGCGTCATGGACTTCACTGTGTGCAGATTCTCTGTTGAAGACCATCCCTGAAGGTGACTGTATTGAGAGGTAGGGCTTTCAGCAGGAAATCAAGGTTAAGTGAAGCTATGAGGATGGGGGTCTCATCCAGTGGGGCTGGTGCTCTTGCAAGAAAGGAAAGAGTGATCTCTCCTTGAATGCAACTAGCAAAGGCCCGGTAAGGACACAGTGGGAAGCTGCCACCTGCAAGCCAGGGAGACAGCCCTCAGCAGGGTCTGAGCGTGCCAGCGCTGTGGCCTTGGGCTTCCATCCTCCAGAGCTGTGAGAACACAAATGTCTGTTGTTTAAACCAAACAATAGATGATATTTTGTTATGGTTGCTCAAGATAATTAGGACAAGCAACATAGCTTAAATGTCACGGGAGAGGCGGAGAGAAAAAAAAGGCACACACTAGCCCGCCCTGATTCATCTACCAATTATTCATGTAGCATAATTCAAGACACTTTCTAACGGCTGGATCTGTGTGCTCACAACACCACAGTTTATCCAGGTTTGGACACTCAAAGATGTTGCTCAACTTGTCAAAGGTCTGTTAGATTGTAAAGGACAAAGATGATTTTTGAATTTGATCTACTAAAAAAAAAAAATTCCGACTGTTTCTATGGCACCAAGAAATTTTTTACTGGTGGAAAGAATCAACAATTTTTAGAGGAGGAAAAAAACCAAGGCCACCAAAAGGGGCATGATTGATAGCGTTGGTTATCTGAAAGAGATTTGTGTCAAAGAGAGAGTGAATTGGCTTGGCTACGTGGTATACAGCCGAACACAAGAAGTAATCATATGGAAAGATTTCTCTTCCTTCTCCTCCACTTCCTTCCTCTTTTCTTTCAGTAGAATTGGAGAAGGAATACATTTTTAAAGGGTTGGAACGCGTCTGATTTGGCCAGTGTAAAAGTCCCCAACTTCTTGGAGTGTAGCTTCCAGGGAAGAGTCAAGCAAGTGTCCTCCCCTCTTCCCAGGGACAGGGAAGGCCTGTGTTACCAGTCACAGAGGGGAGGGCGGCTACCGGAGCGAGTCTCGTGGGTTCTTTTCCTCGGCTTAGTACAGAAATAAAAAGCTGAGAAACAATTTGCAAAGAGGCAGAAACTTTTATTCGATTGGCAAGTGGCAGAGAAAGCGTCGGGTCCGAGAGGAGACCAGGCAGAGTGCCTGAGCTGGCCACTGGCGTTGAGGAAGGGTCCCGGGTTTTTAAGGCATTACTCTCTGATCATTGGGTCATCCTACTGGGGGTGCCCGTTGGACAGGGGGTTTCACATATGCATGTTGATTGGCTCGGGGCTCATGGTGTTATGTATTTCTGTTAGGCCATCACAAAACACACCAAACACCGGAGTAAGGCAAAGGGTTCATTGGGGAAAACCCAGCAGACTGGAGGGGAGGGACGAAGAAGGATAAGAGAGAGAAAGAGAGTATGAGAGAGAGAGAGAGAGAGAGAGGAGCTAGTGAGGAGAGAAGAGAAAGCAGAGAGAGAAGAGAGATGAGAGGAGAGCAGACGAGAGGAGCCAAGAGAGAGGAGCCAAGAGAGCCACGTGTTCAGGAACAGGCCCTTTTAAAACTTTGCCGGAGGGCGGGCAGGGAAGCAGGAGCAGTGAATCCCATTAGGACGGGGGTGGAGCTTGACAACAGCAGTTGGGCCATGTGGCCACCTGGCTTCCAGCAGTGGTGGCAGGGGCTAGGGCCTAGGATGTAGATCAGGGTATAGATCGTGCCATACATAAAACTGGGCCAGTTTCCTAACGCATGGAGATAGTGGGGGTCTCCTGGAGACTGCCCATCTCCTGAGGGGCTCAGACCCCTCTCCTCTGCTAGCTCTGGGTGAAAGAGGGCAGCGGCCCTGCAGGTGTGATTTAAGGCTGCAAGGTCACACATGCAGCACCAGAAGCTACCAGTGGGGGAGATGCCAGCTGGCCTGGATTCAGGCTTTCCAGCCACAGCTGACGACCTGCTTGTGAGGGACTTTCTACCTATGTCTGAAGGACCCAGACTCCCAGCCCCTCTGGCAGGCCTCAGTCTGGATGTAATTTTAGCAGCTCACGGACAGGATGGCTTAACAAAAAAAACAAAACAGGACTAAGCCAACAACAAATTGTATGAACACCAAATTGTATTTAGGCAACAGATCTAGGGACAGCTTTCTTGAAATGTTTAGAGTTTGCTTGTATCTCTTTCTCTTCTTCTAATGCCTGAACATCTGGTACCATATTTGAGAGCACCTGAAAAGGGGACCTAAAGGCCGTGTGCTTTCCCTCTCTAATTTCTTAGTAGTTTTCCTATTAGAATGCTCACGATGACAAACGAGCCCCAGATGAACAACGTTCAGGAAGAGGGCCATACAGTGCAACAGTGGACCATCCATCAGGGCAGCCAGGGGACAGCTGGAATGTTTGGAGACCCTGCAAGAGCATCCAAACACCCCTGGTGCATAACTCAGGGGCTGCAAATCAGCCGTTCGTCACCGCTCCCATCTCCTATTAAAATACACAGACAGGAAAGGTCGAAGCAAAGTTCCTGAATATTAAAGGCTGCTGTTGGACGGACTGGTGCTGGAGCCAGAGATTGGCTGGCCATTCCAGTGCCCAGAGCTGTCCGATAGAGAGGCCTCCATCGCCCCTTCCTCAGTAAGTATTGGCCAAGTCACTGTCCCAACGATATTCATTTGGCAAATGCCAAGGCAGGGTTGAAATCCACTTTTTCCTGATTCTGAAATTTTCCCGTTTCCTTTCCTTTCTCGTGTCTGGAGACTCTGGGAGAAATGAGCCAATGGCCCCATGCTGGTAGGGAAGTCACTTCTCACTACTTAGATGTAACTCTGCTTTTGGTGTAGTGAACGTAGCAGATTTAGAACCACCTGTACTCAGATGTTTCCCAGTGAGCAGAGGTGATTGCATTTTTATGTTTTTCTAAGTACAATGAGCTGGCGACTGTAGAAAACCAGGAGAGAAAAATCAAGGGGCTCCAGTCTCCTTATTCTCAACTAAAGACAAAGCTGAGTATTAATTATCAGCCCAACTTCCAGCTATCTGTGGCCTGGGGCAGTCTTTGATAGTCCAAGCAACCACAACTCCAGGATGTGATGTGCGCTGGTACTAGGAGCGCCAAGAGCTGTGTGTTCACAGCCCAGAGTTTAGCCTCTGTGTACAAAACCTAGCAATTGTTTTGCGAATTCTGGATGTCTGTATCCTGTATACCACCTTCCTGGGATAGAAACTGCCTGTTTGCTTAAGTTGACAATCACAAGTTTCTTCACTTTATTTGGGTGGCAAAGGGTGAATCTTTTTCTTCTTCCAAAACAAAGAAGAGATTTAAATTTAAAGGAGCAAGCAAGCAGGATTTCTAAACACAGGGTCTTAATCAGAGGATTTACAGGTTTTTCCCTTAACTTTATTTTTAGGGATATCTTCTTTATGTGCAAATGTGCAGCTTATCTTCCAAGAAGGAGTGCAGTGTTACAAGCAACCCTGGGTTAGAACAATAACCCTTTTACAGCAGCTAATCCTACTCATAACAAAAGGGGGAACGTCAGAAAGCTGTTGACTTCAGATTTCAGATCCTGTGTAAATTAGTCCCTGAGTCTTCCCTAAGTGCAGGTTGAGAGGTAAGTTTTCAAATAGGCACAGCTGGTTAGAATCTGGGCACAGACAATTTTTACAGACGTGAAATCACACCGCTTGCTGAGATGCGTTAAGCTATTGTGTTCTCATCTGTAAAATGGAACAGTAATTGTTCCTTGTGGGCTTGCTGAACCGTCTGCAAGACAGCAGGTGTGTGAAATTCTTACCACATTGGGTGCAATGGCCGGAGCAGGGTTGATGGGAACCAGGAGCTTCTTCCACGTCTCCCATGCGGGTGCAGGGGCCCAAGGACTTGGACCGTCTTCTGCTGCTTTCCCAGGCCATGTTGTCATCTGGGTTCTTATCTCTCAAGGGGTGAGATGTTCTTAAAGGGTTAATGCAGGATCCGCCTTTTGGAGAAAGCTTGTAGTACCAGCTGCTGCCAGAGAGGGGCAGCATATAGCCACCAGCTCCAATGGGCCCAGTTTGCTGACCAGAGCATGGTGCAGTAGAGCTCAAGAATTCAACCAGTAGGCTGGAGCCTCAGGAGAGCTAGCTAAGGACTCAGAGGTAGGACAGAAACAGCAGAACTAGGGCAGAAGCAAACATGCCATAAAGGAAGCTGGAATGTCTGTGGACTTACACGCCTTCCTCCTACACACCCCCCACTCCCACTCCGAATCGCTCCTGGCATTCGTTCTCCAAGCCATTCCTTCATTCACTGACAAGCACACTGAATGCCCCTGTGGTAGCACTGACCTCGTCAAGGGGGCTGCACTGTCAGAGGCAGTACTGCAGGTTGGTGGCCGTAAAGTCCAGGGCCTGTGAGTGAGTCCAGCGTTGGGGCAGAGGCCCACGCTGATCGTGCTGCACACTGACTGCTGGTGTAGATTCCGGGGAGCCCCCGGCTGCCTGCCTGCCTGCCTCTGGCGTGGCAAAGCAAGCACAGCTGAGTCCGGGGTCCCATCCCGCTAGGGTGGCTGCGCGTTTGTGTAGTTAGTACAACAGTCTTCCAGGAGATGGCAGCAAGGAGCGATGTGGATGGGGCACCATTTTGGAGTTTATAGCCGGGCAAGGACAGGCTCTTAGAAATGGGCCAGGACTGAGCATGGAATCCTTGGGGAGCAGCTGATGTGTGCCAGGAACCTGTCTGCCTTGGAGGATGCAACGTGGGCCCTGACGAGGCACGCCGTGGCCTCTGACAAGTAAGACTCAGCCTGGCAGGAAGCTGTGAGGCCCAGGGCATTGAAACTGCACACAGAAGAGTGGACCCCAACCCATCCCCACCCCGTTTCTCAGCTCTGTGCCACCAATAAGCTGTGCAGAGATGAGCGTTATTTCCACATTTCATGTCATAGGTTGCATATTCTTCCATTAGAGGGTGGTGAGTAGGTCAACGGCAAGATAGTTTAACTTACTATTAACATTTGCTGTGTAGTTCAATTCCCTTAGCTTCAAAGTGAGTTTTCCTTGCTCTGTTTTGACTGCAGTTGATCAAAGAAAGAGTGGTAGACGCTGTTTGGGTGTGTGTGCAGAGGGAGCAGAAAATTTACAAGACAGATTAAATATCGAATGAATTTCTTTCCTTTTTATTGTGGTTAGTTTAAGGAAGGAGTTGTAAGCTGTTCAGTTATTTTAGAGAACTGGGGTTGTTTGTTACAGCAGCATAACTCATCTTACTGACCGATACACTTCCTTTCATGTCTTCTCCTTTTATTCTACCAGCTCCTTCTACTCTCCTTTGTTGCGGGTGGATGAGCGCTGGAGGTTGGCTCCCTCAGTCTTCCATTTCAGAAGTGATTACCTGGCCCCTAGTGACTAAATAAAACATTCTATCTTCAGGACCTCAATTCCTGGTTCAACAATAGGCAAATGGTCCAAGCCAGGAATGAGAATGAGCAGCGAGTTGAAGAAGCTGTCGTCTCTGGACAGAGGGGCATTTATTAAGCAGACCGCCTGTAGACCTAGAAGTGGTAGCAGCCATTTTTAGCACCCCTTGGGGAGAAGATCCCTGGGAATAAAGCCCACCACGAAAGCAAGAACTAAAATATGGCGAGGGACAGACGCATGGTGCTGTCCCTTAAGAATTCAGAGTAGTCTCAAATTCCAGTTCCCAGTGACACTCATCAGTAGCCTATATTTTTGGCTAAGTTTCTGTTATCTGTCATAGAAAAATCATACCATGGGAAGATGCCTCAAAAAGTTCATGGAAAGGCAGAATTGAAAACTTGTTATTGTGATGCCGAAAAAATTTGTAATCCATGCATACAAGTGGTTTTTAGAAAAATTGATGAAAAACGCATACTGTGGAAAACACTGCATGGGTGTGACAGTGGAGTACAGAGAAGTTAATGTGCACAGGGTCACACAGAGGGAGTCTCAAATTGGAGCCAAGACCATGAGATGCCAAAACCTTTGATGTTTTTCCTTCATGTATGTCTACTCGAGGAATTTATGGCAACCAATCTTGCCTCTTTCTAAGAGGCGGGATCGTTCTACACTGTTTTGACATCTTCTTGATCCATCCCTATCAAAGCCACGAGAGGGCAGAGCCGTGAGGTGTGCAGGAAGAGAGTCTCACTGGGGAGCTCAGCCTGGTGCCACACGTCTGTCCCTTTCTAGCTCTGTGACATTTGCCTAGCCACTGAAGCACCCGGAGCCCTAGTTTCATCATTTGCGAAGTGGAGATAAGTTGGGAGGAATAAGCGTGAAAAGTTCCCAGTACATTGTCTGACACGGAGCAGTGCTGGGGAAGCAGAAACTGTAGAGAGCAATGCACGTACTTCTAACCCCAGCCATGCTTATGTCTTAGCCGTCTGGACCCTGTCTTGTGTGTCCACAGCCTGGTGTCCAGCACGGCTCCTGGCACACAGTGCACACTCAGCAGTATGTAGGAACATCTTTTCACTTCTTCAGCTAGCTTTTGTTGAGTTTCGAAGCTGGGACAATGCTGTCTATCAAGTGGGATTCTTTTAAAAAAGATTTTTTATTTGTAAGAGAGGAGGAAATCTTCCTTCTGCTGGTTCACTTCCCAAATAGTTGCAGTGTTTAGGGCTGGTCCAGGCTGAAACCAGGAGCCAGGAATGCCATCTGGGTCTCCCACATGGGTGGTAAGAACCTAAACACTTGGGTGGTTTTACCCAGACCCAAGTACCTGGTGCTTTTCCAGGCACATTATCAGGGAACTGGATTGGAAGCTGAGTAGCTGGGACTTGAACTGGCACTCAGATGTGGAATTCTGGTGTTACAGGTGGCAGCTTAGCCTGTTGAGCCATCATGCCACAGCTTCCTCCATGTGAGATTTAAAAACAAAGATCTTATTTATTTGAAAATCAGAGTGAGAGGGAGGGGTGTTGAAGACAGAGGTATTCCATCTGCTGGTTCACTCCCCAAATGGCCACAATTGTTGGGGCATTCACAGGTTGCTGGATTGGAAGCCGAGCAGGTGCAACCTGAACTGGTGCTCAGATGTGGGACGCCTGTGTTTGCAGGTGGCGTCTTTAATTGCTGTGCCCCAGCACTGGCCCCTCCGTGTGGGATCCTTAAGATGAAGTGAGGTCCTTTGTGCCCAGGGATGAGAGGAAGGACTTGACATCTGGTATGCAAATTGACTTCAACTGGTTTTAAGCCATTGGCCAACAGCAGACCATTAGAGAAGACTTTTTTTAAAAAATCCAGTTCTCGCCCCCTTCCCTGTGGGGAGCAACCCGGACTGGACTAAGTTACTGGAATTAAGACTTATTCTATGCATCTGCTCTCCCACAATATGGCGCTGAGAAGGGAGTAACAACTTCTACGCAGCTGCCTCTCGCCAATTTGATTGACTGAGCTGCAGGAGCTGATCTTGCTCCTGATTGGAGGAGAGCAGTGTACTCGGCGTGTGGGTAGCAGAGTTGGGATTGGTGGAAGAGGACTATAAAGGAGGAGAGAGACAACATGCACCAGGAACATCTAAGAGGAACATCTATCTGAAGGAACACCTGTGCAGCCCCCGAGAGAGCCGGCCGGCGGTGTGCCGCTCCCCCGCAGAAGTGGGGAAAGTGGCCAGGGGGAACTGCCCTTCCATGGAGGTGGAAGGGTCGGTAGCCAACCCGGGAAGAACCAGCAGCAAACCCGGGAAGGGCCGAGCAGACAAAAGAACAGCGCAGGGTCCTGTGTCGTTCCTCCACGAAGAGGGGGAGCAACATAATGGTGCCGTGACTCGGATAGGAAACCTAGCAGGGAAGAAGCGGGAAGAAGTGGGAAAATACCGGAGAGAGAGACTAGCAAAGAGCCTAGGGAAAGCCGGATGGAAAATGTGCCAGAAGAAGCTATCGAAAGCCTAGGCATAGACTCGGATATGGACTGTGGGAAAGAAGTTAGGATTGAAAGCGAAAGTGAAAGCTTTCATAGACTCGGATGCGGACTATGGCGGGGAAGCTAGGAGATTGAAAGCGAAAGTGAAACCTGGAGGAGGCTTGGACTCGGATGCAGACTATGGGGAGAGGCCAGGAGAAATGAGAGGGGAATATTGTTGGAAGAAAAGTTAGGAAACATACCGGGTAGAGAAAAATGTTAGGGAAATTGAAGCCGTGGGGGCAGGCCGAGGTGGAGACGTAAGCCAGCTTGGAATTCTTCAAGTCAGCCCGGGGAGCAAAAGGCGAAAATCTGGAACCAGAGGCAGAGACGTGGGCCGCCAGGTTGGAATTCGCCAGGTTAGCCCGGGGAACTTGGACTGAATGCCAGTGGCGGAAACGTGAGCTATGCTGTGTGACTCGCAGAGGCCGCCGCGTGCAGAGAGAGCACGGGGCGCAAATAGATAGGGAACGTGGGGCTGGCGCGGAGGCCGTGGTGCGGGCGCGAAGGGGCGCGGAGACCGCGGAGCGTGCGCGCAGAGCCGGGAACCCACCGCGGGGCGGGCGCCGGGAAGCCGCGCAGATGAGAGAAGCGCGGGCTGAAGCGGCACAGAGCGGAGAAGCCGCCGTGGGGCGAGGTGTGGAGAAGCAGCCTCGGGGCGGGCGCCAGGATGCCGCAGGGATAAGAGAAACAGAAGTTTAGAAGTAAAATGAGAGAAATAAGAATGCTGGTAGATAGAAGTAAAATAGGAGAAATAGGAATGCCCGGAGATAGAGAAACAGAAAAATAAGGCCTCCCCACAACACGGCAATGAGAGAGCTTGGATTCGGTCTGCCTGATTAGTAAGACGATAAGCACCTGTGGGCAGCTGCAGGTCACCGAAGACAGGCACGTTATCAACACCAGTAAGTCTCCCCACAAGACGGCAATGAGAGGGCTTGGATTCGGTTTGCCTGACTGGTAGGGCTTGTAAGCACCTGCAGGCAGTTCTAGCAGAGCAGAGCATGCGCTGCAGGGCACCGAACACAGGCACGCATCAGCGCCTAAAAACCTCCTCACAACATGGTGAAGAGAGGACCCGGATTCGGTTTGCCTGATTGATAGGGCTTGTAAGCACCTGTGGGCAACTCTAGCAAGCAGAGCAGAGTGTGTGCCGCGGGGCACCGAAGACAGGCGCGTATCAACGCCAAAAAATAAAAAGAAAGGGGGATCTGTGGGGAGCAACCTTGACTAGACTAAGTTACTGGAATTAAGACTTATTCTATGCATCTGCTCTCCCACAATATGGCGCTGAGAAGGGAGTAACAACTTCTATGCAGCTGCCTCTCACCAATTTGATTGACTGAGCTGCAGGAGCTGATCTTGCTCCTGATTGGAGGAGAGCAGTGTACTCGGCGTGTGGGTAGCAGAGTTGGGATTGGTGGAAGAGGACTATAAAGGAGGAGAGAGACAACATGCACCAGGAATATCTAAGAGGAACATCTATCTGAAGGAACACCTGTGCAGCCCCCGAGAGAGCCGGCTGGCGGTGTGCCGCTCCCCCGCGGAAGTGGGGAAAGTGGCCAGGGGGAACTGCCCTTCCATGGAGGTGGAAGGGTCAGTAGCCAACCCGGGAAGAACCAGCAGCAAACCCAGGAAGGGTCGAGCAGACAAAAGAACAGCGCAGGGTCCTGTGTCATTCCTCCGTGAAGAGGGGGAGTGACACTTCCCTCTCCTTTTTTCTGTGTCTTCCTCACTCTGAGCCCATCCAGAGATCTCTAGATGACCTCCAGTGATACCTGCCCTACCATGTGGATGCAGCGTCCGAACTGTGCCAGAAGTGGGTGTGTGTCCATCAGGGCACAGGCAGAGTTGGGGAAGGTGTTGGGGGCAGGATGCATGGGGAGGAGGCCCTTCTTCCTGTCCAGTTCCCTTCTGCGTGGTGGTGGTGAGATGTCTAATTCCCAGCCCCCTCCCAATGATGAGATCCCAGGTGTCGCGGTGCATAGCACGCGCACAGAAGGGGACCTTTGATGAGGACACGCACCACTCACCCTCACGCAGACGCCACGACATGGTGACTTTATTTCCACCCAGTCCAGGGACGCCGCTGAGGCCTGCAAGGCTGCGATTCGGAAATGGAAATGGATTTCACAGCTGCAAACTCTGAGATGACCCAATTTGTCTTTTCCATTTCTGCCTCCCCTCCTATAACTATGGAAATCTGCATGGGCATCTCAGTGATGGGTCACATAAAATATGCAACAGGACTTCGAGCTCAGATGTGAGAGCTGTGGAATTTAAGGGCAGCTGCTCAGGCGTTCCTGGGATGGCCGCGAGAGACACAGGCCGCTCCGTGGAGGGTAGCTGCAGGCCTCTGCTCCCTCTGACACAAAGGCCTTCTCCTTCCAAGACGCCTGTCCCAAAGACAAGAGCCGGAGAGGAGATCCACGCCCCCTTATCTTTTCCATCGAACCCGGGGCTACCCATCCTCCAAAGAATATCCCAGATGGTAAACGGAACAGAAGTTTGCACATAAATTCTCCCCGGGGAATTGGTGGTTGGTGATAGCAGGCCTAATGAAATTTTTTATTGTGGTTATTACATACAATTTGTACAGTATATCATGCACGGAAATTTCTTCTATTCCTATAAATCTGGAATTGCCAGCGTAAATGCCCAGGCTTACGAAATGCTGCAGAACACAATTACCTCTAGATACAAACTCTCTTTAGGACATAAAAATCGTCGCTACTGAGAAGACTGAATTGCACGGGCAATTTTGTAAATATTTGAGTGATATATTTCCTTTTGGATAAGTTTTCATAGCCTTGGAAAGCTGTCTCGTTTCTTAAATGCTTTTGTTGTTGTATTTTTTTTTCCTGAGTATCGCTTCTGTCCTGATTGTTGTTTTCAATCATGCTTAGTAAATCAGACTATTGGGCAAATGTCATTTATAAAAGGCTCAGAACTGCACGGCCTTTGGCTGCCAGTAAGAGGATTGTCTTGATGGCACGTTTCTTAGAGATGCGAGAGCAAAGGAAAACAAGAGGAAGATTCGGGCACATCCTGCACGCTGGCCCCCATACAGTCAGTTTTCCAAGTTGGGAGTTGCAGACACTTGTTCCATTTTTAATGAGGGGCTGGTACTCGGCACGCTCTTCTCCATGCCCTGATCAATGAGAGACGTTGTTCCTGGGTGCCCCGGGCTGCTCTGCACAGCGGCAGAATGACCAGTCACAGAAAGTTCCTGCATACTTTCTAGTTAGGCATTATTATCAAGTATGATGGTGAAGGATGTTAGACCCCGGGATCAATTTTCTACAAGTTCTAATATTGGAGATAAGGAGTTCTTCCATCAGCTTCCAGCAAACAGAGAACGGAGACTGTTAAAACTCCTCATAACAGCTTCCCAGAGACGACAACAGTGATGGATTACAGACTGCTCTGCGAGTGAGGGCGCACGCTCACCGAGCAAAGAGAAAGTGTTCAGACAGAAGTCTCGCTAATGAAAGGGGAAATAAGCTCGCCCTTCCTCCCTTCCTCCATTTCTTCCTGCCTTCTCTTCCATTTTCCTTGACTCTCTCTCTCTCTCCCCCTCCCTTCTCTCCTGCCTCCCTGCTTCTCCCCCCCTCCTCTCTCTCTCCTCTCTCCCTCCTATCTCTCTCTCCCTCCTCTCTCTCTCCTCTCTCCCTTCTCTCTCTCTCTCCCTCCCTCCTCTCTTTCCCTCCTCTCTCTCTCCTCTCTTCTCTCTCTCCCACCTCTCTCTTGCCCTCCTCTGTCTCTCTCTCCTCTCCCCCTTCTCTCTCTCCCTTCTCTCTCTCTCTCTCTCTCTCTCTCTCTCATCTCAGTTAATCCCTCGTATCAACCCATGTGTTCCTTACTATCATTCTGCCTTTTACAAACAAGGCAAATAAAGTCCAGAGAGACCAAGTCCCTCGCTCGAGCAGCCGGGATCTCAATCCAGTCAACGTGGATCTGGTCCCACCGGCATGCAGTTGTCCTGCTTTGCAGCTTCCCCCTGCTTTCCCCATTTGCCCCAAGGGTTATGGAACAGCACAGAAGCGTGTTCCCCGGATGCTCCAGCGCCGTGAAATGGATGTTTGAGAAATGAAGAGAAGATTGATGCACTCTCCCCAGGCCAACATGAGAAATTATGTTTGTACTCCATGCATGGGAACCCAAAGAAGGAATTTTATTAAAGGCAGGTAAAGTGCTAGAGAGAGCTTGGGACCCCATAAGAGATGTTCAGAAAATGGGGACCAGAATTGCATTAAATAAATTGGGCAAAAGGCAAAAATAAAGAATATGAATTTGTATTTACCAAAGAGGTAAATATCCATTGAAAATGTCAAACAAGGGGACCAGGGTCATGAATCAAACTCGCACTCTGTGATGTGGGATGCAGGGGTCTTAACCATTAGGTTAAATGGCTACTCCCATGCACTTGGCTTTTACTTACTATTCTGTTGTTAGGAACGATGGGGATTTGGATATGGGTAAGTTTTGGTGCAGTGGCTGGGCCACGGCTTGGGACACCTACATCCCATGTCAGACCGTCTGTCTGGGTTCTGGTCCTGGCTCCGCTCTCTAGTCCAGATTCCTGCTGATGCACAACCTGGACACAGTTGTGATGGCTCAAGGTTTGTTCCCTGCGACCCACACGGGAGACCAAGATCAAGTTCTGACTCTTGGCTTTGGCCGGGCCCAGCCTTGTTGTTATGGGTGTTTGGGGAGTGAGCCAGCAGATGCAAGATCACTTTCTGCTCCTGTTTGTCTCTCTGCCTTTTAAATAAATGTATAAAGTAGAAATAAATAGTAAATTTTTCAAAAATTTAGAAAGATAAAGTAGAAATAAATAAACCTTTAAAAAATTTGGAAACAGTATTCAACAACGGGAGAATGCTTGTATCAACACACATTGACACGTGTATAAACACGCATGCAGTATTTGGAAACATGAATTTTGAAGACTCAGGACATAAAGCTACATGCTAATGTAGTGTTAGGTGGGAAATACAGCCTGCAAAATCGCACAAGTCATATGGTTGTAATTGAATACAACTGAGAAAGGAAGTGCATTAGAAAAGTAGGCGTGTGGGATTACAGGTGACTCACATCATCTGTGTTATATTTGTTGGTGTTTCCTCAGATTCCTGCCATGAACCTGTGTGAATACGTTAGGAAGAGAATGATTAATCCCCATACTGATGACAGGTTTAATTCTTGAGTACATGGTGGGTGGCATCTGGTATATATGGGTAAACGTAAAAGCAGGTGGTGAAGTGCCCTCCCACCCCCACTACCCCTTTCCGGTTGAGTGTATTTCTTGCCCTGGAGGAAGACACCGTTTTCTCTTTGGGATCAGACCAGCTGGTGCACCTGCATCACCTACACACCTGACTGTGAGATGCTATCTCCTGTGGTTGGGAAAGAATTGAAACTGGCCATTAACACTGGCAGGGTGACATGTTTAATTAGCTTAATCAGCAATAAATAACGGTTCCTATTTGGGAGGCACTGTTTTCAGTGCCCCAGAATATTAATATATTTATCTGTCATAAAAATTCTATGAGGTTGTACAACAGTGCAACCACTGTGGAAAGCAGTTTGGAGTTCTGCAGGAACTTAAATGTGGAAGTTGCACCCTTAGGTACAGTGGCTCTTCCTCCTCTTATTTGCAAATTCTTCTATTTGTTGAAATTTATCTGTAATGCCCAAATCAATACTGCATAGATGTGCACACAGTTGCAAAAAACTGAGTTCCCTGATGCACAGGTCCCTAGCTCAGGTGGACCAAGGAGGCGATACTCTGCCTACCTGTTCCAGCTCAAGCAGAGATGACCCGGGTTTGCAGCCAGTCAGGGGCAGTTCAGAGAAGGGCAAGGAGCGCTGGCTCTGGGGTCAGGTGGGCAGGGTGAGGAGCCCCAGCCCTGGCACTCTTGGTGAGGTGGCCTCTGGCAAGTCACTCAGACACTCCTGAACCTTGTTTTTCCTTTCGCAAAATAAACAAAATAGAGTCTACTGGGATGAGCTTTTTCAGATTTAAGATTATAATCTGTGTGAGGTAGGTATATCTGTGCAAGGTTATTTCAGAAACTGTGGGCAAGTGGGATTGAAGGACAACTTTATTTTGCTGCAACAGTTTTTGAAGGCCATGTAGTTTTTCATATTGTACACTCCCCATGAACTTTTTGAAGGCTCCAATTTCTCCTGGGAACCAGGGTTCAGTGTTTGCTAATTCAGTGTTTGCTGTGACTTTATCAAACAAGGTCACTGGGAATAATAAATATTGACTGTAAATACCCAAAAGAATTGAAAAGAAGTATTAAAATACTTACCATGCATATTCATAGCAGCACTAGTCACAGAAGTTTAAAGATGGAAACCCAAATATTCATCGATAGATAAACAAAATGTGGCATATCCATGTCATGGAACATGACTGATTGATAAAAAGGAAGGTAGGATTAATATATGCTACAGTGTGGGTGAATCTCAAAAGCATTATGGCAAGTGAGAGAAGCCATATGCAAAAGGTAACATATTGCATAATTCTATCTTATAAAATAGTCAAATCAGTGGAGATGCAAAGTGGATTAGTGGTTGGCAGGTGCTGGGGCAGGGAAAAATGGAAAATGAGTAATGGGTATGGGATTTCCTTGTTGATGAAGATGTTTTGGAACTAGATAGAGTTCATGGTTACATAACATTCTGAACGTATTAAATGCCACTTAATTGTACATTTTAAAATACTGTATATTGCATGAACTGCATCTAAATAACCATATGCTTAGGGATGAATATTAGGCTGCTTTTACCAGGTTATTTGTTCAAGGCACCCAACTCTAAGTGGAGGAGTTTGTGTTTGAACCCAGCCTTCACACAGCGTGTAATCAGTAGACACCACTTCCTTTCCCTTCTACCTCCTTGGCAAGCAAGAGCTTCCTAAGATTTCTCTGGACGTCTGCCTTGCCTTTTGTAGAGAGAACAAACATACGTATCTGTCCAGTTTCTCTTGTCTCTTGCTTAAAATTTCAGTTTGCTCCTCTTCTACCAGGAAAGGCTTTGCAAACCCACTCCACTGTGAAAACCAAGCATGCAGCAGGACACGTGGCATGGAACACAGGAGAACATCCATGACTGAAAAGTAATAATAAAACAAAAAAAAATTGTAGATGTCCAGACCTGCACTTTTGTAAATGATGTAGGGGAAGAGTAATGGGCCCGGGGAGAGAAGCCCGACTGCGTTCCCTTGGGTCCCGAAGATTTATCACCTACACATGCAGGATGCTACAGAAAAGGAGGGCTGGTGACCACGGCAATAACTCACCAGCCAGCCATGCGGTCTGCTGCCCACTGATAGTCCCTGCAGATCCCCTGCAGCCATCTGCTGGGCGGGGCCTCGCTCTGACAACCTGCCCCTTCTCCCACTCCAGGCTCGCTCTGTAGCTGAGGTTCATGTAGTGCACGGGGCATGGGCGAGGACCACGTTTCAATTGAAGATTTTTACCCTGGTTAGAAAAATGCATCCTATTTTATGGTGGCTGGGAAAGGCGAGGCAGAAGTAGGCCAACAAAATGAAACCCCACTTTTGACCTTTCCTAGAGGGGAAAAAGGGAGGGCACAGAGCGAGAGGGTTCTGAGGCTAAATTTCCCTTTTGCAGGCATTTTTGATGCAGTTGGTGAAGTCTCTGAACTAGCCTTCATCTGAGATGTCCAGCTTCCGAGTGGTTTCTGAGACTGATAGAAAGCAATGAAGGGGATTTGTATTGTTTCAGGATAAACGTGATTGTAGTAGCAGAAACAAAGGTTTTCATTAAAAATACAATTGAAAATGAACGCACGGATGACAGAATGGAATCTGCTCTCCTTTTCTCTCCCCTCCCTCCTACCCAAGTTCTTATAAAATGGGAACATTTTTCTTGTACATGTATGTTAGTAAATATGGTAACTCAGTTTCTGATTTTCTGAATTCATTCATTTAATGTTTTAAAGATTTATTTATTTATTTGAAAGAATTAGAGAGAGATGGCTGAATGGCTAGGGCTGGGCCAGGCCCAAGTACTTGGGCCATCTTCCACTGCTTTCCCAGGCCATTAGCAGGGAGCTGGATGGGAAGTGGAGCAGCTGGGACTAGAACCAGTGCCCAGATGGATGCCAGTGTCACAGGCAGTGGCTTACCCAGTCACCCAATGCTGGGCCCCATTCATTCAGTTTTGCCAAGTAACTCTCAGGAGCTCATTCCGTATAATGGAGTATTATTCACAAAAGGAGGAAGCATTAATATATGCTATGTCAAATGAAAGAAGCCAGATACAAGAGGTAACATACTGCATAATTCTTTTGACACAATGGAGTTGTTCAGTCGCAGGGAACCACTGGGAACCAAGTTTTCAAGTCGGCTGACTGGCTGCCTTCTCCTCAGTAGCAGGTTCTTGCGCCTGGGACCAGGGGGTTGGTGTCTCCTGCGTCCCAGTCCTGTGGCACCAGTGATGGTCATGTGCACTGATGGGGTTCCTGGAGTTTGAAGAGAGAAGATGAAATCCTTTACTGAAGATAGTGGGGGGTAGGGATACTCTGCCTTCCAGCCGCCTTTGAGGATTCTGCATAACTTCTGCTGTCTAACGTGGAATGATTTCTAACCAAACATACAGGCAGAGTCCCACTCCCAATACCCCCGTGATGCAATCTGGGGAGCTGATGTCCCAAACGGATGACCCACCGTGATCAGTGTGGGAGGTTCCACCGAGCAAGTCGGATTCCCTCGGGATAGTTATCGCCTTTGTTTCTTAGATTCTTCACCCAAGCAGAACCAAAGATGTGAAAATACTCATTCCGGATGTTGACATTTGCTTTGGGCTCCTGAAAGCCGTAGGTGTCTATGAGGCCTGCATCAGAGCTGTGGTGTGAATTGAAGGAGCCGGGCAGCATAGGGACATAGAGCAGTGACGAGGCACGTATGTGAGAGGTGGACAGCTCAGTCCTGTTCCTTCACAGCTGAATGAACTTGAACAAATAATCTTTCAGGACCTGAGTGCCCATCATGTGCTGAAGTGCAGGAATTTTGTGAGCAGGTTGTTCCATTGTTGACAGGTTAAAATTGGCCCAGGTCAGGATGATCACACCAAAGAAGCCAGCAAACACTATCAAGCAAGGCTCTTCCTCCTACCTCCTCCTGGAGAGCTGGTCTACCAGTCTACCACCTCTCAGTTCCTTCCTAAGTATTTTGGCAAGGATGGTAATCAGGTATCTTATGTAGAGGTCTCAGCTCAGTGTCTGACATCACTACTATATACAACAATACTTAAACAGTAACAATGTTACAAAGTGCTCTGAACAAAGCAAGTCCTCAAAGATTCTCAGTCTCTCCCATACCTATTAATTATCCTCATTTCTACCAAGAAATTTTAATGAATCTATGTAAAATGAAGACTCTACGGGGCCGATTTGTCTGCAAGTCTTTCTTTAGACCCTTAAAGTAGAAAATTCTTGTCTTCTCCTTGGCAGTAGTCTAGGGTAGACATTTGGACATCCATATAGCACAGAAACAGAAGCCAGGCACAATCCCCATTGTCACTTTCTCATCCCATTTGTTCTCCTTGGCTGCCACTACACCTGAGTGACTGGGGTTTCTCTTCTTGCCATCAACTGTCAACACCCATGGTGGCCCCGGTAGGTACAAAGCACGATTTATCCACGAGCAGTGGCAGCATCATTGTTTATGAGATGATAACTGCTTCAGGTAGCAGCAAGTTCCAACATTAGCACAACAAAAGCTTTGAGCTGGACCATCTGTAGCCACGTGGACAATCTGGTGGGCTTGCCAAAGCCATTTATCCGTGTCGAGTGCATATCCACTCTGGCCAGTCCTCATGCTGAGCAGAAAGGAAATTTAAAGAAAGACCCATCATTTATCATTGTAGACAGCTGGGCTGGAGTGTGGGCAGAGAACATTTTTTTTTTCCTTGAGAAAAACAAAGACCCTGAAGATGGCTATTGCTTGCTCAGCTCCAAGCTTCTTGCTAACTACAATCCTTCTAGCTTATACTTTTTCTTCTTGCTTTTCTAGACTGTAGAAGGAAAGTTGTAGCCTTGGATGCTTGTTTCCCTACCCCAAAATATCATGACCAGGTGGCACCTGGAATTGAGCTGGAGTGAGCGTGTTTATTAGTGCCTTCTGAAAGGGGATTGCAAAATGGAACCTTTGTTCCGTGTCAAGGAAATCACCTGCACCAGAGGCTGCTGACTTGGGTGCTCACAGACCTCAGTGTGCAGCCACGTTGAGTCTGCTGCTTTCTGGGTAAACTGGGACTTGGGAATTCTCCTCTCTGAACCTGGGCTTCGTGTTATGCACCATGGAGCATTGTCTGTGTAGACAAGGCTGTATTCAGGCTTTCATAGTCATCCTCTCCATGAAAAAACATGGGTTTTTAAAATATGAACACAAATATACTTACATATTAGCTCATTTTCTTTAACCTAAGCTTTATTCTCCCCTTCTGTTTTTAAAAGAAAACATTTCCACAGACTCTGAAAATTACTATGATCCCTAGGTACTGTGCCTGTTGTGCCTGATGGATAACGTGTGTGTGTGTGTGTGTGTACATGTGAAGCACCTGACGTAGTTGTCTACAACAGATTAGCAAGGTGAACCAAAGTCTCTGTGAGCAAGATGCCACTTGGAATGCATGCATTCCACCTTGCAGTGTCTGGGTTTGTGGTCTGGCCCCACTCCTTTTTTTTTTTTTTTTTTTTGACAGGCAGAGTGGACAGTGAGAGAGAGAGACAGAGAGAAAGGTCTTCCTTTTGCCATTGGTTCACCCTCCATGACCGGCGCACTGTGCTGATCCGAAGCCAGGAGCCAGGTGCTTCTCCTGGTCTCCCATGGGGTGCAGGGCCCAAGCACTGGGGCCATCCTCCACTGCCTTCCCGGGCCACAGCAGAGAGCTGGCCTGGAAGAGGGGCAACCGGGACAGAATCCGGCGCCCTGACCGGGACTAGAACCCGGTGTGCCTGCGCCACATGGCGGAGGATTAGCCTAGTGAGCCGCGGCACCGGCTTTGGCCCCACTTCTGATTCAGGCTTCTTACTGGAAAGCAGCAGATGATGGCGCTAGGAGTTGGGTCCCTGCCATCCAAACGGGATTCAGTTCCAGGCTCCTGCCTTGACCTGTCCTAGCCCTGACCGTTGCCAGCATGTGGGGGAGTGGACCAGCAGATGGAAGGTCTCCTAGCTGTCTCTGTCTCTCTGCCTTTGAAATAAAATGAAGATAATAACAAAAAAATGTTGAAGTAGTGCTGCAAATCTAAACTCACATCCAGAAATTAGGATTTCTGCTTTAAAATCCCAATCCTCTGCTGCTTATAGCTGTGCGAGTTTGGAGAAGCTGCTTTATATGTGTATCCACATACATCTCTATATCACGTATCATGTGCAGGTATCTGAACTGTATCGACATGTCCAAAACACATTTGAAATGGTTAAGGTACCACTAGTCCTACTACCTACCTCCTCCACTACTCCAAAGGTTGGTTGTGAGGGCTGTTTGAGTTAATTCACATAAAACTCTTAAGTCAGCTGTTTGGAATCTAATAATTCTTTGCTAAATGTTAGCTCCTCCCTGGCTCATTCTGCTAATGGTCTTATTTATAGGACTGCAAGGCCATTGAGAAACAGTCGACATATGGTCAAGAGCAGAACCTCTGGGGTTGGAAGCCCATGAATAAGAAATAAATACCTGAGGAAACATCATTGCTGCACTGAGCTTCCAACCCAAGCCATTCTGCTCTGCAGTTTTTTTTTTTTTTAACCAAATCCCATGTAAATCACCAGTGTTGCACATATACAAAAATAGATGGTTAATGATGCATGAGCACATTTTATAGGAATCCACTTGACCTGCAGGGGATCAATTCCATGATTTGATTAAAGGCTGAACCTTTCAGAGTCCAGCTTTGGCCCCCATATTTACAGATAAGTCTCCAAAGCTGATAGGTCCTGGCATCCAAGAGTCAGCAAGGAAAGGTGATCTTACAGCTTCTGCTTCCATGAGATGAAATATAGCCAGTCATGCCACTCATTGGCTGCATCATTTTTTTTTTGACAGGCAGAGTAGACAGTGAGAGAGAGAGACAGAGAGAAAGGTCTTCCTTTGCCGTTGGTTCACCCTCCAATGGCTGCCGTGGCCAGCGCGCTGCGGCCGGCGCACCGCGCTGATCCGATGGCAGGAGCCAGGTACTTCTCCTGGTTTCCCATGGGGTGCAGGGCCCAAGCACTTGGGCCATCCTCCACTGCACTCCCGGGCCATAGCAGAGAGCTGGCCTGGAAGAGAGGCAACCGGGACAGAATCCGGCGCCCCGACGGGGACTAGAACCTGGTGTGCCGGCGCCACAAGGTGGAGGATTAGCCTAGTGAGCCGCGGCGCTGGCCTGCATCATTTTTGATAACTCTCATGTGCTCTTGGTCTGTTTTCTCATTGGTAAAATAGCAGAATTCATCTAAGGAAGCATGTTTGCAACTTTGCTTCTCAGACTGTAGGGGTTTCCAGTGGCTCCTGGGGAAGTCCAGCAGGCAAGACCCTGCATCTCACTTCTAGAAAATTCCACTGTCATCTAACCTTCTGGGTGTCAGAGAAGGTTTGGGTTGAACAAAGAGCTTCATGAGTAAAAAATGTATTGTGTGCAAAACACTGGGCTGCGTGACATCTCCATTTAATATTAATTATTATATTTGTCTGAGATAAAATTGAATAAGAATATGCATAAGATGTCACATTCAAGCCCCCAAAGAAAACCATCCAAGTGGAGGATCAGGGGATGTGCTTAGGAAAACACACATGAAGACTGCTTGATGTTTGGGTTGAGGGAGAGCTTGGCATGAGTTATAATCATGATGTTATCCCAAGAGAATAAGCCAGCGTAACTATCAGCTGCCACCATGCCCAGCACCACATGGGGCACAGCCTAAGGAAAAGAACCAGAAAGGTGGCTTCCTCCTCTACTTGGTTATGCCATACCCTGTGAATTCTGAACTTTCAGGGGGCAGCCAGGGGGATGATCTCTTCTGCATGCCATCCTGAAAGCCATTCTAAGTGGACTATTGAAGACCCAGCCATGAGACCAGGAGAGGAGAGTCAGCACTTGGTCACGAGACAGTTATCCTCATACACTGGAAGGTGCATCAGGAGTAGAGACACAGTCAATCGATACAGAAAAGCATGTTTAGGTTTGCGGTCCTCAGACAAGTGTAGCAGTGGAGTGGGCTGCCTTGGAAAGCATGTCACAGAGGATGTGCAAACAGAAACGGGAGCGTGTCTGGGAAGGAAGCTGTCAATTAGCTCAGCATTCGGTCTGAGCACCGATTCTGTCCTATGCCTTGTTCCCGGTCTGCACGGAAGTGAATTAGAACCTGAGACTAAGCATGAATAAAGTTTTATAGCATTGTGTCAGGGTGCTTTTATATGTCCTGAATTATCTAATAAAAATGAAATAATCTGGGTTTAGTACTGTATGTTTAACTTAGTTCTTCTAAGAACTTCTTTTTAAAAATAAGTACTTATGGGGGCGGCACCATGGCTCACTTAGTTAATCCTCCGCCTACGGCGCCAGCATCCCATATGGGCACCGGGTTCTAGTCCCAGTTGCTCCTCTTCCAGGCCAGCTCTCTGCTGTGGTCTGGGAAGGCAGTGGAGGATGGCCCAAGTGCCTGGGCCCTGCACCCCATGGGAGACCAGGAGGAAGCACCTGGCTCCTGGTTTCGGATTGGCGTAGCTCCAGCTGTAGCAGCCATTTGGGGGGTGAACCAATGGAAGGAAGACATTTCTCTCTGCCTCTCTCTCTCTAACTCTTGCTGTCAAATAAATTTAAAAAAGTACATGTGGGGGCCAACATTTAGCCTGTGAAGACGCCCGTATCCCATATCAGGGCATTGGGGTTTGATTCCTGGCTCCAGCTCCCTGTCATGCAGTCATGGTACCAGTGAGTGGGTTCCTGTCCCCTACATGGAAGACCTAGATTGCATTCCCAGCTCCCTGCTCCAGCCCTAGCCCAGCCCCAGTCATTGTAGGCATTTGCACAGTGAGCCAACAGATGGACACGCTCCTTCTGCCTAGCTGTCTCTCTAGTACTCCAATAAACACATTTTAAAAAGCAAATAAAATAAATGCCCTGGTTTGTGGATGCATAAAAATCTAAATCTAAAAAAATCAAATCCTTCACCATGGATACTGGTGAGAAGTCACAGTATGGAAGATTTTCCATTATTGGGTGAGATAGTTGGGCTTGACCATGTTATAGACCTACTAAGACTGAATTATATACACTGAAGTGAACAATATGGAAATTCTGTAGCACAGTTACAGGCACACTATATATATCCCATACAGTCATTCTTATCTGAATGCCATGATTACTATAGGGTATACCTTGGTGGTCAACTTTTTTTTTTTTTTTTTGAGAGGCAGAGTGGACAGTGAGAGAGAGAGAGACAGAGAGAAAGGTCTTCCTTTGCCGTTGGTTCACCCTCCAATGGCTGCCGCGGCCGGCGCACCGCACTGATCCAAAGGCAGGAGCCAGGTGCTTCTCCTGGTCTCCCATGGGGTGCAGGGCCCAAGCACTTGGGCCATCCTCCACTGCACTCCCGGGCCACAGCAGAGAGCTGGCCTGGAAGAGGGGCAACTGGGACTAGAACCCGGTGTGTTGGCGCCGCAGGCGGAGGATTAGCCTATTGAGCCAGGGCACTGGCCACGGTCAACTTTTGATGCATAAAAATTCAAATGTCCTATTTATCTGGGACAAAAGTTTGAAACTTACTTGCAGTTGCACAGTTTTGCCTCTGTGACTTGATGGGACATACAGATACACACATGCATACACCTGCACACTTACGCTTTCCTTACACTGTGGGAAAATACTCTGAAAAGAACCTTTCCTACCATGAGGTTTGCTTTTGTTTGTGCAACATTCATCAAACAGGACGAGCTGAAGCAATTGCTACTTATAGATTTGTCCATTTTTTGGAAAACTTTTCTATTTGAATGGAGCTTTGGAAACAGACATTGGTATTTGAGCTCTGGTAGCAAATGACTCACAAATGACCTGCCTACTCACCTCTATTTTGGATCAACAAAATGGGAATAGGATCGGCCACTAGGTGGCAAACTCAAACTCTCCCAGCTCCTGCTGCAAACCACTGTTCAAATACACTGCCCAGAACAGGTACAGCACACACAAAAGGCGACCAACTAGAAGTGAAGTGCAGAGTGGGCGAAGTTGGATTGAATGATCCTGACCACTCCTGCCCAAGGACTTTGTTTCCTTGGTGAGGAAGCTGGGAAAGCATGCTCCAACTAATTCCATCCTAATTTACTCCTGCTTTCCATTGCACAGTGTGGGTTTGATTGTTGTTCTTGTTTTTTCTTCTTTTATGCAGAATGATAAATTAAAGGTCCCTTCCAGATCTTCCTACGTCCTAACGCATCTCACTAATGAGTCGAGGTTCCATTCAGGTTGCCACCGTGGGAGGATCAGGTGTCAGGCCACCTCCTCGAAGGTCACTTTAATTAACAAGTACTTTCCTCTGCTCAGGGGTGTGAGCCATCACAGATGTAGCCAGGGGCTTGAACACAGCTGAAATCAAAATGAATGTGTGTGCTGTCTTGGACAGATGAGACCCCAGCCTGCCACACCATAGCATGCGGAGTGACGGCTTTTCCTTTTGAAAGCAGCCACTCCCCATCATGAAGTTGGAAGACACCCATAAGCCTGTCCACTTTTGGCAGGTTTGAGGCGTCCAGATGTCCATCATGAAATGGGTTATTTAATGTATCTGTGGGCTGTTTGCAAAATGGGAAAGCCTCCATTTTTGCAAACATCAAGTGGGCAGGTGCCAAATTTGTTTGCCACCAACACCAACATGTACATGGGTATTAAGTGCCAATAAAGGGTCCTTTCTATTCAATCCAATGCAAATCCAACATTTGCATTTCAATTCATATCGACTTAATTCTATTTCCTGCACAGAAGGAGCCACATTAGGCCACCCTGCCAAACTGGTATCTCCTGAACCTCTTCCCTGTGGGGCAATTATCAAAATTACCCATCTCTGTATCACTTGGATGTAGAAAGATGCTGATCCTTACCCTCTTCGTCACTCATCATCACATCAGACTTTACTGAAAAGAAGCAAAAAAATAACCCTGGTTTAGGTAAGGTGCCTTTAAGATGTGATTCTAGAGAAATCATTCATTTTGGACAGAAACCAAAGTATAGGCATTGTCAGGCTGCCAACACTAGATGCTTTACTCAAGCCCATCTCCATAAATCTATGGCTCTCAGCTGTGTGTGTGTGTGTGTGTGAGAGAGAGAGAGAGAGAGAGGGAGAGAGGGAGAGAGGGAGAGAGAGAGAGAATGTGTGCAGGGGTGTATGAGATGTACATCTTTGAAAACATGTTTAAAACAATGGGTTCATTCCCCAGGAAAAATATGTGTATCGTAAAAATGTGTGTATGTGTATACATACACACATACTAAAAATAACAGTTTTTAGAAGGGGTTCATAGACCTTCCTGGTGTCTGCATTAAGGACCTGATCCATATGTTATGTTTGGCTCCGAGTACACTGAGCACTTTACTGAAATTTTAAAAAATGGTAACCCTCAGAATACTGATCTTCTGTCTTCGTTCAATGTGGAAGACAAGAGTTCATTCATCACATTTATGTAATTTAGACCAAGTATTATTAATGAAAGACACTTCCTTTAAAGGTCCTATTGGAGTAAGCAGGTACACTGACTGTGTTACACAAATTGGAACGGATTGTTCTGATGAATGTATTGAATCAACATGTGACCCTCTGTAGGGTCTTCTGGGCTCGGACAAACTCTTGGACCCCTTGGGATATCATGACTGAGGGGCCTCTGAGGAACAGAACATGCCGTTCTGCATGCCTGCTTGCTACCCCAGCCTCTGCTCGGACCCCGAGTCTGAGAAGCCTGACCCCACCTTTCACAAACCACACTGTCTTCTGGTTGATACGCAGTTTGACCAATGTGGAAAGTGGCCCTTACCCAAGTTCCATATCTGCTGGCCAGTTCTGCTCATCATTATTCTTGTCTGAGCCCCACAGAACGTGTCATCCACACCACTCAGGTTATTATTGTAATTGCTCACTGACCGTTTTTCCAGTTCCTTTACACATGGACCTACTGGGGGCATTTCCCTTCCTGCCCTCTGTCCCCAAAATACCTGGTGTTAATCTCATCCCCGTAACTGAGCCAATTTCAGATGAAGCTAGAAATTTATAAAAGACTCATGTCTAACATCTTGTGGGCATTTTGAATGTTTCTCATTTTCGTTTTCCTCTCCAGCTTAACTGCAATCTAACAAGCCACATTTGGGGCATCACCACCTCCGGGAAGCTTTTCTTGATTTGCCTTTACTGGGTCAGCACAGACCTTGCTTGTTCACATGCCCTCTGCATCTATTTGTAGCACAGCGATTGCCACAGTGTTACCGCGATCTGTTTACACTTCTGTCCTCCACTGGACTGCGAGTTTGACTCAGAATTTTTGTCCGGACAGAAACATTGTGCCTGATTTTCTTGAAACCCAAGTACATAGCACAATGCCTGATCCACAGTAGCTCTGGTGACCAGGAAAACCATGGAAGAAAGTGTCCTGTTATTTTTTTTCTGCACTACAAGGTCACAGTCATTGCCACCTCCTTTGTCCTCTCCCTTCTGGGTTTGCCCCTTCTGTCTGCAGTGAGCCAAGCTCTGCTGGTTAGTAACCTGCCTGGGACAGCTGGATTAGCTTCTTTGTTCTGGGTCATTTCTGTGTCCGAGGTGTGTTCCCAAGTCCCTTCCCCTGCCAGCCACGCCAGCTTCCTCCTGCTTCCATCACTGCCCTGCCTCCGTTCTACCAGTTCTCCATCCGAGATAGTAGGTTTCACGTTGGCATTGGCCTCTGCTGCTTTGCTTTGCTTACTGATGCTTACGCATATTGCACATTGGCAGATCTGTGAGCTACTGATCTTTGTTTTCCATCATTCAGCACCCGATGCCTTTTGGGATGGACTCATCCACTCACTTGCTGACTGGGAAGTTTCTTGCCCTCTTTCCTCTTCTGTAGGGTGAGTTTGGAAGGGGGGAGGGCTCCGTTTCTTGCAGGGCACACACAGGGTTCTCAAGCAGCCTGTCTATAAAGCACCTCCGTACAGCAGCTTAGACAGCCGGCGGCAGCACTCAAACATCAGCACCAGCAGGAACCACTGGAGCTACTCAGCGAGGAGAGTGGTGCGCAGTCTCCTTCCAGATCTTCCCATTCGGGGTGCGTAGGAGAGCCAGGGCCTGCGAGTCCGATTCGCAGTCCCAGGTGGTGCTGAGGTCAGGTGTGTGGCTCGCAGAGGTCAGGTGTGTGGCTCCCAGGCTGTGAGTGTCACCGAGACCAGGACTGGCTTTTCCATCCTGAAGGGTGGGGCATCAGTCTCCATAGTAGCTCTGTCTAAGAGCTGTCTTAGAAGACGGCAGGCACAGCTTGGAAACATGGATTTCACTTGGGGGACGGCATGCATTCTGGCAAGGGCACCAATTTTGGAGAGACATTGGTGAGAATCCTAGCTAGGACACATACTGGCCGTGTTGATGTGAGAATACCACTTACCCCTTTAAAATTATTTATTTTACTTATCTGAAAGGGAGAAAGAGGGAGGGAGAGGGGAGAGAGAGGGAGAGAAGGAGAGAATATGAACTGATTTCCATCCATTGGCTCACTCCCCAAATGCCCCTATTAGCTAGAGCTGGGCCAGTTTGAAGCCAGGAGCTGGGAACTCAATCTGGGGCTCCCACATGGGTGGCAGGCACCCAAGTACGTGGGCCATCATCCCCCTGCCTCCCGGGATGCACATAAGCAGTAGCTGGAGTCAGGAGAGGAGCTGGGACTCGAACCCAAGCACTCTGATATGGGGCGTGGATGTCTCAAATGCACAAAATGCCTGCTCACACTGAACTTTTTATGGCATCAACGTCCTGCTATATAAATTGGTTTATTTTTCTAGTATTTTTAGGAACATAGAGACAGCATAAAAGAATAGCTTCCGTGGTGTCTGTTATGTAGTAGCTACTCTCTAAGTGGCAACTGCTATATTTCTATCATTATGGCTAATATCCCCTAAAATCGCAATGATCAGATCCTAGTCCAAAGTGAATCAGAAACAGAAAGATTTTCCAGAGTGCCCCCCCTGCACCCCCTACCCCACACTCCCTCCTGGCTGTGGCGTCTCTGTAAGTGTTAATGCTGAGATGAGAAGCCCCCTTCATGGTATTTTAAATACCATGGGAAGTCAGATTTTGACAGCTCCCGTGTGCACCAATGTGCTGAGCAGGAAGGCGGAGGCTCGCTCCCCGCCGCGTGGAGGTGTGCAAAGTGGCTGATGAGCCAGATATTGTTAAAGTTTCATAGGTGTGAGGCAGCCTCCGCTAATGAGAGTTTTAGGGAATTTCTCAAATCTAAAGTGAAGGGTGCCAAGAGTGGAACATGACCTTGGGGCTTTCCTGTACATGTTAACTAATATTACAAAGAACTCTCAGAAAACCCTGTGAAGTCAACTTCTGCCGGGGAACGGGGTGGGAGGGGGGACAGGTGAGGCTCCTTGGCCTGGGAACCGAGTTAATGATGACTGCTATAAATAGACCTGCTCCCAAGGCTGGGGCAGAAAATCATGGGTCGTGTGCTGCCAGCCAGAAATCGGGTCAAGGGTCCTCACCACAGGCTTTTATTTGGATACAAGAGAGCCAGCCAAGTGCATGGCAGCCAGGAGCTCCAGCCCCACCCCCCAAGCTCTTCCAAGGAGTCAAATCTGTCACAAGTGAACACACCCTGGGAGGGACCTTGACTCACAGAGCGTGGGTGGGCTTGGAGGGGAAACCAAGGCAACCTGCACACCTGCTATGTGTCAAACCCTGCGGTTGGCAGCTCATGTGGGCTGTTCCCATCCTCTGTTGGAGACTGGCAAAAGCATCCTGGTGCTAATTTTTTAAATGATTTATTCATTCTATTTGAGAGGAAGGGAGGGAGACAGGGAGAGAGAGAGAAAAAAAATGCCCGGGAACCAGGAACTCAATTAGGTGTTCCACATAGGCAGCAGGCACTCAAGTACCTGAGCCACCATTGCTGCCTCTCTCGTTGTGTGTCAGTAGGAAGCTGAAATAGGGAGTGGAGCTGAGACTCGAACCCAGGCATATGGGACGTGGGTATCGCAAGGGGTGTCTTAACTGCTGCTCTAAACACCTCCCCCTCGTCCCCATCTCAGAGGTGGTACAGCTGATATCTGGAGAAGCCAAGATGAGAAACATCCCAAAGTTCACATAAATGCTAACTGGCGGGCATGAGGCTTAAATGGAGCACTAGTCCTGGCCATCGTGAAAGAAATGAGAGCTGGCCCAGGATCCAAGAGGATTCAGAAGTAGAGCTGGGATTTGCACCGAGCTCAGACTCCCCTGGATGAGGTGGGGAGAATGCACAGGCACACACACACACGGTGCAGTGCACAGGAGACCCGGGTAGCAGCTGAAGAAAGACCGTGGGTCACTGAATATGTGGCTGTGGCAGTAGAATCTTTTCTAAACAAGGGATTGGTCATGGCAGAGCTTAGAGTCACATGGGAAATTGTGCTGTTGAGCAGAGAAACTGAGGCAGAAATGCAAGTGAATGGACTGGATCATTATGGGATTGGAGAAAAGAGTGTTAGTAAAAGAAGTGACTCCAGGTCACCAGCTCAGTGCCAGGCATTTGTCCAGGTTCACCAGATGCTGAATGTGAGAGATTCTGTGCCTTTCTAGACCCTGGTAGGAGTCACCATGGTGGCCGCCTGGTGCTTACCACAGTGCCTGGCTCAGCTTCTGTGTTCCTGCCCTGAGCCGACGCCTCACATCGTGTGGGAGGAGCTGAGAACTAGGCTTCCTATTTTTAAATAATTCATTTATTTATTTGCAAGGCAGAATGAGAGAGAATGAGAGAGGAAGGGAGGTAGTGTGGGAGGGAGGGGTCTTCCATCTACTGATTCCCTCCCCAAATGGCTACAGTGGCAGGGCCTGGGCCAGGTTGAAGCTCCGTGCAGGTCTCCCATGTGAATGGCAGGAGCCCAAGCACTTGAGCCGTCATCTGCTGTTTTCTCAGATGCATCAGCGGGGAGCTGGATTGGAAGCAGAGCAGCTGGGACTCCAGCCAGTACTCCAATAAAAAATTGCCAGCATCCCAAATGGTAGCTTAACCTGCTGTACCCACAATGCCCACCCCCTAGAAAGCTGAATTTTAAGAACCTATTCTGCAGCTTAATTCTGAGTCAGCTTTGAAGCAGCCCACCAACTTTTCTGCAGAGCTTATTCATCTGCAGATTTTATAAAAATCCCTTCCCTGTGTGTTCTGCAGGGAGTGCTACAATAAAGCCACATAGCCAAGCCCCCAAAAACCAATCATCTGGGGCACAGCCCAAAGTGGTGGATCTCTAGCTTGAAACACCTGTGAAGTCTTAGACTCTATCTTAAAACACATCGCACATGTCCTGCATTCTGCTCCATATGTAGTCAAGCTTTATTAAACCTAACATTAAACCCAAATTGAGTACAGCAGATACCCTAAAAGATTCCTCCCCTGTATCGTCAGATGCCTCCTGGTACACTGCGTGCCCCAGTTTTAAAACCCTTTGAAAAGAATAAAGCTAAAAATAAAAGAAAACTATAAAGCACTGAACAAGTGCTAGGCATTCTTAGCATTCTTATTTATTAATAAATAATTGTTTTTAATAATTAATGCCAATCAAATCCACTTAAATGGCTCAAGTCCTTTAGGAATTAGAAGCAGTCTCAGAGCTGAAGAAAAACAACCAGGGAGAAAATCTCTCCTCCTGACTTGGGTGAATGCTTTTCCCCCTCTGGCACTGCTGGCGTCTGGGCTGTGCTTCCTGTCCAGTGACACCTGATAGGACAGAGGACAGTGGCAACGGCAGCAAGAGGAAAACAGCGGCTGAACCGACACCTGCAAAGCTTTGCACTAAGGCTCTCACAAGCATCACGTCACAACAGAGATGTATCCTGGGTATCTTGTGCAGTTTTCAGTAAGGGCACGGCCGCGCAGGGCGGTGAGTGGCTCTCCCAAGGGCACACAGGTAGAGGTGGAAGCAGGGCTGATGTGCACTGGGAAAGCAGAGGTCTGCAAACGACATCCCATCCACAGGCCAACTGTGGGCCATCTCTCTGGCCATTGCATATTCTTGGCTGAAAAGAGACGTTGCAGCTCACCTCAACAAACATCATCTTCCCCTTCCCCTCCCCTGTCCTTCCCCTTCCCCTTCATCCAGTACCGCATTCGCCATTGCTGGACTTCAGGATACATGGCTCCCTCTCAAGTGAACTGCACCTCCCTCTTCCATGGCTTATCCCAGCGTAAGACTCGACGCAGAATGCGTGTGCTGTGTGTTTCTTGGAGGGGAGGCTCCCCTGTGAATCCCCAGTTGGATCTGTACACATCTCTCCAGGTTCCAGCATGTTTCTGTACCTGCTCCGGTTCTGATCCAGATCACTCCTTTGTGTAACTGTGTGTTTACATCTCAATGCTCTCACCAACCTGCAGACTCTGAGAGTGGATATTTCACTTTATCCATCCTGTTCCCTTGGCCCTCTGATTAGCACAGCAGTGGGTTGTGTGCACAGAGTGTGCATTTGGTTACAGATAATAGAAGTCTCGCCCAACAGTGACTTAGAACAAAGAAACATTTCATGTCAACTTAAGAGGAAGAGCAGAGAGAGACGGTGCCATGGATCTGCTCTCAGCAATGCTAGTGACGACACAGACTTCTCCACTCCTGCCTTCTCTGTGGGGAAGTTTGCCTTCACCGGCACAAGGTGATGCCCCAGCTCTGGGCACCCCCACACCCTCACATGGTGACTCCCAAAGAGAGGAGCGAGAGAGATGCAGGGGTGCCTCAAAATGCTTTTCCACTCTTGGGCTTGTAAGTTTTGCTGGGGTTTATAGGCATTCAAAGCCGCTGCCAACTGATTTTTTTTTTTTTTTTGTATTTTATCAGCCAGAATTTGATGATATGCCTTCTACCAAACCAGCCTTTGGCAAAATGGAACGCTTCAATGCTGATTGACTTATCATAGTGACTTCATCAGCAGAAGCAAGGAGAGTAGATGCTGTTTCTCTTTTATTTGAGAGAATGACAGGACCAGAGGTGTACAAAGAGAGATCCTATCTGCTTCCTCTCTCTCCAAATGCCTACAGCAGTCAAGACGTGCAGCCAGGAGTCAGATGATGGGGACAGCCGTCTCCCAGGGGTGCTTTGCCAGCAAGTGGGAGTCAAGAGTCCGAGTCGGGTATTGAACCCAGCAACTTTGGGGTAGGATGAGGATGTCGTAACCGGCATCCTGACTGCCAGGTCAAACACCCACAACCTCAGTTCACAGCCTCAGTTCACTCCAGAAATGTTGCATGGAGCAGGCAGTTAACAAGCAAAGAGTCACTGTCATTGATAAAAGATGGGGGCCTCTTGCCTGCTTTCACCAGGGGTCATTTTTCGAGTCAAAAGCAGGCGGGAAAAGCAGCGCTGCTGAGGTGTAAGGGAATGGAATGGAACAAAGCACCGCCAAGGTTGCCTCCGACCTCGCTGAGATCACCTGACGCTTTTTCAAGAGATTTGAGGTCTCTCCCACTCAATAATTTGTTATTGAGGACCTACTATGCGCCACTCCTGTTTTCAGCCACAAACAGGACGGAACACCTCCCCTCACGATGAGTTTTGATGTGGATGAACAACATGGAGAATCCTGGACGCTGAGGCTTGTGTCCTGTAATCCATTCATCTACGCATTCAACAGACTTAGTGCAAACCACCCACTGTTAGCTGTGTTGGCGACTGAGCAGTAAAACAGGTGAGATTCCTGCCTCCATGAAGTTTACGTCCTGGTGGGGGAAGACAGGTGACAAAGATGTATGGAGACAGATAAGGAAATGGCATCTAGAAATGCATGTTATTAACAGGGTCAGGGATGGAAAGGGAGTGCTCTTGGGTGGGTGGCCCAAGATAGGCTCTCTGGAGGTGGGATCCGACCTGGGACCAGAGAGTTAGGAAGCATCCAGTTACATGACGGTGCATGTACGTGTGTGTTGCTCTGAGCCGTGGATGGACAGGAGGAGTTCAGACAGAATTGGCCTGTTCAAGGGGTGTCCAGGGGCCCTGATGCAGAGTGAGCAAACGGGAGAGAGTCCAGGCTCAAGGTGAGACTACAGGGGAAGGGAGGGGGGCTGCAATAGGACAAACACTGAGCCATAGCCGTGCCAAGGAGGTTCTTCCAGATATGTTTTTGCTGCCGACACTTGTGCAAGCCTGAGCAACATGGATGAGAAATGCATAAAACGCTTCCAATAGCAGCTGTGGGGCTTGCTCCAGCACATTATTTGTTATTATGTTATTTGAATTGGAAGATGCAGCTCGCATGAGTACTGCTGTTTGCACAGCCTTATCTGCTTGGTATATCGTGGTCCTGCTTAATGCCGGCATCTCTGCAATCTTCCTGTGTTCTGCGGCTTCCCGAGAGAAGCTCCATCGTGGATTCAATAAAGCTGGCAATAAAGCCCATATTAATAATGTATGCAGAGCTATATATGTCTATTTATATGGAGCAGAATTGCAGTCCAAATGCATCCCTTCTCTCTCCTCAGATGAATGTAAGTGGCCCGAACTATGTTAGATGAGGTTTCTCTCCCAACCTGACACCCCTCTCACCACACTGCATATTAAGAGCCGAGCTAAGTGCTGTGCCATCCCTGGGACCATTGCCTATACATTGCCCCTTGGATCTGGGACGATTATTTATGCAGGAAATAGGAGATAAAGCATGTCTGGAAAAATGCTATGATTCACCACTGAAAAGAGGAATAAGTAACTGGGAAACCACATAAATAAGGAGACGGATATGCTGTCTTGGAAGACATACTTTTATGAGAAAAGCCCAGGGAAGCAGCAGAATGCAAGAAAAGAAGGCATCTCATCTGTGATATGAACCTACTATGTGTCAGAGAATACACCATGTGCTTGGATATATGTTGCCTGCTTGGAGATATGTGTGTATACATACATACACACATATGAAGACCTCTCATACTATATATAGTCCTTCAAAAATTTCATAGAATGGCTGGTGCCACGGCTCAATAGGCTAATCCTCCACCTGCATCTCCAACACCCCGGGTTCTAGTCCTGGTCAGGGCGCCGGATTCTGTCCCAGTTGCCCCTCTTCCAGGCCAGCTCTCTGCTGTGGCCCAGGAGTGCAGTGGAGGATGGCCCAGGTGCTTGGGCCCTGCACCCCATGGGAGACCAGGAGAAGTACCTGGCTCCTGCCATCGGATCAGCAGGGCATGCCGACTGCAGCACGCCGGCCGCGGCGGCCATTGGAGGGTGAACCAACGGCAAAGGAAGACCTTTCTGTCTCTCACTGTCCACTCTGCCTGTCAAAAATTTTTTTTCATAGAACATGAATATTTAAAAATACATGTGCATTATTTTCAAAATGTTTTACATTGGCATAATTTATCTTTTAGCTCCACTTTTCATCAGCTTTTTATAGCACCTTCATGCATGTGTCATGTCTGTCTACGCATCATCTCTTTTTTCCTGATAGTAACAAACACCCAGAGCTTGACTTAAAGACAGCGAGTGACACTGATGTGTTAGCAAGCTTTATGTTCATTGTTTCATTTCCTTGACTTCACATACCAGACTCATACGTCACCATCAGTCAGCATAGACCCATCATTGCTGCTATAACAAGTGGCCCTACAGAGCCCAAGAGTGACACAGGTCTATTTCCTGACACTACAACATCTCATCGGGCATCCGATGACACCTGCTCCAGGCTGTCTTCACCACGGGGGCCTGGCCTGCTGGAGCCATCTCCACCCGGGGTCTTCCTGGTCACTATGGCAGAGGGAAGAGGCTACCCAATGGCACTTAAGACTTTGGAGATTCACACTCTGTACATATTTGTCAGAAGATTTTTACTTTTTTTTTTTGACAGGCTGAGTGGACAGAGAGAGACAGAGAGAAAGGTCTTCCTTTGCTGTTGGTTCACCCTCCAATGGCCGCCACAGCTGGCGTGCTGTGGCCGGCGCACCACGCTGATCCGATGGCAGGAGCCAGGTGCTTCTCCTGGTCTCCCATGGGGTGCAGGGCCCAAGCACTTGGGCCATCCTCCACTGTACTCCCTGGCCACAGCAGAGAGCTGGCCTGGAAGAGGGGCAACCAGGACAGAATCCAGCACCCTGACCAGGACTAGAACCCAGTGTGCCGGTGCCGCAGGTAGAGGATTATCCTATTGAGCCGTGGCACCGGCATAATTGTCAAAAGATTTTTGACCTCCTGGGACAGCATCTCAGATTCTACCCATGCTCATGTAGCTTTGAGCAAACTCTTGCCCGCACTTGAGTTCAACTCCATCCTCTATGAAGCAGTAGTCACAACAAGGCCAGTCCCTGGTCTGTTACACTCTCCTCTCTAGTAGATTAACAATGAGACAAGAGGTGTGGGGCGTGGGGAGCAAGCAGCAGACTCAAAGAAGCTCACACCATTTCCTTCCAAGCACGGAACTTTGTCTTGGGAGCCACAGGAAGCCGCTCTGGAATCTTAAACCAAGGTATTACATTTTAGAAAGATCCCTGCGGCTATGGGATGGTGAATATTTTAGGGGTGAGAGAAAAGAAAAAATGTAGAAAGCCCCGCAGAGGGGCCAGCCTGCCTTTCCAGGCTGTGAGGGTACTCAGCTGGCAGACAGAAAAATCCCACGCGGGCATGACTGTGGTGAATGTGAAAGGGGGATGGGGGTGGGGGTGGCTTGGCTGAGCGAGGAAGGTGGCAACTCCTGCCGAGATGGGACTCCAGGGAGGAGGAAGCACAGAGGGTTTCAAGTTGGGCAGGTAGAGAACAGGTGTCTGTGGCCCTGCAGGTGCAGGTGCCGTATCTGCAAAGCCATGGCTACTCACTGCCTTCCTGAATTCAGCACTTTCATTTTTTTTTTTTTTTGCATTTCATCGATTTATTTGCATTTTACTTGAAAGGGAGGGAGAGGGGAGAGGGAGAGACAGAGAGTGGGAGAAAGAGAGATTTTGTCTATTTGCTGGTTCACTCCCCTCTACCACCACTACCAAATGCTTGCAACAGCCTCCACTGGGCCAGGCCAAACTCAAGACTTCAGAATTCAGTCTGGGTTTCCCATGAGGTTGTCAGGGACCCACGTGTTTGAGCCATCATTGCTGCCTCCCTCCAGGGTCTGCATTAGCAGGAAAGTGGAGTCGGGAGTAGAACCCAGGCATTCTTATGTGCAGTGCCTGGGGTGATGCAGGGGGCTTAGAGGACATCGTATCTGCTAGGCCAAACACCAGTTCCCATTCATCACTTTTAAAATATGAGTATCTCGTGGGCTGTAGCGTTTGAAGCCACTGTCACTCGTGGGCACCTTTGTGTGAGCTCGGACAAAGCACTTGGCTCTTTGATCACCAGTAAATCTGGGTAAACAGCGATTCCTCCCCCATCTAGCCCACAGGGCTGAAATGAAACCCATGTTGGAAAGCAATTTATGTGTTGTAAAGTGTTGTCTACACAGCAGGCACTATGATTATAGCACATAATAATATAAATAATCATTCGGTGGCTAGAGGAGGATTTCAGAACCAGTCTTCTTAAAGAATACAAGAGTCTGGGTCCATCATAATTGTGTTAATCCATCCCTGGCATCCACCTGACACTTCCCTGTTTGACACACTGCTTCTCCGTTTATTAGCTGAACAGATACTTCTCTGTGTAGTGAGCGGGCTGAGAAAATAACTGTGTCGGCGAGGAAGCGTGAGGCACAGAGAATTTAAACACATTTCCCATGGTCACTCATTTGTAATCCTCAGACATCATTTTACGCCTAAACCAAGATGCTCCCCTCTGTAGCAGGTGGTCTGTTAAGAAGCCATTCGGCTATCTGGTTCTTTAGATGGTGGGTAACAGGTGTCAACATTGATGGTGCCTGCAGACGCTGCTCTTGCCTACCTAATATCGATTCTGCCCTGGTTGCTTAGAAGCAAACCTGTGATTGTATTCAGTCTAGAAAAGCACTCAGCTACAGCACTGCATAGCCCAGTCTTCCCTGTGGCACCACAGGGCTGTGGGACTCGGTTCTCACCAATTACAGATGAAAACACTTGGGACATAGGAAAGTTTTTTCAGGGAACCCACTTGCCTGGGAGGCGGAGCCTCTTCGTTTGTTGTTACCTACTTTCTGGAATTGGGTCATAATAGCTGGAGTTCCAGCAATCATCTTGGACCAGGAAGTGACCTTCAGCATATAATCTCAAGTTCTCAAGTCCCTCTCTCAGCACTGCACTGCCTTACCTCTACACTTTAACATGAAGAAGAAACAGAATACCTAAGTGACATCCCCATTTTCTTAGCTTTTCTGTTAAATACAGACAAGTAGAATCATAACTGATCCAAGAATATAACTTAGTATTTCTCTATGCTGGGTCTTCCATCAAGACCCTCAGCCTTTAGATGTGGGAGGGTGGAGGATCCCCCAACCCCAAACAGTCATTTAAATTCAGATCCCAATTTTAAGGCAGTTTTTGCTAACAGAGGTGATTTCTTGGGATGATCGAGTTGGAAGGTCACCCACTACCCAGTGTGTGGTCTTTTCTCTGATGTGCTCAGGCCACAGAATGGCTGTGCGCACTTCCTGTCTGCCAGGGGTGTGGCCTGGTGGGTGAGTAGCGCCTCTTTCTTATCTCGGTCTTTCTAGCGCCAGCCAGTAGGTTGCCGTGTGCATATAAATGCACTCAATTATCATCAAGGCACACGGGTAGCTGGAACCCCCTGGCCAGGCAAGTCAACTGGAGCAAATTGATGGTGCACTGGAGCACACGGGAGGCGTAACGAGCAGTGCAGGGACATCTGGGGACAGCTGACGCTGCTCCACCGCGTGGATTTCCAGAGGCACTTTAATGTCAGTGAAGTGGATTCCACGTTGGCAGCCTCCTACCCTCAACTTCAACTCCATACTCACTGACATTTTCCTTTCTTTCAAATTGGCAGCAGGAGCCAGGGAAAACCTAAATTTAACCTCCAGAGAATATACCACATGACATTTGTGGGCCTTACATGTTCGGTTTAAGACTTTGAAAGCTAATTTAGCCATGCGAGTCCTCCCTAAGTGCCGAGGGTTGATATACCTGAACTTCTGTCATTGTTAGCCACTGTGGTATCACTCTGTCTCTCGAGACTTCATTCTTTAATAACTGCTATCTTAAGCCCCAGAGGATAGCACTAATGAGTATTTGAAAATGCCAGGTTCTTGGCACCGTGTGCTGATTAAAAAAAAAAAAAAAAAAACTAAATAACAGCCATCAGTGTAATGGTCACTCAGTGAGGGGTGTGGGGCATGCATTATGCACGGCCTGTCTCGTCATTTCCATCTCTCCCCTGATTTCCCACATCCTAACTACAGGCAATTAAGCGGCTCCCGGACCAAATCTTAATTAATTTGAGGCTCTGTGACCAAGGCCCTGAAATAAAATGCCATATAAGCCATACATATAAAAAGTCACAAAGCAATGAAGAGGACAGTAATACAAGGATTAGCCTTGAAGAGATCAATGAGGGCTGCTCAGTGACAATTTCTCTTCTTGGTCTCAGCTTCCCTACACAAAACAGTTGGCGTTCAAGTTTGAAATCTTAGTTGCAAGTTTCCAGAATCTACTATAACATAGCTGAGACTAAGCACATCTATTAGATAGCAATTCCTTGGGGGCAAAAGGGCCTTTCTTATTTGTATTTCAACACCCAGAATACAGTAGGTGTTTGTGGAGCACTGGCTCAAGTAAACACAATTTAATCATCTCTCCACACTCTGTTTCTCACTTCAAGGTGCACAGCATGATTTTTATGTATGTATATAGATATTAAAATGGTTACCATATTCATCATCTCACATATGCATTTTATGTGTGTTTCTCTGTGTCAATAACATGTAAAATGTACACTTTCAGCAAAAATACCAAGTTCAGCACGTTATCACTAAGTACAGTCCTCTGTTGGGCTTTTGGTATCTAGACCTGTTCGTCTGTACACCTGCTACTCGAGATCCATGGACCCATATCTCACCAGCTCCTCCTGGGAACCACAGTTTTATTGTCTATCTCTGTGTATTTGACCTTTCAAAAAATATTCCACATATCAATGTGAGATCATAGAGTCTTTTATGCTCTGTATCTGGTTTATTCCACTTATCTTAGTGTCCTACAGATTTGCCCATACTGTTGCAAATGGCAAGACATCTCTTTTAAAAGCTAAATAGTATTTCTATCAATCAATCATGTATTTATCTCCTGTCTGCCTATGCCTCCATGTGTCTGTCTCCATCTCCACCTCAGAGCTTCTTTGTCTATTCATCCACCAATGGACATTTTTGCTGTTGTGAATAATGCTGCAGTGAATATGGGAGTGCAGATGTCTGAACAAGGTCATGATTCCATTTCCTTTGGGTATACTCTCAGAAGAGAGGGTATTACCCACCCTTGACACCACTAGTGATCCACAGTGCCAAGCAAATCTGGACTTTGGTCTGCTGATTATATTAGCTGCAATCTAACTGATACATGTGAGTCTAAGGATGAGCTATTGGTTTGGGGGTTTGCACCTAGAATAAGCTACTTTTTTTGGAATCCTTAAAAATTCTCTCTAAATTTGACCTTCATACGTGGCTCTAAAAAAGTACCATTGACATTACTCTTTCCTCCATAGCATTTTAAGTCTTTAAAGTGATAAAGTAATACTAAGCACAAATAGTAGAATTCCCATCTGGTATGCATATGACTATGGCCAACTCTCTGGCTATGAACATTATCAAAGTATGCCTGTTTATTTAAGTCTTTGCTAAGAATATTGGTTTTTATTTTTCAATTGTTTAGTTAATGTCAATATTAGCCTGTGTCATAAATTAATCACGAAGTAAGCCAGCTCACTTACAGAGAAAAGTAGGAGTCATCACACATCCTATTATTAAAGAATGGTACATCTTGTCTCTGTGTTCACTTGTTCTAGTTACAAACACGGCTGCTTTGTTCTGACCCAAGACCTCAAAAACCTTAGCAAGGCTCCCTTTCCCTTTCCGATAGATGAAAATCTTCATAGCTACAAAAGGAACAAAGAAGGAGAAAAAGGATAAAAAAATAAAGACTCTCAAGACAGAACTGCAGATAAAGCATTAGGATCAGTGAACAGTGGTCTGCTGCCAGTATGCTTGTCACTGAGTCTAGACAGAAGATGTCCACCCAGAAATAGGCAGCAGAAATGCAGGACCAGTTCGACAAGACATCCTCACTTTGGGGAAGTGGCTATGCCCGGGAAGGAGATGTTGACTTTGGCGTTAGCATTTCAAACAGCCCTGCTTCACAAAGTGCACAGGGCCAGGTATCCATAAGCAGGGCAGAGACTCAATGTAGGTCAAAGAGAAGAAATGCAGAGGAAGAATAGGCCTGATACTTCACTCCTGCCTGGAGGAACTCTCATCCTTCAACTGCTAGGACTTCACATGTGGATTTGAGCAGGTGGGATGAGTGTGCCACTGTTAGGTAGATTTCAAGGCATTGGCTACTAAGACTGGGCCGTCCCAAGAGCAGAGATTTCTGTAATCCGCTCTGCTTCCGTGTGTGTGTTCCGGATGGCTGGGAGATTTTCAAAACTACAATCACAATTAGCAGATAAAACTTCGGCACAACAGTATTGTGCCTCTGAAAGTTTCAAATTCGGTAGACTTCTTCCTTTTTGTTTCCCCTACTTTATTGGCAGGAACCCCAGTTGGCACGGCTTTATCTTGAGCTCAATCCATCAACAATTCAAGAAGATTAATAATGCATTTATATCACATGCTAGTAGTAGCATAAAATTATCTATAAATGTTTAATAAATATTCTGTAATGCTTTTGGAACACATGTTATAAATGATAAATAAATAACAATGGATTTCTTATGAAATATTTATCCCCAGCATGGTTATTGTTATGTTATAACTGCTTGGGAAGCCATTGCTAACACAGTGAATTGAGTTATCAAAGTTATGGATATGTTTAGCCTGCCATTCATAATGGAACGTGCAACGCTTTCCATGAAGTTTAAGACACTGGAAACAGTTGCTGACAAATTGTGACTGGCGGAGCCACCCGTCATCCTTAGCAGTTCACAGACATAAAAGATTGGCAACCACTTAATAAACCATGCATCAGGAAATATTGGGTCTCGGGATCTTGTAAACACTGTAGACTACGGATTCTTTTCTGTGAGTGCGCACACCGCAATGTGGAATGTCCCCCAAATGACCACGTGTTCATCGGGGCCTGGCGTCCAAGTTCAGCAGAGGACTATGCGTGTGATGCACAAAGAACATTGCCAGTACTGAAGCTCCCCACTGAGTTTCACGTTTTGAATACTTGCTTTCTCAAAGTCAGCTGGATATTTTTCATCCTTTTCAAATTAAAGCATCATTTGCATATAGTAAACTGGTACAATTCCATGAGTTATGAAAAGAAATGCCCACAGTTAGGTAATTACTACCACAGTAAGGCAACCCTCAATGTTTCCCAAAGCCCCTGGAGTCTGCTCTCTCCCCTGCTTCCAGCTCCTGGAAACCAATGATCTCTTCTCCATCCCAATGAATTGTCTTTTCCAGACTGTCATTATTAATGGAATCATAAGATTAGAGCTTTTTGACATTGGCTTCTGTATTTCAGCTTAATGCATTTGAAACTTGTTCACGTGATTGCATATCAGTAGTTTATTATTTTTCATGGCTGAGTAGCATTCTCATTTCATAGACATATATATATTACTATATTACATATATAATATATAATTAATTCACTGGTTGAAGATCATCTTTTTTAAAGATTTAGAAATTTGCTTATGTGAAGGGAAGAACACTGCGAAGTGAGGGAGGGACAGAGAACGGCTTTCATGTGCTGTTCATTCCCCAAATGCCCACAGCAGCCATGACTGTGCCAGGCCACAGGCAGGAGGCAAGAACTGCATCCAGATGTCCTCAGAGGGTGGCAAGCACTCTAGCACTTGGGCCATCATTCCCTGCCACCCAGGGCCATCAGCAAGAAGCCTGATTAGGAGCACAGAGTGGCTGGGACCTGAACTGGAACTCCAGTAAGGGATGCAGGCCTCCCCAGTGCCGACTTAACCTGCTGCACCACAATGCCTGTCTCTTTATCCCACTTCAGCAAATATGGATAGATCTGCCTTCAAGTCTGAAAAACATTTTGTAAATCATTTATTCACTTGCTTTTGTTTCCTTGAAAAGCCAAGTGTCAGGGATAAAGAGAGAGAGAGCTCTTCCATCTGCTGGTTCCATCACCAAATGCCTCAACAGGTAGAAGCCAGCAGCCAGGAACGCCATCTGGGTGTCCCACATGGATGGCACTGGCCCAGGTACTTGCACCACCACTGCTGACTCCCAGGGTGTGTTTTAGCAGGAAGCTGGATCGGAAGCAGAGGTAGGACTCAGTCTCCAGCACTCCAGCACATGGAGGATGTGGGAGTCCTCCATGGTGGCTCTACCTGCTGTGCCACAATGCCTGCCCCATGCTTTTAACACTGAAACACACGTTTCTGTGTGAATCTAAGTCTGTACTTAATCTAGAATAGATAGTCAGAATGTAGCTGCTGGATCCTATGGTAAACATGTGTTCAGTTTCCTAAGAAAATTGCAAACTTGTTTCCACACTGGGTACTAGTCCATTCCCAATGTGTAAGAGTGCCTGTCACTCTGCAAAATTTTTAGAACATGACATTTTCATGTGTTTTTTAATGAGCAAGAGGATTTTGGCTATGTCAATCACTGCACATATTCGTTAGGTAGCCACATCAAAATGGATAAGGAAGAAACATTTTGCTGTCACGTAAAAGGGGCAGAAAGCCTCTCTGAATATTAATCTTGTCTGTTGGGCCTGGAAAGTGTCAGATTGGACAAGAGGGGGTCAGTCTCAGAGATGAAATGTAATTGTCAGTGATGCATGCTGCTTATCAACAAAATAAAAAACTAATCATCTTAAAAGTTGTCTTTCATACTGTATAAAATATTCTCATTCCAATGAGCCATACCAGCTGCCAGCTATTCCTAGAGTTTCATCTTGCCAGCTGTTACTCTAGTCTTAGTCTAACGAAACAGTCAACTAAGTTTTAACCTCATCATTCTTCAGATGGAATACAGAAGCTTAGATTTTCAAAGTAGCAGTCATTTAGCAAACACTTACCATGTGCTAACCATTTTAATTAATGAAACTGCACAATAACCTAAGAGGCAGGCATCACCATATTCATTTTGGGTGAGAAAATTAATTTCAGAAAGATCAAATAATTTAGCTGATCTTTCCCACTAGGGCTAGGAATTCAAACCTAGATTTATGGGGTGGCCATTTGGCAGTGTGGTCAAGATGCTGTTTGAGACAACTGGGACTGGGTCCTGGCTCTGCTGCTGGTTCCAGCTTCCTGCTGGTGCACACCCTGGGAGGTTGCAATGACGGCACAAGTATTTCAGTCTCCTGTCACTGACATGGTAGACTTGGATTGAGTTCCAGGCTCCTGGCCTCAGCCTGTTCCAGCCCTGATTGCTGCACGCATTTGATGAATGAACCAGTGGATAAGATATTTCTATTTGTCACCCTGTCTTTGAACAAAAATTCTGTTTTTTAATGCAATATGCATTCAAGAGTATATAAAGACTCTAAAATGACCCTTGACTATACAATCAAATTATCTTTGATAAGGGTGCAAAGACTGACCATCAAGAGAGTGTTTAAAAATTAGATATCTGTATACCAAAGAATATAGTTGGCATCATATCACATAGATTACTTAGCTCCAAATAAATTAATGACCTCAATCAATAACTAAAATAATAAACCTCTTAGAAGAAAAGTTCATGACATTGGGTTTGGCAATTTTCAGATATGACAGTAAAAGAACAGTCAACATAAAAAATAGATAATAAACTTGTGCTTCTAAGGGCACATCAGTATGAAAAGAAAACCTTCAGAATCGAAGAAAATAGAAAGATGCAATTCATCTACCTGATAAGTGATTGATATCTAGACTGTATAACAAACTACTGTAACTCAACAACAGAAGCAAACAACTCAACTTTAAAAAGGACAAAAGGGCTGGTGCCGCGGCTCACTAGGCTAATCCTCTGCCTGCGGCACCAGCACCCCGAGTTCTAGTCCCGGTTGGGGCTCCAGTTCTGTCCCAGTAGCTCCTCTTCCAGTCCAGCTCTCTGCTGTGGCCCAGGAAGGCAGTAGAGGATGGCCCAAGTCCTTGGGCCCTGCACCCGCATGGGAGACCAGGAGGAAGCACCTGGCTCCTGGCTTTGGATCAGCACACTGGCCATGGCGGCCATTTAGGAGTTGAACCAGTGGAAGGAAGACCTTTCTCTCTGTCTCTCTCTCTCACTGTCTAACTTTGCCTGTAAAAAAAAAAAAAAAAAAAAAAAAAAAAAAAAAAAAAAAAAAGGACAAAAGGCATTTATCGTTTGAAGATGTAGAAGTGGCTGCTGTAAAAAAAAAATCAGAAATGATGGTGAGAATGTGGAGAAACTGGAACCTCTGTGCCTTGCCCATTGGAATGTACAATGGTGTAACCACTGTGGAAAACAGTGTGGTACTTTCTCAAAAAATTAAAAATAGAAATTCTATGTAATCCAGGAATCCCAATTCTGTATATACACAAAAAAACAGTACAAAATTAGAATGTAATGCAGACTCTGGGAGTCAAGCAATTGGATTCCTGTGACCCATAGAAATACCTGGACTGAGTCCTGGCTCCTGGCTCCAGACTTTGACCTAAGCCCATTTCTAGGTTAGGAAATTGAACCAATGGATGGATGCTGTCTTTCTCTCACTCCCCCCCACCACCTCAAATACATAAATTTAAACAATGCTTAAAAGGCCAGTATTAAAGAGGTTTTTGTGTATCAAATCCATAACAGCATTATTTACAATAGCACAAAAGAAACAATCCAGATCTCACCAATGGATTAATGGGGTATATGCACATGTATGAAATCAATTCAAAATCAATTTAAAACTAAAATCAGAAACCAAACAGAAATCCTGAAGAACAAACGAAAAATCCTGAATAAGAATAAGGAAGAATCTATGAACTCGCCAATGGAGCACTCTTAATCTTCAATAATGGAGGCTGAAGAAGAAATTAAGACCATGCCAGAAAAGGAATTCAGAAAATTAATAATCAGATTACTTAGAAGCAATCATATTCAAGATCTGAATGAAAAACACTCCCAAGAAATTGAGATTCTAAAGAGAAGCCAAAGTGAAATACTGGAAATGAAAATTTCATTTGACCAGATAAAAAAATGCCATGGAATCTCTGAGAAATAGCACAGATGAAATAGAAGAGTGAATATCAGGACTAGAAGACAACTTCTGCAAAAATACAGTTGGACCAAACACAAGAATAAGAAATCAGAAAATTAAAAATCACAGTTAGAGATTTACAAAATTCTAACAAGCAACCCAATGTACAGATCATAGGAGTTCTGGAAGGTGTGGCAAGAAAGAAAAGATTAGAAGGCCTTCTAATGAAATTATATCAGAAAACTTCCACAATATGCAAATTGAAAGAGACATCCAAGTACAAGAAATACACAGAACTCCCAACAGACACTACCAGAAAAGGAATTCACCGTGACACACTGTGGCAACACTCAGCTCAGTGAAACACAAAGAACAGATCTTAAAATGTGCCCAAGAGAAATGACAAATCACATTCAGAGGTAATCCAATTAGACTCACCCCAGAATTCTCATCACAAACCCTATAGGCGAGGAGACAATGGTGAGATATATTCCAAGTCCTAAGGAAAAAAAAAACCTATCAACCCAGAATACTGTACCTTGCAAAACTCTCATTTATGAATGAAGGAGAAATAAGAATTTTCCACAACAAACAGAAATCGAAAGAGTTTTATCTTCACACCCAGCCCTGCAACACTGGCTCAAGGATATGCTACATACAGAAACACAGAAACAGAAACTCCACTACAAAAGAAGATGAACATAGAAAATGGCCTAGCAAAAGTACAAATTAAATCCAAAATACATAAACAAGTCTACTTAAAGAAACAGGGAAAAGACAGTATTTAACAATAGTCACACTAAATGTAAATGGGCTCAACACTCCAGTTAAAATACACAGAATAGCTGAATGGGTTAAAAAAGGAAACTTATCTATCTGATGCCTACAAGAAACACACCTTACCAACAGACTGAAAGTGAAAGGATGGAAAAAGATATTCCATGCTAACAGAAACCAAAAAAGGGCTGGTGTAACCATCCTAATATCAGACAAAATAGACTTTAATACAAAAAACTATTAAAAGAGACAAAGAAGGACACTATATAATGATTAAATGATCAATTGAAGAGGAAGTAGTGACAAATGTATATGCACCTAATTACAGGGCACCTGGCTATTTGAAAGAATTAAGGGATTTAAAGGGAGACATAGACTCAAATACAATAGTAACAGGGAACTTCAATACCCCACTTTCAGCAATGGATAGATCAACCAGACAAAATCAACAAGGAAACAACAGAACTAATTGACACTATAGACCAAATAGTCCTAGTAGGTATCTACAGAGCCTTCCACCACACAGCCACAGAGTACACGTATTTCTCCCTGGTGCATGGAACTTTCTCTAAGATTGACCATATGCTAGGCCATAAAGGGAGCCTCAGCAAATTCAAAAAAATTGAAATTATACCAGGCATCTTCTCAGACCATAATGCAATGAAGCTAGAAATCAACAACTCAAGAATCTACATCATATGCAAACATATGGAGAATAAACAAGAAGTTTCTGAATGAGCAGTGGGTCATAGAAAAAAATCAAAAGAGAAATAAAAAAATTCTGGAAACAAATGAAAACAACAGTACAACATACCCAAATTTGTGGGACACAGCAAAAGTAGTATTAAGAGGAAAGTTTATAGCCATTGGTGCCTACATCAAGAAACTGGAAAGGCACCAAATAAGTGAATTCTCCACGCACCTTAAGGATCTAGAAAAACAGCAAACTAAACCCAAAACCAGTAGAAGAGAAGAAGTAATTAAAATTAAAGAAGAGATCAACAAAAATGAAACAAAAAAATACAAAAGATCAGCAAAACAAAGAGCTGTTTTTTTTTTTTTAAATAAAATTGACACACCACTGGCCCAACTAACCAAAAAAAAAAATGAGAGAAGGCTCAAATCAATAAAATTAGATATGGTAAAAGAAATGTAACAGCAGACATCACAGAAATAAAGAGAGTCATCAGAAACCATTACAAAGAACTGTATGCCAATAAGCTGGGAAATCTGGAAGAAATGGATAGATTCCTAGACACATACAGCTTAGCTAAATTGAGCCATGAAGACAAAGAAAACCTAAACAGACCCATAACCAAGACAGAATTGAATCAGTAATAAACGCCCTCCCAACAAAGAGCCCAGGACCAAAAGGCTTCACTGCTGAATTCTAACAGACATTTAAGTAAGAACTAACCCCAGTTCTTCTCAAACTATTCAGAATAATTGAAAGGGAGAGAATCCTTCCGAATTCTTTCTATGAGGCCAATATTGCCTTAATTCCTAAACCCAGAAAAGATGCAACAAAGAAAACTATAGACCAATCTCCCTGATGAACATAGATGCAAAAATCCTCAACAAAATCCTGGCCAATCAAATCCAACTACACATCAGAAAGATCATTCACTTAGACAAGTGGGATTTATCCCTGGTATGCAGGGATGGTTCAACATTCAAAAATCAATCAATGTGACACATCATTTTAACCAGTTGAGGAACAGAAACCATATGATTATCTCAATAGATGCAGAGAAAACATTTGACAAAATACAACACCCTTTCATCATGAAAACTAAGCAAATTGGGTGTAGAAGTAACATTCCTCAACATGATCAAGGCAATTTATGACAAACCCATAGCCAGTATCAAACTGAATGGGGAAAAATTGGAGGCATTTCCAGTGAAATCTGGTACCAGACAGGGATGGCCACTTTCACCATTGCTATTCAATATAGTCCTAGAAGTTTTAGCCAGAGCCATCAGGCAAGAAAAAGAAATCAAAGGGATACAAATTGGAAGGGAAGAAGTCAAACTATCCCTATTTGCAGATGACATGATTCTATATATAGGGGATCCAAAAGACTCCACTAAGAGACTATTGGAATTCATAGAAGAGTTTGGTGAAGTAGTGGGATACAAGGTCAATACACAGAAATTAACAGCCTTTGTGTACACAGACAATGCCATGGCTGAGAAAGAACTTCTAATATCAATCCCATTCACAATAGCCACAAAAACAATCAAGTACCTTGGAATAAACTTAACCAAGGATGTTAAAGATCTCTATGATGAGAATTATACAACATTAAAGAAAGAAATAGAAGATACAAAAAATGGGAAAATCTTCCATGTTCATGGTTTGGAAGAACCTATATCATCAAAATGTCCATTCTTCCAAAAGCAATTTACAGATTCAATGTTCTACCAATCAAAATACCAAAGACATTCTTTTCAGATCAAAAAACAAAATGATGTTGAAATTCATATGGAAGCACAGGAGACCTTAAATAGCAAAAGCAATCTTGTACAACCAAAAACAAAGCTGGAGGCATCACAATACCAGACTTCAAGACATAATACAGGGCAGCTATAAACAAAACAGCCTGGTGCTGTTACAAAAATAGATGGATAGACCAATGGAACAGAATAGAAACACCAGAAATCAATCCAAACATTTATAACCAACTTATATTTGACAAAGGAGCTAAAACCAATCCCTGGAGCAGGAATAATCTCTTCAACAAATGTTGCTGGGAAAAGTGGATGTCTACATGTAGAAGTATAAAGCAAGACCCCTACCATACACCCTACACAAAAATTCACTCAACATGGATTAAAAATCTAAATCTACGCATGACACCATCAAAGTAATCAAGAACATTGGGAAACCCTGCAAGATATTCACACAGGCAAAGAATTCCTGGAAAAGACCCCAGAGGCACAGGTAGTCAAAGCCAAAGTGAACAAATGGATTTACCTCAAATTGAGAAGTTTCTGTACAACAACAACAACAACAAAAACAGGAAAGTGAAGAGGCAACCAACAGAATGGGAGAAATTATTTGCAAACTACGCAACCAATAAAGGACTAATAACCAGAATATACAAAGAAATCAAGAAACTTCACAATAACAAAACAAACAACCCAGTTAAGAGATGGGCCAAGGAATTAAACAGACATTTTTCAAAAGAGGAAATCCAAATAGCAAACAGACACATGAAAAAATGTTCAGGGTCACTAGCCATCAGTGAAATGCAAATCAAAACCACAATGAGGTTTCACCTCACCCAGTTAGAATGGTTTTCATACAGAAATCAACAAACAACAAATGCTGGTGAGGATGTGGGGAAAAGGGCACCCTAACCCACTGTTGGTGAGAATGTAAACTGGTAAAGTCAAGATGGAAGACAGTATGGAGATAGCTCAAAAATCTGAATATAGACCTAACATATGACTGAGCCATCCCACTCCTGGGAATTTACCCAAGGGAAATGAAATCAGTAAACAAGTGCTATCTCCACCTCCATGTTTATTGCAGCTCAATTCACAATAGCTAAGACATGGAATCAATCTAAATGCCCATCAGCCAAAGCCTGGATAAATAAATCATGGGATATGTACATTATAGAATACTACACAGCAGTAGAAAAGGATGAAATCCGGTCATTTGCAACAAAATGGAGCAAGCTGGAAAACTTCTTACTTAGTGGAATAACCCAGTCCCAAAGAGACAAATACTATATGTTCTCCCTGATTTGTGGGGATTAATAGCACTCCTAAAATGAAAGATATATTAGTAAAATTGACACTTTTAGAATCAATGATTTGAATAGTCTTTGTCCTGACTGTCGAAGTACAGTTTATTACTGTTATTTTTTATTATGTATTTCCTTTTTTCCTTTGTTTTCTCTTCTTCATACTATATGTTAAACTCTTCTGTAACAGAGTTACTCATATGTAAATTAAGTCAATTGGAAAAAGATCCCAGTAAAAAATAAGAGGGGGAATAAAAGAGGGAGGAGGTAGTCTGTAACTGTAAAGCAGTATAGTTCTGAATATATTCATACAGACATACTTCTAAGGGGACAGCCTAAAAATTTGTCACGGGACTCCAGACACATTAAAATCAATAGTGTGAATGCCATCTTAACTGTTAAAATGATCATATTAAGTGTTAACATTAACATATAGGTAGGTTTAAGTGTGAAATTGATCATATAAATAACATCAAGTGCCTGGTAATAATAGAATTAAAAAGAAAGGAATGTCAAGCAGTCCACACAGCAGACTCCTAGAATGACATTCACTGTAAATAACACTCTGACCTCAGAATCAGCCCTATAACGCTTCCTGGTCTGGCTGAAAGGGGTGTGAGAGCATCTCAGGCATGCAAAGCCAAGACTCTGTGGCAAAAAATGTCCTACATGAAGGATCTCTGTGAGCCCTCAGTGGAAAGAAAGGGCCATCAAAGAAGGATGCACTCTTCTCTGAAGGGAGGAGAGAACTTCCCCTTTGCTTATGGCTGCGTCCAAATACCAATGGAGTCTATGGTCCCAAAAGGCTTCCATAGCCTTGGTAGCCCATGGCAAGAGCCTTGGGTGACATCATGGAGAAGAGTATTGATTGTTAAAGGAACAGCAGAAGTCACTGTGCACTTACTCCCCGTGTAGGACCTCTGTCCTTAATGAGTTGTACTGTGGGAGTTGACTGCAAATCTTGTTCTCAAACTGTACTCTATATGTTGTGTGTGTATGTAAGCTGTTGAAATCAGTGCTTGGCATATAGATATATAAAATATATATAAATATAAAATTATACACACACACACACACACACACACACTAATCAAGCTAAAAATGAACCATGGTGGAGAAGGGGCTGGGAGTCGGGGTAGGAGGGTGGGTATGGGAGAAAGAACCACTATATTCCTAAAGTTGTACCTATGAAAAATGCATTCATTAAATGTAAAAAATAACATTCTTTACCTCTAAATAGGAATGAAATTCTGACAAAGACTACAAACATGAGTGAACCTTGACAACACCAGGCTAAGTGGCATAAGCAAGATATAAAAGGACAAATGTTGTATCATTCCTTTCCCACAAAGTACCTAGAAGAGTCAAATTTGAGGAGATACAAAGTAGAACAGTGGTTATCAGGGGCTGGGGATGGGAGACTGGAGATGGGAATGAAGATAAAGAGAGATTGTTCAGTGGGTCCGAAGCTTCATTTGGAGATCATGAATAAGTTCTGGAGGTGGAGATGATGACAGATGTGTAAGAATCTGAGTGAGCGTGTCACTGAACTCTAGGCTTAAAGATGACCCGAACGTTAAATCTTATGTTCCATGTATTTTACTATAGTTTTTAATTGAGAAAGATTGGTGTTTAAGGTTTAAAAGTGGTTCTCATGAGAAAGGTACCAAACATAAATCCCAAGATTGCTTAATGGAAAGCCAGGGAGGAGAACAGCATAATATGGGGAGCCACTGTCCCCAGGGACTCACATTACCCCGTGAAACTCATGGTACATCCAGACGACTCGCATCCTCACAATTTTCCAAGAGAAAAATGATTCCCACCCTGAAAAATGCCAAGAGTTAATATTCTCCTTCCGTTGTCCCATCCATCAAGCCACACCTGAACCCCAATATTCACAGGCTCTTTAATTAAATGGGGATAGATAAAAAAAAGATGGAACATTAATGAATAGTGACTTACTCTGGACCACTGCAGAGTCCCTCCTGTAACAGTCACATTGATGGTAAAAATCGGTTCTTCATTATTAAGGAGGTAAAGGAGACGTCAGGATGAGTGCCTCATTTTCTGCGAGATAGTATTGCCGAGCCGATTTAACATCTCAGATCTTAAACTCTTCTCCAGCTCAGTGAAGCTTCACAACTATTAAGATGCTCAGGATTCGATGGAAACACCAAATATAAAATGGAAACTCATCTACATAACAAAGGCGAGGAGAAAGCAGCCATCGCCTCGGCCATCCCCAGATCTTTGCTTTGCAACAAGTACTGGAGTCTTACAGAGTGCACACAATACAAGAAGCTGTATCGTTTGAAGGTAAATGCCTGCTTTGGGCAAGCAGTCTCAAGCAATGCTAAGATATAAACATTCTAGTAGTGAGTACGTGTGTGGCGAAGGGCCACAGAAAAGAGTGGACCAGATAGTTTTGAAGGACTGAGACCATTTTTATATTTACCATAGTGTAAGTTCTCTGTTTACTCCTCCCCTTTTGAACCTAAAAACATGCATTCACTGCCTCTTTCCAACACATACGATCAAGTCTCAAATGTTATTTGTCTTCTAAGCCACAGACTTAAAACTCCAATACTTCTAGGGAGGTCTTGTCAGATGGAGAAGTGGATCAGAGATTGTGGTGGCATGTTTGAAGTGTATTAAGCATACAGTCAATTATGACACTTCTTTAGGATTTTGATATGATCATCACTTTGTAGTTAACCCAGATTTCATTTATCTCTACACCCACTTTTACAAAAGCACAGAAATTTAGTATAAACTCATGTTTAGACTACAAGGGAACACAAGCGCAGAGAAAAGAAAGGCTGACCTACTGATCACACTGGGCAATGCATCTCATTCTGCCCTTCCTGATAGATAACAGAGTAGAAAAATGATGCCTTATGACGCTTTTATCGTCTGATTATTTGATTTTGTCAGGTCTTTGGGAGCAACTAAGCTTTCATCTGAGGTTTGGGTATCAAAAAAGGACTAGGCAATCCTGGAAAAGAACACCATGCAGAGGGAACAGCAGCGCGGGGCTCTGCAGGAAGCTACAGTCTTGGGTGATGATGATGATCTTGCTCTGCCTCTGACAGATGTGCTCAACATTTATTCAGTGCCTACTGTGTGCTAGGAGCAATTCTAGGTATGTGGGATTATTGAGTGAAATAAATAAAGATCTCTACTTTCATTCCGGCAGAAGCAAAAAATATATAATCCATGTGATGAACAAGTACCTTGAGGGTTATGTTGGAGGTGATGTATCCTATAGAAAAAAAAGAGACAACGTAAAGCAGAGTATGGTAATATGCATGATATGGAAAGAACATCTACTAGTACTTCCTTATCTCAAGGTTGCTCTGAAAATCAAATGACATCACATAGGTGAAAGAGTATCATTAACTATTTTGTAAAAGTAATTAATACAGCAATTGAGAAGTTTATTTTCATCAGCTTCACCACACATGAGCACATACATTGATATTTTATTTTTAATGTTATGGACAATTACCCAAAGACAAATCTGTTCTATTTCTTCTAGTAAATAATGTCTTTTACGAGGGGAGTAATCTTTGGCTCATAGCCCATATCAATCAACAGATGACCCCTGTACTTTGCTATCTCTCTGGTCTTCACGTCGCTGCTAACACCATTAGGACCAAAACGGCCAGTTAACTAATCAAAGCCCCCCCACCCCACCCCAGTCACCAGAGTGAACTTCCTCCTGTGTTTGTGGATGATGAGGGAAAGGGGTACACCTTTCCTATCCTATAGCAAAACAGGCACATGATGGTTCCAACTGGGGTAATACTATGTTCACCACAGCTGGAATCATTGAGCTAAAGGGAAGTTACATGACGGAGTAGTTGCCAACAATGTTACTCAAGGAACCAAGTCTATCACATAGTTTCATTTGAATCCTTGTTTCTACAGAACTACACAGCCCCCATTCCACCAAGCTCTCTGTTGGCAAGTTGGCGGAACTCAGAAACTTTCCCGGTGGACTGGATGTGGGATGCTCAGGTGAGAAAGGTTTTTGTTCTGAGTGGCTAAAAGGAGAGCTGTCCTCACCAAGACGGAGTGGGGTTTGTTTGCAGGATCAAGAGTTCAGTCTTCGGGGCTGGCGTGGCCCTGGTTTGAGACCCGGCTGCTCCACTTCCGATCCAGCTCTCTGCTGTGGCCTAGGAAAGCAGTAGAAGATGGTCCAAGTCCTTGGGCCCCTGCACCCATGTGGGAGACCTGGAAGAAGCTCCTGGCTCCTTGCTTCAGATTGGCCAGTTAGGGGATGAACCAGCGGATAGAAGACCTCTCTCTCTCTGTCTCTGCCTCTCCTTCTCTCTCTGTGTAACTCTGACTTTCAAAGTAGATAATCTTAAAAAAAAAAAAAAGAGTTCAGTCTTCTATATGCTGAATTTGAGATGTTTATTAGACTTCCAAGTAGACATGTTGAGAAGGGAGGTGTCTTCCAGAGTCCAGCATGTGGGAGAGAGTTCTGGTCTAGGGAGCTCAAGTTAATTATAAGCATAGAGGGATCCAGAAGGAGAGGACAGCATGGTGAGCTAGGAGGCAAAGCAGGAGGCCAGAATCCCGCAGGGCAGACCTGGCAGCATGGGGTGGACTCAGCTGTTCTGCCGCTGGAGTGCAAAGGACGCGGAGGGAGGGCCAGCCATGGGGTTTAGCAGTGGTGGCACAGTTGTCTCCTGCCCTGTCAGTCACATGGTGGTGAGCATGAAAGGGAGGGAGAAATGAGACGCTTTTTCCAAGGAGTCGTGGTGCAAAGGGTAGTTGAGAAATGGAGCAACCACTATCAACATTCATATCTATAATTTACTCAGTACCCTCAGTAGTTCCCATTCTGCAGGAGGTCACACTGCTTACTTCCAATTATTTTTAGAGTTTTTTTTTAATGGAACTCATGATTTCAATTTTACTGCTAAAGAAAAGAGCTCAGGGAGATTGGGTAGTTGCCCAAGGTCACAGTATATCAGGTTCCTAAACTTGAATTCAAACCTAGGATTCCACCTCCAGTATACAACTTCTTGTACTACATTCACTGCTAAATAGTTTCTTCCTCTCACCATGCCCTGCCCCCAACTTTTGGGAAGGGTAGGAGGTGAAGGAAAAGAGAGACTGTGGATTTTTTTATTCATCTTGTGTTATCTTAAACAAATCAATTCAATGGGGAAAGTGAAATGAGCTCAATACCATATTGTGGTTGAATTATTGACAATCGTTATTATTCTAACCAGGAACAAACATCACCAGGTAAAAATAAAGCCCCCACTCCCACTCCATTTTTTCTATTAAAAAAGCCTTGCAATTCTGCGCCTATTATTTTACATTGTAAAGTGATGAAGAATTAGAAAATTGTTAGATAGCAGGTGACAAATTGCAATCTGATGGGCCAACATGAACCTATAAAAATGTTATCAAGATGATATTAAACAGTCTATTCCTCACTTAGCATCCAGGCAGGAAATTGGAGCTCTTCTTGCTGGGATATCTCCTACTTTGATATTTTTCATTTAGATAATGCTATTTAAAATTTAACTGGATTACTGGCAATTTGTCTTTCAAAATGATATCCCTGAGCGCTTGGCTCCCAATATCCTTTACCCAGCTTTCAGTTTTCTTTGGTACTTTCTGGCATCTCTCTGACCCTTGCTTGTGGAGGTTTTTTGTTTCATGCGTTAGAGGTGCCTTTTGAAAAGGAAAGCAAGCCACACTTTTCTGTTTCACCGCATGGCACTTGCATGGTACAGTTGGGCCATAAGTACCCTATGCCAGGGCGTATGTCTCACTCATCGTTCAGTCTCCAGAGCTTAGCCCAGGGCCTGACTCTGAGAAGGGGTTCGGTTCCCACTTGCTGAAAGGATGAATGCTTTATTCATCGACAGGAGACCTGCACTTGGCACGGTGTCCAGCACAGAAGAGGTGCTAAATTAGTACCTGTTACATCAAAGCACTCAGGCTGAAGGTTGATGCCAGCACTCAGCTGCACAGACTCCCTTTGGTCGAGTCTCACCTCTCTCCTGTTCTCTTGTGCGTCTTCTGGGGGCTGAGACAGCTGCCTTCTAGGATTAGGCTTTTTCCTGCATTGTAAGGAGAACACCTGTTCCTACCTAAAAGTGGAATGAGAAGCAGTGAAACTTAGGGTGGCGTTTGGTAAGTGGGAGGGGGATAATCCTAAGAATGAGCACAGAATTGTATGGAAAAGCCAAAATAATTCTCAGAAGGCAAGCTCTAAGTTACGACAGTAACAACGTAGATCCCATCTGCGTCCGACTCTCAGATGATAGCTCTGAAGCCGAGAAGAAAGAAAGAAGGGATGAAGAATTTCCTTTCTTCAAGCAAAAAGGTTATCGAGCATGTGTTGGATGCCACACCTTTTCCTGAGGCCGGACCTGTGGTGAGGACAAGAGGAAGTACCTGACCCCTGACCTCATGAACCAGGCACACAGGAGTGCCCGTCAGGCCATTCATAACACAGAAATCATCTACCCTACTGGTCAAGACTAGGGAGAGGATAAAATATGTATGGTTGTGGAAATAAGGCACACATGACGCAATCTAAATGAGGAAATTAATTTTAGGCAACGATAGAATGAAAGCTCAGATGTATTCTTTTCAAATCCCTGGAAAATGCACTGATAACTAAATGTAGTCTTGGAAGAAAGATCAGAAAGACAGAGGGCATTTCAAGGCAGTGCAAAGACAAACCAACAAACCACAGAAAACAAAAGGTGACATGAGTAGACAGACCAGCAAAGACACTGGTACACTTTAAACTCCCCTCCTAAAACTATAAAGATGATTTTTCAGAATAAGTAAGAGAAGAGAAATAATACACATGCAATGAGTTGCACAGGGAAATTATACAAAAAGTTAATTTAAAAGAGTTAACATATTTCTAATTTACATTGTAATGAAAGGTTTGATGGTCCACTAATGAGTTCAGTAAATAAAAAAGCAAAAAAAAAAAAAAAAAGACCATGGTTCAACAAGAATATGGACAAGGGCTATAAACAATAATCCAATTAAAGGTGTCAATTTCACGCCTATCCAGCAAATTTTTAAAACAATCAGATCATTAAAACTACAGTAGTGTATAATTCTCAACATTTTTTCTTGGTCAAAGATAAAAAAAGTTATAAAACAGTATTTGCAGCAATGCTGATACACAATGGCATTTCTTTATTTTTTTTTTCAGTTTTTTAATTTCTTGAAATTTTAGCTCCCTAAGCATAATGGTCTCTAATTGCATCCATTTTGTTGCAAAAGACAGGATTTCATTCTTTTATTTACCAACTGGGTAATGTTCCGTTGTGTAGATGCACAATTTCTATCCAGTCATCAGTTGAGCATGCTTAGTGAAATAAGCCAGTGCCCAAAAGACAAATATCATGTTTTCCCTGCTGTGTGGTAACTAATACGCAGAGTGCAAAGAAGCAATGTATGAGAGTACAATTGACATTTTGAGATTTGATTATTGTTTATAGCCCTTGTCTATATCCTTGAGGAACAGTGGTTTGTCTACTTACTCTTTGTTGAATTCCTTATTTACATGAGAGTTTGGCTTGTGATTATAAAGTAAATTGAGGAGCCAGTGCTGTGGCACAGTGGGTTAAAGCCTCTGAGTACAGCGCCAGCATCCCATGTGGGCGCCGGTTGTGGCCATCTGGGGAGTGAACCAGCAGATGGAAGACTTCTCTCTCTACCTCTACCTCTCTGTGTGACTCTTTCAAATAAGAAAAATAAATCTTAAAGTAAATTGAAAGTATGTTATTATAAAAATTAAAAGAAAAATAAGGAGAAGGAAGAGGATGGAGGGAGAAGGAGGGTACAGTGGGCACTATCAGCATGCTCTTACAATTCCATTTATGAATACATCAAAGTTGTTTTCTTCATAGAAATTTAATAAAAAAAAAATTAGCTCCCACCTGTAAGGGAGAACATGTGGTATTTGTCTTTCTGTGTCTGGCTTATTTCACAATGATGCTTTCCAGTTGCAACCATTTTCATGCAAATAATAGAATTTCCTTCTTTTTTAATAACTGAATAATATGCCATTGTGTGTATATACATATATTCACACCACACTTTTTTTTTTTTGACAGGCAGAGTTAGAGAGTGAGAGAGACAGAGAGAAAGGTCTTCTTTCCAGTGGTTCACCCCCCAAATGGCTGCTACGGCCAGCGCTGCACCGATCCAAAGCTAGGAGCCAGGTGCTTCTCCTGGTCTCCCATGCGGGTGCAGGCCCCAAGCACTGGGCCATCCTCCACTGCTACCTTCCCGGGCCATAGCAGAGAGCTGGACTGGAAGAGGAGCAACCAGGATGAAACCAGTGCCCCAACAGGGATTAGAACCCAGGTTGCTGGTGCCACAGGTGGAGAATTAGCCTAGTGAGCTGCGGCGCCAGCCCACACTTTTTAAAAAAATTTATTTACTCAAAAGTCAGAGAATTTCTTCCATCCACTGGGTCACACCCCAAATGGCCGCAACAGCCAAGGCTGGACCAGGCCGAAGCCAGGAACTGCTTCCAGGTCTTCCACAGATGTGGTTGGGGACCAACAACTTGGGTCATTATTTGCTGCTTTCCCAGGCACAGTAACAGGGAACTGGATCAAAAAGTGGGGAAGCTGGGGCAGTGCCCATTTGGCAGCTGAAACTGTTACGCCACAGCGCCAACCCCAACATCTCATATTTTCTTTATCCATTCATCTGATGATGCACACCTTGGTTGACTCCAAAGTGTGGCTCTTGTGAACAGAGCTGCCGTAAATATGGTGGTGCAGGTGTCTCTCTGATACAGCGTGTTCATGTCTTTGGGTGTATATCCTCTAGTGGGATTTCTGGATCACATGGCAAGTCTATTCCTAGCTTTTAAAGCAGTCTCCACTCTGTTTTCCACAGTGGCTGCACTAATTTACATTCCCACCAACAGTGTCTAAGTGTTCTCCATTCTCACCAGGCTTTGTTACCCTCTGTCTTTTGGATAATAACTATTCTGACAGAGGTGAGGTGATGTCGCATTGCGGTTTTGATTTGCATTTCCCCGATGGCTAGTGATGTTGAGCACTTTTCATACACTTGTTGGCTTTTTTTGTTTCTCCTGCCTTGCAATTCCCACAGCTTCTGCTCAGATGGTGATTATTTTACAAATATTCTCTTTAAAATATAATCTTAAACACACACACACACACACACACACATACAAACCCAACACCAGCAATTGGGCATCAGTACAACGGGAGCTGATGTATCTAATAGTTCAAAATTTACAGCTGCTTTATTTATAATAGCCACAATGTAAAAGCAGCTAAGATGCCCTTAGGTAGATAAATGGATAAAATACATTAGTATTTCCACACAATGGAATATTACTCAGTGCTAAAAAGAAGGGAGCTATCAAGCCATGAGAAGTCACGGAGGAAATTTAAATACATGTTACTAAGTGAAAGAAGGCATTCTGGAAAGGGCATATTCTACATGATTTCAATTGCCTGATTTTCTGAAAAAGGCACAACTACGGCAACACCGGACAGGTTCGTGGTTTTCAGGGGCTGGAGGGAGGGTTGCAAAGAAGCTCAGAGAGGATTTTCACAGCAAAGACACCACTCTGGGTGGCACAGTCATGGTGGCTACATGCATGTACACAATGCATGTCACCAGAGAAAACAACCACATAACCACCTGGATTGTAACCACAGGACCCAGAGAGGACCACCACATAACCACCTGGATTGTAACCACAGGACCCAGAGAGGACCACAGTGTAACCACCTGGATTGTAACCACAGGACCCAGAGAGGACCACAGTGTAACCACCTGGATTGTAACCACAGGACCCAGAGAGGACCACAGTGTAACCACCTGGATTGTAACCACAGGACCCAGAGAGGACCACAGTGTAACCACCTGGATTGTAACCACAGGACCCAGAGAGGACCACAATGTAACCACCTGGATTGTAACCACAGGACCCAGAGAGGACCACAGTGTAACCACCTGGATTGTAACCACAGGACCCAGAGAGGACCACCACATAACCACCTGGATTGTAGCCACAGGACCCAGAGAGGACCACCACATAACCACCTGGATTGTAACCACAGGACCCAGAGAGGACCACCACATAACCACCTGGATTGTAACCACAGGACCCAGAGAGGACCACCACATAACCACCTGGATTGTAACCACAGGACCCAGAGAAGACCACAATGTAACCACCTGGATTGTAGCCACAGGACCCAGAGAGGACCACAATGTAACCACCTGGATTGTAACCACAGGACCCAGAGAGGACCACCACATAACCACCTGGGTTGTAACCACAGGACCCAGAGAGGACCACCACATAACCACCTGGATTGTAACCACAGGACCCAGAGAGGACCACAGTGTAACCACCTGGATTGTAACCACAGGACCCAGAGAAAACCACAATGTAACCACCTGGATTGTAACCACAGGACCCAGAGAGGACCACAGTGCAATCACATGGATCGTAACCAACCGACCACTCAGTGCCGAACGTTGCCACTTGGGCGAAGCTGTGCCTTTGGGGGAGCAAACGCTGTATGAGAACTCTCTGTACTTTCTGTTTATTTTTCCTGTGCACATAAAGTAAAGTTTGTCCATTAAAAAAAAATCACATGTAATTATATTAGAACAAAATTAAAGTATTGTCTATAAAAAAGAATTGGAAATTTTGCATTTAAACCAAGTGAGATACAAAATAAAATGTATGAAATGCAACGAGGGTCATTTCACATTGATCAAGCATGCAATCTGCCGTACAAATCAAACAGCCAGGATTATTTATGTACCAGATAACAGCTCCCATATACAAAAATGATCAGAGGATTTGAAAATGTGTTTTCTTTTTGTTTTGGGTTTTTAGCCATAGGAATGAGGGCCTTAGCTACATGTGAGATGGGGAGAGCCGGGGGCAGAGATTTTTAGAGGATTGAGGGGTCAGTGTGGTTCAGTCTATGTGGTATTTGTTAATCTCCCAAACATGTGTCCAGTGAATTCACGGAGTTTCAAAAGCAAAGTCCAGAGTGTCATCTTGAGACACTAGGGAGAGGCCACAGATGGGAGGAGGGGAAATCAGTATTTATTAGGCACCTAGTGTGCAGAGGGGGCTACACTAAACCTTCTGCAAAATGCGTGACTTCCACAGCAACCCCAGTTGCTTACGACCGTGCACTGAACACCTGCTGCTCCGAGTCCCCGGGCGTAGTGAGACAGAAGCCACAGCGCACGCCGGGGCGGATCCAGCAGAGGAGCTGCTACTCCATTTCACTGGAGAAGCAGTTGAGTGCAGGAGGCTTTGAGGCGATTTGTTCAATGTCACCCAGCGGGTGAATGTCGCAGTGGGATACAAAGTCACGCACGTGTCATTTCAAAGCCAGTGCTCCCTTCAGTCTCCTAGCTTCCTGCTGTCAATCCTTCTCTCTGAAAGGCACGAGTGGCAAAGTGCCCCAGATTACAGAAGAACACCGAGGCCGGCCGCCCCACGCGTTTCTGGCATGTCTAATGTTTCTGAACAAACACGGGGCATGTTCTTCCAAGGCAGCCTTGGTGGGTCTTTAAAGCAGGACTCCCGAAGAGCTCATATTCGGTCTCACGTGCTGTCATTGTGTTGGCCAGTCTGTTCCAAGTTCTCATCTTTTTCGGGTACCTTCAGTCACATGTGAGTGGCTTGCTAACAGGAGCAGAGGGCCTGGATATCTATCTATCTATCTATCTATCTATCTATCTATCTATCTATCTATCTATCCATCCATCCATCCATCCATCCATCTATCCATCTATCCATCTCTCTCTCTCTTTCTCTCTCTCTCTCTCTCTCTCTCTCTCTCTCTCTCACACACACACACACCAAGACTTGGCTGGAACAGCCGGATGTCCACGGACAGCTGATGGACAGGAGGAAGCATACTTCCCCCTTTCTCCTTGTTCCCCAAATGACAGCCCCGCAGCCTTGAGGTCTACACCAAGCAAGTATCGGCTGCATAATTTCCTTTGGGAAAAGGTTATAATGCTTTCGGAGAATGAAGTCCCGAGAAGGCTGGCGTTCGGAAATGTAGGCTTTCAGGAGATTTAACCTCTTAAAGTGAATGTTAATATTTACATGATCTTGTTAACATCTCCCTGCTTTTCTCCTTCTCTGCAACCAGAACCTGAAGGTACAGATATTTTAAACAGCTCTGCCTTCAGGCCAGCCGGCCTAGCGTGGTGTTTTATGCAGGAAAGAGCACAGCTCCTGTAACCTGTCCGTCTGAATTGGAGTCCCATCCTTTTGCTGGACGATTCGGGGAATGTTAACTCCTCTGGGATTCCAGTCTCTCATCTGCAACATGGAAGACTTGTCCCCTTACTCTGTCAGTCAGGGGCAGTGTAAACGGACAGCATTTATCGCCACTAACCACTGCTCGACACATCATGGGAATTATTGTTGTTATCATGATTAATAAACACTGTGACGGTTAGAAGCAGATACACTTTGGTTTTGTTCACATTGTATTTTTAAAGTTTTTTTGTTTATTTGAAAGGCAGAAAGAGACAGGGATGGGGAGAGAGAGAGAGAGAGAGAAGAGAAAGAGAAAACGCGCACTGGATAGAGAGATCTTCCATCTGCTTGTTCACTCTGCAAATTCCTGCAGCAGCCAGGGCTAGTGCAGGGTGACTCCAGGAGCCTGGAACTCTGTCCTTATCTACCATGTGGGTGGCAGGGGCCTAAGCACTTGAGCCATCATTTGGCTGCCTCCTGGATTCACGTTAGCAGGTAGCTGGATTGGAAATGGAGCAGGAACTCAAAACCAGGCATCCCTACATCAGGTGCAGGCATCCCAAGTGGTGCTAAACCTCATTCTCTTCTAAAGAAATCCCAACACTGCTGTTCACGCAGCAGACGTTTGCTGGGGAATACACTCGCCATGCATCCCCCATGGTGTCTGTGGGAAGCAGTGGTGGACCACACCGTGGCCCTCCATTCAGACCCCAGACTGGGCTTTCTGGGCTCACATCTTGACATTGGCTCATTCTAGCTTTATGGCCCTGAGAAAGAGGCTTAACCTCTCTGTACTTACCTCAGTGTCTTCACCCCTAAATAGTGACATGCCACCTACCTCAGGGGTACAATTAACACATGCATGGTGCTTCAAGCTTGCAAAGAGCATTTGCTGACCACACAATAATGGTTATTTGTTCACTGAAATGTGCTTGACCCACAATAGCATGAGTGACAGAATGCAAGTGACATTATTCTCATATGAATGGTGGAGAAACTGAGTCATGGGGCCATGTGTAGGCAAGCTGGTCGCACAGCTGGTCTGCAGCCAGCCAGTACCAGCCCTGTGTGCTCCTCTCTGCCATGCCGTCCCAGCTGCTGAGCTCCCGCCAGGCTTGATCTCAAAGGCGGCCTCCCCACACATTCACACCCGCACCCCACCCCACTGTTGTCGCAGGAAATTATGCCACGAGCCATGCATCTTCTTCGACACACTCTGCTCTTGAAGAAACACTCCCAATTACCACGGCTGTGTTCTCCATGATTGCAATGTGTCATGACATTTCCAAGATGTAAGTTTCTTCGAAAACGGCATTAGCACTAGGCGAGCAAAACGGCTCATTTTTCAAATTTGGAAGCCGTCACTAGCCTGGCTCCGCGCTGGTGAAGCCCGAATGCGCTGCTTACTGAGCCCCGTCAGGTGGCCGGGGTTCACCCACACTGGTGTGGCTGGCTGCTCCCTCTTCGGAGGGTCTACGGCTGGCAGTGTGCAAATGTGCACACACACTGTCTACCCACACTCACACACACACAAAGTGCTTTATGCTGTGCACACTTGTTCTCTATTGGCCTCTCCCATATTCTCAATTCCCACCTGGAACCACAGGCACCCCACTTAAAGATCTCACTTTGCCCCTGTTTCCCATTCCAGGAAGCACGACAGCCCTTCGTGGTTCCCCATTTGTATCAGCCAAGGTCATCAGTTGCAAGCAGAAGCAGCTGTTGTTTGCAGATTTAAGTAGCAATGGACTTTCCTGGAAGATCCTCGGTTGGCGCCCAGAATTGCAGCCTCAGGAAACAGCCAGAACCCTGGGCAGATTCGTGCCACAGCCCCAGTCCAGTGAGGACGACCCTACCCACTGGTGTCCTGGCTAGCACAACTTGCATTGAAAAGGATGCTAACTACGGTGGATGCCCCTTTGCTGGTTCAAGCCCTGGGTCCCTGCACTGCAGAGGCTGAGCCTTGGCCCCATGTCCCCAGTACAGCAAGAGGCGGGCTGTCTCAGTTTCCTGTAGCTGCTGTTGCAAAGTGCCACGCACGAGGCAGCTCGGAGTTCTGGTGGCCAAAGCCAAGGTGTCAGCACGGCCACACTCCCTGTGAAACTGTTAGGAAGGGTGTGTTCTAGATCTTTCTCTTAGCTTCTATCAGCCAAGCGTTCCTGGGGTGGTAGATGTCTATCCTCTCCCTGATCTCTTCAGCCATTTTTTTCCCCTCTCTGCAGTTGCTCTCTGTGCCTAAATTCCCCCTTTATCTACGAAGACTCCAGCCTCACTGGATTAGGGAGCAACCTAGCAACCTCATCTTGTCCTGAGTAGATCTACAAAGGCTCCCTTTTCAGGGAAGGAGCTCGCTGGTGCTGGGACTCTGGCCTTTGTGGCAGGGCTTACTTCAACCCATCACACGGAGTCCTAGCAAAGACGCTCAAAGGCAAGACTGCAATGGCCACGAAGACTTAGACATCATCACGGAGACATCATCGCCCCTGGCACCAGTTCCAGTCCCAGCTGCTCCACTTCCAGTCCACGCCCCTGCTAAGGCACCTGGGAAAGCAGCAGAGGATGGCCCAAGTGCCCAAGTGCCCTGCACCCACACAGAGACACAGAGGAAGCTCCTGGCTTCAGCCTGGCCCAGCCCTGGCCGTTGCAGCCATCTGGGGGGAGGGGGGTGTGAACCAGCGGATGGAAGACCTCGCTCTCTGTCTCTCCCTCTCTCTGTAGCTCTGACTTTCAACTAAATAAATCAACCTCTAAAAAGAAGAGGAGGAGGATCTGAGGCTAAAATAAGGAACCTTGCAAGGTACCAAGGCAGGTACGTTGCAGGGCAAGTACCCAAAGTCCGTTCCATTCAAACCTTGTACCTGTAGCCACCACCCTCTGGGACACCCAGTGACAGCAGCGACTGTGGCCCGAAGCGCAGGGCTCACAGCACACTGCACTACACGTCTTCACACGTGTGCACCCTTCCACACGTGTGTGGAAAGCACGCTCTGAAGGCGGAACCTGGTCACACAACGCAGGTTAGCGGAGCAGCCAGAGTCGCTGTAGTGTCATTGCGTTGGCACCACCAGCAGTGTGAGAAACTGGACTTGAACAAAGAAGTATGTACGTTTTATGGCTGACTACGGACTCCACCGCCTGGGGTACCCAGTTCCTTCCCCACGCCTCAGCTGAGGGGCACTGGCAGTCATCCTACTTTTTTCACTACTACAAATAACACCGCTAAGAACACCCACTAATAGGTTAGTGTTTGTGTGCATATAAATTGCCATTCTGTTAGATATACATCTAGGAGGGGAACTGCTGGGTCATAAAAAAACCTTGAAAATTAAGCGAAAGAACCCAGTCACAAAGGACAAGATAGTCTGATGGAAGGCCGTTTCTCTGAACTCCCTAACAGAGGCCAATTTGTAGCGATAGACCACGGACTCTCGAAGCCGCCTGGGGCTGAGGCTGGAGACGGAGGTGTTGACAGGGTGTTGGCTTCGGGGTGCAACATTTCGTTTTGGCGAGAACACGCTCTGAGACTGATAGAGGCGGTGCTTTGTCAACCCCGTGAGCCCACTGCATGCCAGCGAGTGGTACGCGTAGACGCTCTAAGTGGGTGACCGTGTGCTCCTCGCGTCGTGTTTCGATAAAGCTGCTAAAAAGTTAACACGCAGAGCCAAGAGACTGACGGCGGCAGAGGGTGCACCCGGCGCGAAGCCAGGAGGAATTCCAACACAGGCATTGCCCCAGATCAGTGGGGACGTGCCTGAAGTGAGGCCACATTCTTCCTGTTAGCAGCAAGTCGCTCTGTGTTGGGGGTGGGGGATGTGCTGCACAGGGCTGTGGACGCCAGGAGATGGCGCTAGGCAGCACCTGCCTCAGGGGAGGAGACAGACGTGGAAACCGTGTGTCCTCAATTTGACAGCACCTTCAGTGCCTCTAAGCTGCGTCTCAGCCTCTCTCAGGTTGGCCCCCCTTTCCCACAGGGGATCCGCCATGGCCTAACTGACAGCATCATTTCTCCATAGTGATTCAGATCATCAGGGCTCCTCTTAGACTCGATGGCAGCTTAGAGGACTGGGGTACAATGACTCTAACCCCTTGTGAGAGAGATGAATAGGAGGTGCACAGAGGAGCATGGGTAAACCCGGCTTGGAGAAGGCTTCCTGGGGGAGGTGGTGCCCGGTCTTCGTGGGCTGCCGGTTGTTCCAGAACTTGGTCACGTAAAACAGCTCGCGTGTGCTGTCATGGAGTATGTGGTCAGTAGTCTGGGTGAGGCTTATGCCGACTTCTGCAAACCAGGGTTTTCACACGACTGGGACCCAGTGTCAGCCGGCGCGACGGTCCCATCTGAAGGCTCCACCAGGGAGCCACCTTCTAACGCGTGTGACCTCCAGTGGCTGCTGTGGCATCAAGTTCCTCATAGGTCATCCAGGCTAGAGCCTCCGTTTCCACCTGGCTTTCTGCTGCGAGAGCCTGCTAGGTCTCCTGCAATGTCAGCCCCTCTCACACAGCAGCCTGCAGAGTACCCGAGGCGAGAATCCCGAGAGACGGCTGGCAAGCGGAAGTCACCCACGCCTGCAGCCTGACGTCCCCTCCGTGCAGTCACCCGTTCTGGGTGAGGAGGAGCAGGTGGCTCTGTACTCGAGGGTGGAGCTGGGAGGGACCCCGGATGCCACCTGCCGCAGCCGGTCGGTGTGGAGTGAGGAAGCCAAACAAGGAGAAGGCATGCTAACGGCAGTGCGTTGAAGGTGTGTGGGAACAAACAGTAAGTGGACCGTTTGGTGGAGGACAGAGTGAAGGGAGAGAGAAGTGAGACTGATGTCACAGGTGGACTGTTTATTAGATGCCTTATAAGATTCTTCATGAACTTTAGCTCAAACCTAGCACACTTAGAGTTTCCTTACCAAGAAATGTGTACATGGGTGGACAGCCCTAGCACTTCAACAACACCATCGAGAACCCAGCCTTCTTTGAATGTTTTATGCTGCCATCCTAGTAGTGATAACTGCCTCTTATCTACAAAATAGCCGCCAGTCCTCCAGCTGTCACATCTTCACACCACAGTGTTCAAAGTAGAAGGACTGTGGCATGGAAAGAATAGAAAGTTCCAGAAGAGCTCCTCTTACTTGCCATGGCCAGAATGAGTCCCAGGCTCCCCCTCAAGCAGCCTATGATGGCTGGAGTTGCTGTGTTTGCCTCGGAACACCCAGGACGCATCCCAGGTGATGGAAACAAGAGAGGCTCTGGAAAACCTCCAGGGTGCCAGTGACCTCCATATCCTTTTCTACTTTTGTCCTCCGTGTTCCACAAAAAGAATAATTGCCCACGTGACGACATAGACAGGAGAAACCCTGGCTATACGCCTTTTCTCCTTCATGTCCTGAACAGATTGCAACTCCTCCTCTGCTCACACGCGGCGAGCCTCCAAGCTCTACATCCAAGAGGCTCTAGGTCAGAGCGGGGAAAACAGGAGTTTCCATTTCCTGCCTCACCCCGTTTACAGACAGCTGTGACGGGGTGGAGACCGGAGGCCGGCTGCCTGACACAGCTGTGCTGCCTCCTACGCCCACCCTGAGCGGAACAACGCCGCGAGCTGCTCACGATTAGTTTTCCTAGAATCAGGTCGGGCGGAGCTTGTTCGGAGGGAGGGAGGCAGAGTGTTGCAAGCAATCTTCCTGTTTCCATATTTGCATTTTTAGGTGTCAGGTGGCTACATGGATACTCGTAGTAATCGTTGCACAAGTCAAAGGCCAGTCCGTCTCACCGCATCTCACCCTCACTGGTCACCAGTTATAAAACGCCACTTGCTTGGAGGGCGTGGCGCTGCCGAGGACTTTGGCGCTGCAGTAGAGCGTAGGACGGACCCGCTCTGCCTCAGTCCTGCTATCAGCTGCTTTCCCACAGCACTGCCATTTTAGATGTTTTTTCCTGTTTTCACAAATTGGAAACAGAGGCCCACACCGAGGGGTTCAGCATTCGTCCAAGATTATCCCAAGAGGGCCGCCAATCCAGAGGAGTTGCTGGGAGGTTCTTTCTCCTTTCTGCCTGAGGTGCACTTGGCCATTTCTATCTCACTGTCTAAATCGACAGGACACCTAACCCCCTGATGCCACAGTACGGCCCAGCTGTCCTAATACAGTGCCTACTCCCTGCCAGGCCTTCCCGGCCGGGATGCAGCCTAAGACTCGAGCTGGATCATGGGCCATCTCTCTCTCACGTTTGCAGAAACCGAGGCTCAGAGAGATGGTGGTGGCACAGTTAGTGATGGATCCAAGAGAGAACCCATGACTGCAACTTGGAATCCCACAGTTGACTTCCGACACACCGCCCTCCATGCCTGCTAACACCCCCAGGGCCACGAGAAACCTCTGTTTTCACAAACCCAAGGGCAGCCCCCTGCCTGCCTTGCCCCTGTGGCCCTGGAGCCCAGGGAGGGTCCGCTTTGCACTTACTCCTCAGTGGAGCACCCCCGACCTGGGGTCTGCAGGCTCTGGGGTTGATCACGCAGGTGGGGATGAAGGTGTCCCCTGGCTGCTCTGTACCCACATGCAACACACCCCACCGCCCACCTCCGGAGAAACATCTCTCGGCTCTGCGAGCTAAGGACATGTCACTGAAACCTAGAGCAGGTGCATCCCTGGAGAGCGGCCACGCCCAACTTGCAAGCTGTGGACAGCCTGCGTGGAGGAGGAGGAGCAGAGGCCAGATGGGGAAGGTGTGCACTCGTAGGTTGACGAAGGACCGTGTGCAGACGGGAGAGCAAGGGGCGTACACCGCAGGTCACGGGGGCCTCTCTCTGGGGGTGCTCGCACACACCGTATGTTTAACATTAATAATTGCTGACTTACATTAGAGGATATATCAATCAAATTAATAAAGCTTACAATATTTAGGGCATTTAGTTTGCTAAAATCGCTGGCATCTGTGCCTATTAAAAATGACAGATGATTAGGATACCCAAAGTTTGGTGGGATCTGGTAGCTAACAAGGTAGAATTAAAATTTACATCTTGTTCCCGCATAATGAAGATAATTAAAAAGAGTGATAAAACCCTTTGATTAACCCTCATCTCCTCCTGCATAGCATTTTATTATGCAAATGAAACCTCCAACACTGTAAACTTAATACCAGTTAAGAATATGAATATGTTCTCATTTTCCAAGTACAAAGATATATGCGCACGTATAAAATGTTTGATTGAGCTCGGACCTGTTTTGGAAGAGTCCAACCCAGGGGTGTGCACCTCACAGAGCACGGCTAGGTCTCCACGTGGGCGCTGCCTGCACCATTCTCTCCATTGCTTCTGCTTTGCTGTTTCGTTCCCCACACTGGCATGTTACGTCATCGAAAATACCCCGGACTCCAAAGCAAGAATTAGCACAAGGACAGCGGTGTCACCCCTTGAGGACTTGTCTGTGGTCTTGGTTTTGTTTCCCTGAGTGAAGAGGCATAGCCCAGGGACTTTTCAAAGCAAGAACTTCCTGTCCATCTACCTCTGTAGTTTGGGGAAAGGCTTAGGAGTGCACGGAGGAGAATTCTTGGTAAAGGGTCCACTGGTGGAACAGGCAATTTCTCCTCTGCATGTGAGTGACGCCTTCCCCTGCTGTGGTGCTCAAGGGGAGCCCGGGATAGCAGGATCCTTGAACGTGGCGCTGACCCGGCTAGATGCGTTTCCCCTCCATCAGTTACGTTAACCGGTAGAGAAATAACAAAAAGCACCCCGAGAGAAAAAGGCCTCGGTCTCTGCCTCCCTTTGCACCCCTCATCTGTTGTTCTGCACCCTTCCTCTGGACAGAGAGAGATTTTTGTGATGTAACGAGAGGCAACCAACATGAGCGAGAGCAATCTGCGCTTCTCCTAAGAGCTCCACGTTGAAGACGTCTAGATTTACAGCCAACCAGACAAGGTGGATTGCGGGGGCGGGAGGGGGGGCATGTGAAATGGAATTTACAGGCTCAAGAACCTGGGATTGGGGGAGCATTTGGTGCAGAAGTCGCCTGCATTCCAGACCAGAGTGCCTGGTTCAAGTCCTGGCTACTCCACTTCCAATCCAGAGTCCTGTTGGGGCATCTCGGGAGGCAGCAAGCGATGGCTTAAGCACTCAGGTCCCTGCCACCCGTGTGGCAGACCTGGGTGGAGCTCCTGGCTCCTGGCTTCGGCCTGGCCCAGACCTGGCTGTTACAGCCATTTGGGGAGTAAAACAGTAGATGGGGGACTTCTAACAAAATGAAAATAGACATTTTTAAAAGGAACCTGGGACAGGCTGAAGCTGAGATGCTGTAAGGAGAAAACCAGAAAACAAGAACAGAGGCAGGTGGATGGAGAAGAGTTTTGGAGAGCTCTGAGGGCAGAAAGCCATTTGACAATGCAGCAGCGAGGGGTGAGGCGACAAGCCAAGGAAGGACAGCAGCTCCCAGAAGCAGGAAGGAGGAAGCCATGGCTTCTCCCCTCGAGCTTCCAGAGGTGATGTGGTCCCACCGACCCCTCGATGTTAACTTCTGTCCTCCAGAACTTGGGAGAATACATTTATGCTGCCTTAAGCCGTGCAGTTTGTGACCATTTGTTCCAGTAGCCTTGGGTGTCAGGACGTGGGAAGCAGAGTGGAAGATGACTGGGGCAAGAGGGAAGAATGCTTCCGTCATCTTCCAGATACCAAGAACGTTCCCTGCAGCTGCAGGTGAACTTGGGGCTCCGGTTTGGCTGCTGAATGTCCCCCAAAGGCCCACGAGTTAAAGGCCTGGTCCTCAGAGTGGCGCTTTGGGCAGCTGGAGCAGCCTTTGGGACGTGGGGTCTAGAGGGAGGTCCGCAGGTCACTGGGGGCACTGCCTTCGAAGACACTGTGGTGCTCTGATCCCTTTCCGCCTGCCCCTGGCTCCAGATGTGACTGCTCACTCCAGCGGGTGCCCCAGCAAGCCATCGGCTGCCCTCATCAGAGGCCACAGCAATAGGCCATCCAGGCTTGGACTTCGACCTTCAACACTGTGAGCTAAATTGGGCTTTTCCCTTCATTAATTAGTTATCTCGGGTACTTGGTGTGGTGCTAGCTTGAAACTGACTAAGGCACCTGCTCCTTCCAGGGAGCGGTCTGTGTGGCCTCTGTGCTGTCATCCTGAAGATGGAAATAATAATGACACTCAGCCCATCGAAGTACTGGAAGATTACAGGAGCTTCCGTAGAGCAAGGGCTCAGAACAGAGTCTGGAATAGAATCTAAGGAATCACTAGCTTTTATCATTTCTGCTGCTGTTGTTTCTCCTTTGTCAGAATGTACAAAATTTCCTGGGCATTTCAGGGTCCATTCAAATAGTTTCATTTGCAATTTCATTTTCTATTTCTAAAAAAATACTAGAAATCCATTCTCCAAAAATAATATCAACTGTTATCTCTAGGTTGCAGGTTAGCCATAGAATTTTAAAAAATTTTCCCTATATGTTTTCTGAATTTTCAGCGATGAGTTCTTACTACCTCGCTATTAAGAACATGGATGTTTTGTTTTCCTTTTTTAGCTCTTAAGACTTTTTGTCTAAACTTCCAATCAAAGTAAAGAATCTACTTTTTTGTTTAAAAAGTATTGATTTGAAAGGCAAGGAACTGCGGGGAGAGAGAGAGAAAGTGATCTTCCATCTACTTGTTCACTCCACAAATGGCCCCAATGGCCATGGTGAACCCAGGAACTACACCGGAGTCTCCCACATGGGTGTCAGGGGACCATGTACTTGCACCATCATTGGCTGCCTTCCCAGGCACGTTAGGAAGAAGCTGGGTCAGAAGTGGAACACTGGGACTCAGACCAGCACTCTGATACGGGATGCATTGCAAGTGGTAGCTTAATCCTCTGAGCCACAACGCTGGCCCCAGTTATTTTAAAACAATTTTTTAACACATAAAGCTTTTGCCTATTTATGAAGTACCATGCAAGGTTGAGTTCAGGTGTACACTACATCATATCCAATCAGGGCACACGTATCTATCTCTTCAAACATCTAGTATTTCCCTATGTAAAAATACCTGAAATCCTCTTTTCAATTTTTTTTTTTATCAAATAGAGAAACCTGTAGCACATCGTCATCTATAGTCACCCTGTTGTGTGATAGAACCCAAAACTTCTACTCCTCTGTAGCTGTGACCTCACGCCCACTGACAGACCATTTTGTTGGAAAGAGGCAGCATCTAGATGGAACCATGTGCATGGTGGGTTCCGAGTACCTGAACCGATGGCTCAGTCCTCAGTCATCGGCTTTGTGATCTGAGCTGGTTCTTAGTCCCCAGTGTGCACTTCTTCACTATAAAACAGGGTCAGTGACATCAACCTTCCCAGGCTTGTATGTCAAGCAGCGATCAGACATGTGCCACTCTGCCCACACTCAGCAGGGCTTAATAAATACCTCATCCCGGGGCCGGCACTGTAGCACAGTGGGTTAACGCCCTGGCCTGAAGTGCCAGCATCCCATATGGGCACCAGTTTAAGACCTGGTGCTCCACTTCCGATCCAGCTCTCTGCTATGGCCTGGGAAAGCAGTAGAAGATGGCCCAGGTCCTTGGGCCCCTGCACCTGTGTGGGAGACCCTGAGGAAGTTCCTGGCTCCTGGCTTTAGATCGGTGCAGCCCCAGCCATTGTGGCCAATTGGGGAGTGAACCATCAGATCGAAGACCTCTCTCTGTGTAACTCTGACCTTCAAATAAATAAATAAATCTTAAAAAATAAATACCTCATCCCTTCTCTGCAAGTTTGTTGTTGTATCTCAAAAACAATAGGGAGTCCCCAGTAGTACTGTGTATTCGATTCTTCTCCCCTCTTCAAAAACTCAACCAGTTAAGCACGTGTTTATTTTTATCAAACCCAAATTTCCAAGCCTACTTCTTTCCCCCACCTAAAAGTTCCAGTAAAATAAATAGTAGAATTTCAACTTGATGTAAAATTATGACACATTTTCTTTTTGTAGTTGAGGAAGTTTGAATACAAAGCCCTTATCACAGAGCCCCAGCTGCAGAAGGAATCCTTTAATCATGACCGTCCCTCCTGGAAGAAGAATACAGATTTTGGGCCAGACTTGGGTTACCGAGCAAGGAGAAAACACGGCCAGCAGCTACCCCAGCCCTGCCTGTTGGCTGCAAGCAGCTTTAATCTGCTTCCACTGTCACGTTGAAGTCTGGAGATAGCCGAGTGCAGCCTAATTGGGAAGTTGTGGACTGCGAGAGAATTTGCTTTCATCCAACACGTGACACAGAGGGACACATCAATGGTACTGAGGAAGCGAGCTGGCCTCCTTGGTGCCCGTGGGCCCTCATCCTGGTCATGCTCCTTCCCCCAGAGTCCTCTTGGAGCAATGCTTGAAGTGGGCAAGAGAATTTCCACCCTAGTCCCCCTGCTCTGTCGGCGGCAGTGTAGACCTTAGGTCTGAAGTCACACTGGACTGGGTTTAAGTCCTGGATGCATTAATTATATGGTGGTTGTCCTTAGGGAAGTGACAACTTCTCTGAGCTGCACTTCCCTCCTCTGTACAAGGCAAACATTAAGCCTAAGTCATCAAACCAACATTTGCTAAACACTTATTTTGCGCAAGGCAAAGTCCTAATTGGTAGGGTTTAAAAAAGAAACACAAATAATGTCAAACACTGATGAATGCCAAGTTAGGCTATGATGTGCAGGATCAGCGTTCGTGAGCAGGCGAGAGCCGGTTCCAGCACAGCACTGCTCCGAAGGCACTCACGGGGCAGGTGCTGTGGTGCAGTGGGCTGAGCTGCTGTGTGGGGTCCCTACCTCCCCTATTGGAGCATCTGGGATCAAGTCCTGTCTCTGCTTCCAGTCCATCTTTCCGCCCCTGTGGACCCTTGGAGGCAGCAGATGGTGGCTCAAGTACTTAGGTCTTTGTTACCCACATGGGACACCCAGATGGAGTTCCCAGGTCCTGGCTTTGACCTGGCCTAGCTCTAGGTATAGTGTTTGGCACCCCAGTATGGCACATAGGCACCGCATTTGTGTCTTCACCACTGTGCCAAGTGCTTGCCTCATGTAATATGCATTTTTCACGATCTTTTCAAAGACCCCTCCTACCTGTGTTTGTGCTTTAGCAAGCTTACTGTGTCAGATGAATCTCATTATTTCTGCCACTCCCTCTTAGGGTGGTAAGGGAGTCCACTGGGATGAGAAGCCCAAGAGACAATTCTGTTTTACAAACCATGCACAGAACAGCATCTAATAATAAAATGGCAGGAGTTAGCATCTACTGAAACTTTCTGATATGTACGTTGGCCAACAGTCTGACCACTTTTGGTGGCCCAGTTTCTTCAAGGCTGGGTATCCACCAGTGGTAGGAGGTATAGTGCAAGGACCACCATGCTCACACAGAGGTGAGGGAAGCGAGGTACGGCGAAGCTGTGTCCAAGACCTCCGAACTGATGAGTGATAACGTGACAATGCGGCCCCAGCTGGTCTGGCTCTAGAACCCGCACCCCAAACCCCTATGCCAGCTACTGTTTTTGGTGAGGTCCTATTTTGGTGTTGTGATGGATCATTGTATTGTCCTTGGCAAGCTGTCACGACACACACAAAATAAACACTTAGACTTCCATCTAATTTTTACCCATTGCGGAAATGATTGGAGCAGAGTGCTTGCAGGAATGACCAATACTAACAAAGACTGGCTTTTTTTTTTTTTTTTTGACAGGCAGAGTGGACAGTGAGAGAGAGACAGAGAGAAAGGTCTTCCTTTGCCGTTGGTTCACCCTCCAATGGCCACCGCAGCCGGCACACCGCGCTGATCCGACGGCAGGAGCCAGGTGCTTCTCCTGGTCTCCCATGGGGTGCAGGGCCCAAGCACCTGGGCCATCCTCCACTGCACTCCCTGGCCACAACAGAGAGCTGGCCTGGAAGAGGGGCAACCGGGACAGAATCCGGCACCCCGACCGGGACTAGAACCTGGTGTGCCAGCGCTGCAAGGCGGAGGATTAGCCTAGTGAACCGCGGCGCCGGCCCACAATGACTGGCTTTTACTGATCATGTACTACGCACTGGGGCCATTATATGCAGTGTCATCTAAAGACAAGAGGGAGAATACATCACAGGGCTTAAATTGAGGTGGAAATAGGATCATACTCCCGACCAACCAAGTGAGCAGAGCTAGCCAAGCCAGAAGTCTGGGTGCCAATCAGTGAGGTGAGAATAGACAAGGAGATGCAAGCAGGCAGTGAGTAAGGCAGTTTTAGGAAGAAATATTTAGCACCAGGGTCATGAGCCTCTGAGCCTGGGAGAGGGAGGGGATGAGTGTGCTCCTTCATCTTCTGCTTTCTAGTTCAGGACTTGTGCAGGCTGAGCCTCTGCTGTTGGATTACAGCCCTGGGGGCATGGACCCCGAGGTGAAGGGCATTTTACACTGAGGGCTGTCTGCAGATAGCACAACCTGAGATGAGCCCGGGCAGCTGGCTCCCCACGTAGACAATGAGAATGAGCGGATGAGGAGTGATTTCCTCAAGGTCAACTTGCAAGGGTAGGGTCACAGGTCCTCTCGGGACTAGTTGACCTCCTCGCTCCCGTCGGAGTTTCCACTCTGGCAGAGTTTTGTTTTTGTGCTATTGGCTAGGAAGAGTCTGGGACCATGGAGAGGTCCTGGGTTGGAAAGTAGGAGCTTGGCCTCCCTGCAGGGATTCCTTTTGGGGGCTGAGAGGCAGCAGAATGTATATTGAGAAATGGGTGAAAACTGAACACGCTTTTCAAACACATCCATGCAGAGCTACACGTATGTACACGTGTGTGTCTCGGTGAGCTGGCTGCCCCTCAGAAGCCCCGTTTGTCCATGGCTACAGGGTCGTCTCCTCCGTCAGCCTCATCTGCAGGCTCAGGAGATAACCGGAAGACAATGCTGAACCAACAGCACATGCCCCTGGTTGGGAATCGAGGGACAGCTCTGGTTTTGGCTTCCTCAGAACAAAATGTCTTGGGCTCTAAGCCTAAGTGAATGCCCAGTCGCAGCCCATCGGCTTCATACTCTTCCCAGCACAGCACGGCTGCCACCCCTTGGCTCTCGGGGACACAGAGAATGAAAATCCAGGAATCTAGGGAGAACCAGCTTCCTGTTTTGCCCGTGGCCTTGAGAAGGCTCATCTTGCTCTCTATGATTCTACCAGGGTTTTCACCAGAAAGAAGGTGCCCTGTGTCCAACCAGGTTAAATCCTAAATACCTTAAACCCAGGAGAATGATCCTCAGTGTGTCCCTCAGTAATCTATCTGATAGGCATCGAAAGCAAGTCCAGGGCAGGAGCCAAGTTTGTTGAAGAGAAATCTCAACTCCTTTTAGGTGAAGGAGAGACACCACGCAAATACCTGTCATTCCAAGGCCATTGCCAAGGTCAGAAGAGGAAGGCAGAGTTAGGGGGAGGAATGGTGGATTTATCTTCTTTGAGTGTTGCTGATGGTTTCCTACCAGAGGAATCTAGTGAGGAAACCCGTGAGGGTGGACCCAGGCTGGCATTCTCCCAGACGTACCCTCAGGTGTTGCCACGGTGTGCCATGTTCCACAGATCTATTTTTCTTGCTATTGCAGACATCCGTTATGCTGCGACGCATGCCACTCAGCGTGCAGCACCTAAGCCAGCCAGCCTCAAGAGAGCCTTCTTGATATCTCGCCTTGTATAGGATTTGCGGGTCAAAGAGAAAGGAGTTCAAATTCCAGCTCCACATCTTATTATCTGAGCCTTTGCCTTCCCTGATAAAATGGGGAAAAGAGAACGACTCAAACACTATGATGCCGATGAGTGGTTTTGTGTATTTCAGTATGAGAATTTCACTGCACAGGTAAACGCTGGCCAGACGTGATAGCCAGGTCCCCATCACCCTAACCAAGACACAGAGCACTTTTCTTACAACAGGGCTCTCTGTGGCCTCTCTCCAGGAACTCCCCCAGCCCCCCCGGAAGCAGCCACTGGCCTGATTTCTGTGAACACAGTGAGGTTTTGCCCACTTTAGAAACTGCATACGTGGAATGCCAGGGAATCTAATCTCTTCCTTCCTCAGCTGGCTCCTTACACTCACAGAATGTCTGAGATTTATCCTCATTTTTCTGCCTTCTTGGTCACATTATGCATTGACTTTTTTTTTTTTTTTTTTTTTTTTTTTTTTTTTTTTTTTTTGACAGGCAGAGTGGACAGTGAGAGAGAGAAACAGAAAGAAAGGTCTTCCTTTGCGTTGGTTCACCCTCCAATGGCTGCTGCGGCCAGCACACTGCGCTGATCCGATGGCAGGAGCCAGGTGTTTCTCCTGGTCTCCCATGGGGTGCAGGGCCCAAGCACTTGGGCCATCCTCCACTGCACTCCCTGGCCACAACAGAGAGCTGGCCTGGAAGAGGGGCAACTGGGACAGAATCCGGTGCCCCAACAGGGACTAGAACCCCGTGTGCCGGCACCGCAAGGCGGAGGATTAGCCTAGTGAGCTGCAACGCTGGCCTGACTTCATTTCTGATGACGTGTCTTTAAAGTCCAGTTTGTCGAGTATTGAGTATTGGTGTGGTCCCATCTCCCCATTCATTTACTTGCAACATATCTCTATCACGTATTACAGTGCATTTCTGAAATGGTTTAATCTTGTTTCCTTATCTGATTTATGTGTCTGAATTGGAATTTTTGATCCATTTGCATTTGTCGTGACCAGTCATTTGGTTTTTAGTCTATCTTGCTTTTTTTTTTCTCATAGTCTAGCTGATATTCGTTTCTTAGCCACCTTGCCTTATTTTGCATTGATCAAGAATTGTCGCACTTACATACTCTATTGACTATTTCTTCTATGACGTTATTGAATTCTCAGGCTTCTAATGTGCATTGTTAACATAACTCTCTACCTTTAAGTGCTATTTTGCTGCTGCACAAACATCGAGAACTTTCTAATCCACATGACCCCATTGAGCCCTTGCTCTTTCACTATTGTTTCCTTATAAACTACTTCTAAATGAGTCACCCAAAATACATTATAATCCTGCTTCCTGTATGCAGCTCACAGTTACTTGTCAGTTAAATATTTGAAAATAAAATATTCAATAGAACACAACTAAAAGATAACTGTTGTTTACATTTGCTTTTGAACTCTATTCATTTCAGACACAAAGTTTCCATCCAGACTTTATTTTTTACAGTGTGGGCCTCGTCTAGCCATAATTTCTTAGCTTCTATCTACTAAAAATATTTGTCTTCATTTTTCAAAATTTTCATTTATTTTTGAAAAGGAGAGAGGGAGAGAGAGAAGGGGCAAGAGACAAAGATTTTTCTTCCATCTGCTAGTTCATTCTACATATGCCCATAAAACCACAGCTGGGCCAAGCTGAAGCCAGGAGTCAGCAGGACCAGTGGGTTTCCCACATGGATGACAGGGACCAGATCATTGCTGCTTCCCATGATGTGTACTAGCAGGAAGCTAGAATTGGAGGTAGAGGCAGGACTTGAACCCAGGCATCCTGAAATAGGACACGGGCATTCCAAGTGGCGTCTTAACTGCCTACTCCAAATACTCACCCCTGCTTTCATTTTCAAAGACATTTTCAGAATGTAGCAGATTCAAGATGGACAGATCTGTTAAATAATTCCATAGCTTTGAAACCATTATACTTAGTGAAATAAATAAAACACAAATACCACATGTTTCCCCTGATCTGTGGTAACTAATAGAGTACCCAAAGGTAAGCTAGAGGAGTGAAATTGACATTGTGAGACTCGATGATTGTTTATAGCCCTTGTCTAGACTGTTAGACAACAATGTTTTTTTCTTCATACTATTTGTTAAACTCTTAGTGTAGGGTTAATCTTATGAGTACAAAGTAAACTAAAAATAGATCTTTTTAAGAGTTAAGAATGGGAATAGGAGAGAGAGGAGGCAGAAGGGTGGGAGTGTGGGCGGGAGGGTGGGAAATGTCACGGTATTCCTTAATCTGTATATAGGAAATACATACATGGAAATATATACATAGGAAATATATAAAATTTATATGCCTTAAATAAAATTTAAAGAAAAGATCATAACTTTGAAGGCAGCCTTCCAATGTCGTTGGCTTGCCTTGTTTCTGATTAAATGTCAGCCAACTCTCAATACCAGTCTGTTGATATAGTATTTTCTTTGCTAGAAGCTTTGAAGATATTCACTGAGTGTTTAGATCACAATTGTATCTAGGTGTGACTGTCTTTGTAGTCATCGTACTTATTTCTGTAGATTACTTGCTTTAAATTAGACAATTCTGACAATTCTCATCTGTTATCTCTTAAAATATTTCTCTCACACAATTGTTTTTCCATTTCCTGCAGGGACTCCAGATATATTCACATTCTATGATTTGAATTTGTTCTACAGGTCTCTGATGCTTCTTTTTCTCCCTGATGGGTCAGTATGAATTATTTTACCAGTTTTCATCTTTGTGATTTTTTTTTACCCTGGTATGTGCAGCATATAATTAAGCCCATTAAAGATATATCTCTTTCAGGGGCTGGCACTGTGGCGTAGTGGGTTAAAGCCCTGACCTGAAGTGCCAGCATCCCATATGGGTGCCGGTTTGAGTCCCGGATGCTCCTCTTCTGATCCAGCTCTCTGCTATGGCCTGGGAAAGCAGTGGAGGATGGCCCAAGTCCATGGGCCCCTGCACCCACGTGGAAGACCTGGAGGAAGCACCTGACTCCTGGCTTCAAATCGGCACAGCTCCGGCCATTATGGCCATCTGGGGAGTGAACCAACAGATAGAAGACCTCTCTCTCTGTCTCTACCTCTCTCTATAACTCTTTCAAATAAATTAAAAAAAGATACACCTTTTGGTCCTAACATTTCCATTTGTTTCTTTGGTGGTGTTTGAACACTGTTACAAGTCTCCTCCTATTCATGAATATGAAGCTCCTTTAACAGGTTTGTGGGAAAAGGGAACTGAAAGGTGAAAATATATTTTCGTGTACAGATTTTTGAAATCAAATATATGAGGCTCTCCAAAAAGTTCATGGAAAATGTCTTTTGTTCAAAAACTGCATGGGTTTCAAATTATTTTATACCAAAGTGCTTTTGTTCTTTAGAAAATTTATTTTGAAAGGCAAGATGAGAGAGAGAGAGAGAGAGAGAATGAGAATATTCCATCTGCTGATATACTCCTCAGATGCACACCAGAGCTGGAGCTGAACCCGACCAAGGCCAGGAGCCCAGAACTCCACCCAGTTCTCCCTCATGCCTGGCAGGGACCCAGATATTCGCAAGGTCATCATCTGTTGGTTTCTGAGGCGCATTAACAGGAAACTGGATTGAAAGCACGAAGCAACCAGGCTCAAACCAGCACTTCAGTATGGGGTATGAACCTCTGCACCACAACCTCTGCCCCCAAATGCTTATTTAATTCCATTTCCATTTTTAATTCCATTTCCCAAGAACGTTTGAAGTGCCTGCATTTTGTGCATTTTCCCCAGGGATGCTTTAACTGTTGTTATTTTGAGATGCTAATTTTGCCAATTGGAACATTTGAGTTGTCTGTGGGTTTATTGATCATTTTCCCCCTCTATCAGTCCCACCTTCCTATGTCTTAAATACCTTACAACTGCATATGAAAGACTTGGAGTGGGAAAGACTAGAGCCTTAGACAGACAACCATACCCCAGAAGATTCGCCCTTTCCTCTCTCAGCTTCTAGAATGACAGTTCAGTCTCCTTAGCCCCATCCTGACTTTATTGGGCTTGGTGTTTTGCTGCAATTCTGATTTTCTGCAGCTCACCACTGGCTTCAACTGTCTCGAACGTGGGGTCAGGAATCCCCTCTTGGCACAGTGTGGGCTTCAAGTTCCCGTAGGCCTCTCTGTGCTTTACCCCCTGAACAGCCGTGCTTTGGACCTCGGAGAACCCTGCTCTCTAGCCCACCTGCCAGTCTCCAAGGTTTTGAAGCTGTTGCTTAGTCCCCATGCCCTGTAGCCTCCCATGAGCTGCCACAGACTCGCAGAGTCTCAAGAGAGGAGCAGCAGCAGGTGTGCGTGCCCCCGGGGCCTCTGTCTCCTTCCATCCTGCCCCAGCCTTCCAGCCCAGTTCTGCTCCTCCCCAGTCCAGGGGAACGCCGGAGATGAAAATCTCTCGAGTGCACCAAGAAGCAGTTGCTAGCACTGAGGAGAAAAGATGTCTCAAAGCCAGCGACTCCTCTCCTCGTTACTACCGTGCTCCGTCTCTGTTAGCAAAGTGACTTGAGTTCATCAGACTCAGGTTTACCGTCCAGTTTCTTCTTTTCGAGGTTCCCTGGTTTCCATTCTGCACTCCAATCCCACCACGCCCCATGCATCATTTTTTTTTACTAGCCCTATAGGAAACCCCATTAGCATTTCCCTTTTGTCACCTTATGGGTTCCTCTTTATCTTGCAAAATTCCAGTTCAAGTTCACCTCTTCAAGGATTCCTTCCCCGAGTCTGATCAAGATGACACCCTGTAAGTTCCCATGGCTCGTCTTTCACCTAGCCCCATCACACTTTATCGTGCACTTGTCTCCCACACCGGAGTTCGTCCCTTAGGGGTGAAGCCATGCCTCACATCCTCAGAGTCTACCAGAGCAGCAGGAACCCAGGAATGTGTGTCAAGGAGTGTTGCAGAGAAAGAGGCCTGGAGCCTTCTCTGTAACAGCCTCCCGCCAGCCACTGCTGCTCTCAAGGCAACCATAGCCACCTCAGCCATCCATTCGAGTACATTCTACTTCCTTTGCTACCAAGAGCTGTCACCATACTCTCCTATCACACTGTGCATTTACAGATCAAAGAAACTGAGGCATAGGGTGTTTCAACAACTTTGTAGACAGACCTGGGCCCCAGCCCACGTCTATGCAGATCTAAAACCCAGGCTCTCTGGCTTGCTCACACAACTCAACTCCAGTCATCTGTGCCCGAGCCGCGCCCCTCCCTCCCATTTCTCTCTCCTCCCCTCTCTGCATCTGACACCCAACTTAATGATCAGTTGATGTGCGGAGCCCATCCATCTGGCAGCTGACAGGCGGGGCCACAGAGCTCCGGTTTCCCCTAATTCCGCTTCTGTATTGTTCAGCATCTTCTGTTTTCCTCTGAGGTCACCCTTAAAGGTTTATGTGTCATGTTTCTCATTTCTGCAGTGTCGGGCAAATCTCGCCAGTGCATCTATCACAGCGATCATCGCGGGCCTGATGTTGGAGTATGGTTCCTCTCACATTTTTCATTACGAGATAATTTATTAATATCCTTCCCGGGCAGCACTAGATTTATCTTGATAAAACTGCTATCAGCGGCGACACAAGAGATGCCACTGGGACACACCAGGAAGGGCCGCGTGCTCACCTCCCTCACCCCTTAATACCCCAGGAAGCCCAGCCCGGAGTCCACCCAGGGGGCTGCCGAGACCCAAAACATTTTATCATTTTGATAAAGTTGACCCGGGGCAGCCTCGGAGGACTGCTGCCTATCTTGCCTTTCTTCTCTGCTTGTGGCAAACACAGGGCTGTGCGTGTATCTGGAAAAGCAGGTAGCAAGGGCCGGATAGATTACCTTCAAAGGGCTCGCTATTTATCTCGTTTTCATTTGAGCGTCAGCAGGGAGCCGCTCCAGCTCTCAGCTCAAGTGGGTTTGCTGTGACGTCTCGTGTCTGCGATCGGCAACATTTTCTGCTGTATCCTGCAGCCGTCTCTGGGCAGGGACGTTTGAAGTGTGTGGGCTGAAGGGGTCTCTGTCGTGCCCACCTGGGCACCTCTCTTCTGGAAGACACGGCCCCTCCCCCGACTGCTGATGAACTGACTCCTGCACTGGGCAGCTGCCTGCAGAGGCTCCCAACAGCCATCATCACAGGACCGGGAGCAGCATGCCTGCAGCCCTTCGGGTTTCAGGATTCATTCCTCTTCGTATCTCCCTATCCCAGCCTCCAAAAACATCAAGTAAATAAGAACAAAGACTCCATGGGCTAAGGCTCTGGAGGAGGAAGCGTTGAATGGGCACTACTCTGTACACAGACACCTGTCTGTGCAGTTGCTCCAAGCACTGATTGCTTTAGCAAATTGCGAATCAATGTATCAACCCCATGACTCAGCAAGTTCATATCCAATCACCTACCCACATGTGCTTATCCTGCAACATTGTAAGCTAAACACTTGTCATGGAAAAGAACTCTGGAGACATCAGTTACGAACATCCATAGTAGAGAATAATACTGTGCAGCCTGGCAAAGGAGGAGCCAGGTTCCTCTCTGGATATGGAGTAAGATACATTAAGTAATAAAAACCAAAGTCAAAGTCTCGTTGGCAGCTTCTCTCCTTGCTTCTACCCGGACTTTTTTTTTTAAGGAGACCCAAGAAACTAGCAACAGTCTGAGGGGGGAGTGGGAGGAGTACTGATTGTTCTATGTCCTTTGTCCTATTTGAATTCTCCCCGATGGTGTCACCTTTTCTATCAAAAGCTAAGGGTCTTCCTAAGACTCCTTTCCACATGTGCCCCTGTCAACCTTTCTGGGGCTCATGATGAATAGTTGATCTACTTATTTATTTGCTTCTCTCCTGAAATGAGCTCGCGCTGCACCATCTGGTCCTCCCCCTCGTTCCCCTCCGTAAATACTAAAGTCCATATTGTGCAGGTGGCCGGCAGCTGCCTGCACTGAGGAACCGTCCTAACTGCGACACGTCACTTTAATTGGCAGAGCCAACCGTTCAGCCAGTTACTACCTGAATTTTCCGAGAAAGGGGCAGGAAAGAGTCTATCGCTTTTTTTGCTGAAGAACCGAAGCTCTGAGAAAAGTGACTTGGGCATAAGCACATGTAAGGGGTGGAGCAAAGCGTCAAACCCTAATTCGGCAGAGTCCATGAATCATACCCTTTAGCCACCATCGCCCTTGGGGAAGCCATCTCCTGCGGACGCCTTCCGAGATAGCTACAAGTTCCTGTCTGTTCTGCACCGCTCCCTCCTCCACCTGCCGCTGAGTGCCAAGGATCTTCCCAGGCTCGTTCGGTCATCGTGGGGCCGGGACTGTGAACCTGTGCCCCAGGTGCCTGCTGGACGAGAGCTGGCTCCTGATTGCCGTTTCACTGCTGAGGACGGCTGCAGCCTCCCGCACAGATGGCCGAGTGCACTGGCACTCTCGGAGCGCACACACGTCAACAGTGACAGAGAGTTTCAGCTGTTACCGGAACGGGGACAGCCATACAAATGCAGGGCCATTTGTCACTGTGGTTGATCCCATAAAATCAAAACAATGAGGGGATGCAGCTTCAGCCCTCTGCATCTTGGCAGTGCTGGGAACACACACCTGGCTTAATGAGCATCCAGGCTGTGCATCTCATCCACGCTCAAAAACCACAGGAAAACATCTTTCCTGATTTCACAACCACACCCAAGGCTTGTTTTTAAAATACGTTACTACTAGTACTAGTCAACACATCAGAAATGTTCCCCTTGCTGCCTTAGCCAGAGAGCTGTTGAAGGAAGCCCTTGCTCTACTCCAATCCTGTCTTGCCACTGCTGGTCTACCTTTCTTCCGATGGGGTATTCCACCTTTTTTTTTTTGACAGGCAGAGTGGACAGTGAGAGAGAGACAGAGAGAAAGGTCTTCCTTTGCTGTTGGTTCACCCTCCAATGGCCGCCGCGGCCGGCGCGCTGCGGCCAGCACACCGCGCTGATCCGAAGGCAGGAGCCAGGTGCTTCTCCTGGTCTCCCATGGGGTGAAGGGCCCAAGCACTTGGGCCATCCTCCACTGCACTCCCGGGCCACAGCAGAGAGCTGGCCTGGAAGAGGGGCAACCGGGACAGAATCCAGCGCCCCGACTGGGACTAGAACTCGGTGTGCCGGCGCCGCTAGGCGGAGGATTAGCCTAGTGAGCCACGGCGCTGGCCGGTATTCCACCTTTTAGCACTGTCTTCTCCAGTTTGTTAACGCGAAGTCCCAGCAGAGGGAAGGCGGATGCGGGCTTTCCAAATCCTGCTGCACCGTTTCTTAGCCGGGTATTCCAGTGGAGGTTTCCGGCGATGCCTGTACCTCGATTCCCCTTCTCCTGTACTCAAACTGAGTGGCCCGTCTTTAAAATCCTCACCAGCTTTGAGAAAATCACGAAGCTCAAAGGTCTGAGATGCAGACGTTCCCAGGAAAAGGCAGAAGGTGTGGGAAGGAAGCCAGCGCAGGTGTAGCGGGACTGGCTGGGGAATTTGGGGAGGGGGTGAGGCGGTTCTACTGCTCTGAGTAACTGTGCAGTCCTGCTAAGGTGCTGTACAACTGCTCCACGTGTGAGCTGAGCAAACTGCCGGAGGTAGTCAGACACAGTCCGTCTGTCCTGGGAAACTCACAGGTGGGAGAGAGACACGGCTGGTTTCAGAGGAGCTGATGGGGGCCCAGTTGTTATGCATCATTTTTATGCATCAACTTGACTTTTTGGTGAAACCTTATTCTGAGCGTTTGAGGGTGCTTTTGGATGATATTGAAGCAGACTGCCCTCCATAATATGGGGAAGCCTAACTCAGTCCACTGAAGGCAAAACAGAGCAAAACTGGCTGATCCTTTCCCCAGTTTCTCCTTCCTGACTGCCTTCAGATTGGGACATCAGCATTGTTTTACTGAAACATCAGCTCTCTTCCTGGGTCTCAGACCTGCTGGCCTTTGGAACATCTTAGCCAAATCTGTTGGCCTTTGGACCAACTGATGCTTGCACCATCAGTTCTCTGGGTTTCTGGCTTGTGGACACACGTGGAAGATACTGAGGCTTGTCAGCCGCAATGATTACACATGCCAATTCCTTACGATCTATCTCTACCTGTCTACTCTGTCATCCACCTGCCTACCCACCTATCATCTATACTGACATCCTATGGGTTCTTTTCCTCCACTCAGCTTCTCTCTGGGCATAACACAGCTAGACACAGCCGGTGTCTGTAAGCTAGGGATGGATGGACATGTGCCGAAGTTCACAGGGACGGGACAGTTTGCTGTAGGAGAGCCAATGCAGCTTTGATTCTCATCTGTGAGAAGGAAATTCTAACACATTACCTCAGTTTAAATGTTAGTTAACATACATGCCCATAAATCTCTAGAAACTAAACACTACACTGCTCATTTTCTAAACTAGAAAAGCCACAGTGACAGTGGCTGAGCCAGGATTAAAAACAGAGAACTAGTGACTCCAGGGCCTTTTGACTTTGAGCTCTTGATGCCGCTGGGCTAATGTCAAGATTATTAGACTCGGTAGCAGAATCCTCATTCAAATTCGTCTCAACAGCTTGAACCCCGGTTTCAACCAACTTGCTGGCATCTAGAAGGTAAAAAGCCATGGGTGACACTCAGGATCTAAAAATTCAAAAGCATACAAAACCGTATGGGCCTCAGTTTCACATCCTTAAAGCACCTAAGAGCTCTCCATTCATGGAGATGTGCCAACAAGTAAATTGCACAATTATGTACAACATGCAGCATGATGTCTGTTCTCACAGACATCCTCCTACATGCTGGACGTGTGTTCCTGATCACATTGCTGTTCATGCCAACACAATCTCTCATGCTGCCATCAATGTACTCTCTCCTGCTTCCATGGCTCCTCTGGTTGCACTGACTTCTCGTAAACCCAGTCCTCCTACACTTCTGACACTTGTGTTTGAAAAGGGCAGCTTTATGGACCGATGTCCTTTTTCTCTCAGGTTCCAGAGTGACCCCTACCAGTATGAGGACAAACTCCTAACTTTCCCTCTAGCATCAGACATAGAGGAACATAAAGCCCGGGAAAGTATTTGTAGCAACACTTCTTTTCAACCTATTTTTTAAGACATGGTGTCCTTAAACCATAGAGATTCACAAAGTAATCTAGAGGAGCTTAGTGGATGATGATGGATTTCAGAGCTAAAGGCTGGCATCCTGTATTATCCATTTTTCAAACTCTAAACAAAAGCAAATGTGGGTGTCTTCTCTGTGTGTACATTTAAGCGTGGAATGAAACAGGCACTTAACAGGTGGATTTGGGGCATGCACTCCAAACCTGGACACAGTCAAATAACAATGAAATAACTAAGTCAATCAAAGACTCCAAGACAATGTATTCCATCATTGTATTAATGCTTTGGGGTAACAATGGCCTTCAATCCTCAGGATATAGGTAACGTCAGAGAAAATAAACCACCCCAGAGAACGGCTGAGGACGTAGGGTAGGGAGGTGCAAAGTTGCTAACTCAACTCTTTTCTCAAGGTTATTCTGCAGATGGGAAATTTTCTATACGACTCCAGTGGTCCCCCATGGAACTCTCTGGACTGATTTACCGTAAGTCTGAAGCTCCAGCGGGGGCCTTAAAAGAGCTCAATAACGATGACAGAAGAGGCTCAGCAAGGTTATCCGAATATGCAGTGACACCAGGAGGTGGCTGTCCTACGCATCCACGTGCAGGGGCCTTGACTGCCCATTGTAGAGAGAAGCAAACAACCAAGGGAGGCGGAAGACTTAGAAAGCTCCCAGGTTAATAACCGAGAGTCTCACTACTCCACCGGCTTCCTCTGTAATGAGCTCATCTCTATGAGTTGAGAGTAGACGAACATTCCGGAACTCCATGACATGCCTGCTAACGGTGAAGTAGGCCTTGCTTGTTCTGGGTTTTTTTGTTTGTTTTTGTCATTGGATGAGGCTGATTCCACTGGGGCAGTGCTCACAAGAGACCAAGTATGGCCAAGTGAGAGTCCTCAAAGCCTTGATTTCTTATGGGGAGCTGGCCTGGCAGTCACACTGTTATGGATCTCGAATTTGATTTTCTAAAGCAGTACCTGAGCAGTGGTATTCTTTCGAGAAACGTGGATAATCAATAGCACACACTTCACGTGGTTACAAAGTATCTAAATCAAATAATGTGGTCAAGGTCCCAACTCGGTGCTGGACACAAGTTAAACACTCAGAAAATGGTGATTTTCTGATCTATGTCTTTATAGATCTAGAAAACCTATAACGGCAGGCTTAGGATTTGCTGGAGGCCTTAGAAGCTCATGTATGCACGTGGGCCTGCCTGCCTTTCTCATCTGCAGTTCAGCTGCCCATCTGCCACCTGCCTGTGCCCTTCCTCTATTCCAACTTGCATCTGATACTGTTTCCTCTGCACTAGGACCTCCCCAGAGCAGGCTTCATTTTATTATCAACTCCCTCGCAGGTGTCTCTGTGACAGTGGCCATGCCTTTCCGGTTCTGTAGTCCTCTGCACACATCTCCTTGCACATGTCTGCAAGCAATCGCTTTGTCCAAAGTGTTTCCTGACAGTGTTTCCCAAGGTCTATTTGGTAGGGCCTCAAGGATATCTGTCTTCCCTTAACCCCATCTTCATGCAGGCTAGGAATTAAAATCCAAAAAATAGGTCTCTGTTACTATCTTGTGAGGATGAAGAGACAAGCGTACCTCATTTGTTGTCTCGCTCTGGGGCAGAGGAAACAAAGTAAAGCTCCTATCTCTACAGATTATCTCAGGCAATGGAAAAATGCTACCTGTTCTATGGGAAGTGGGCTTCCCTCTGACTGCTCCAAGGAGGCTTTGCCAAAGCAGGAGGAGACACAGTTCATTCTGTTCAGAGAAGACAGGCTCTCCAGCCATATACAGACAGGTTCAAACACCTTGCCACGTGATCACAACATGGGATTGGTTAGAGGAACGAGGCAGGAGAAGAAATGCTGTACCTGGTGCAGACAGGCAGCAGGAAGGAGACCAAGCAAAGAGGCGAGAAGGCGAGTTAGGACATCGTGTGGGTTATTTACTGCATCCTTTCACGGTCATCTAGAGGGGACACTGACGACATTACCTCGTTATCCTACCATCAGAGCTGAAGGGGCCTCTCAACATTAACTGGTACAGACCCCACCATCGCAGGATGGGCTCCCCTCCAGTCACTCGGAATCAAGAGGAGGAAAAACAATTCTTGGAACAAGTATTTTTGGCACAGGGTGAGGCCAGCTGAAGGCCTCACATTGTTGCAGTCCCATTTCAAAGGCGAGATTCACCAGGAGTTCAAAGCGCATCCTCATTCAAGCAGGCAACTCCACAGTGAATTCTGAGAAACATTAACAGGAGGAGTTAGAAGGAACATCGTGAAGCAGTTAAAATTCGAAGGAAAAAAGGGTTGGGGATTATATGGACTTGAACTATGGAAAAGGTTGAAATACATTCAAGAAAGCAATAAAGACTAGTGAACCAGAAACTCTCTGCTCACTTATGATAAAATATCTAGTTAATACCAAATAAAAGATTCAAATAGACTTGTTATGGTTCTTTAGAAAGTCTCTAAAATAATGCCCATATCCTCCTTTAAAAAAAAAAAAAAACACTTTCACAAATAAAGTGCTGCCTTTAGGAAGGAAGATTGCCTACGGGAAGTAAGCAGCTTACTTAGCAGGAGAAAGATAGGAGAGGAATAGAATTTCCCAACTCAGAATTGTTCTTAGACACGGCTCCGAGAATCCTGCCTTGCAGTCAAGATCCGCCGTTTATTTTACACAGGTAACGCATCGGCCACCTTGAACACAGAAACTGCGTGTCGGATTCGTGGAAGGGATAGAAAACCAAACAGCAGTTGCTGCAAAGGGCAAAGAGAGTGTCCTAAAGATGAACACACGAGGTACGTGCAGGAGCCCCGAGGAGGCAGGCACGATGCTTAGCAAAGACAGGACACCTTCAAGGGCGACGCTGGGGCGAGTTCCCCAGGTTGGGGAATGAATTCTTCTCTGGATGTCTGGTCTGGCCCATGGCAGGCGGCAGCTGGCAAGTAGCCGCGAAGCAGCTCTTGGGGCTTACGGGTCCTGGGATCCATCAAACTGGAGACCAGAGAGCTTTGCCTTTTTACCTTTGTCTTCATGCTGCTTACAAGGGCTGCGGTACCCTCCCGAATCTACGCTTGCATGTCTCCTGCAGTTTCACTTCACCGGGATTGACTCTGGCCTGAAAATACTCGATGGAAAATTCCAGAAATCACAAAGCGTAAGAGGTGCATCATCCTGAGAGATGTGATGCACCCTTGCTCCATCCCACTCTGAAAGGAAGATGACCCTGATGGACCAAGGCTATACCACAAGGTGTCCGCCATTCACCTCACTTTGTCTTGACTAAGCGTTCTGCCAGCTCACATCATCACAGCAAGAGAAAGACTAAGTGCAGTGCAAGGGGGAGAGGGAGAGAGGGAGGGAGAGAGGGAAAGAGGGAGAGAGAGGGAGGGAGAAGGAGGGAGAGAGAGGGAGGGAGAGGGAGGGAGAGGGAGGGAGAGGGAGGGAGAGGGAGGGAGGGAGAGGGAGGGAGAGGGAGGGAGAGGGAGGGAGAGGGAGGGAGAGAATGAAAATTCACTAGCTTCTATTACGATGGATTCACCTGATTGTTATGTTTTAGGAGTTCTTGTGGTTAATCTTTTAGGGTGCCAAATTTAGAAGTTAAACCTTATCATGGGTACGTATGTGTGGTGGGAAAAAACCAGTGTATATCCGGTACCCCTGCCATTTCAGCATTTGCGTGTGGTCTCCGAGTGCATCCCAAAGGGCTGAGGGGGACACTGCTGTGTGTACCTGAAAGTGCATTTGATGAACGCCTGACAGCGGTCCCTCCCTCTCCCCCAAATCGAGGGCAAGCATGAGGCATGAGTCAAGTGAAACCCAGTTTCTCCCTTCTACAACAAAACGCCAACTTAGAAGAGTTTGTCCTTCCTGTCTTAGTTTCTTGACAACAAAATGTCACGATGGGTAGTTGAAGACAATAGGACTTTGTCCTCTCCGGCCGCTGAGGCCCGACATCTGAAACCCAGGTATTAGCAGGGCTGGCTCCTGCAGGAAGCCCTTCTCCCTGCTGAAGTTGGTTCCAACACTCTTTACATCTCCTTGGCCTGTAGATATGTCACTCCAATTCCTGCCTTGATCCTCGCAGGCTACTTTGTGTTTTGTCCTTTCTATTCCTTATAAGGACCATCTGTCTAGTATCACGTTGTCTTGAGACCCTTAATCTGCCAAGACTGTGTTCCCAAATAAGGTCACATTCACAGAGCTGGGGGGGTTAGGACCCAGACAGAACATTTCAGGGCCACTATTTACCCTATTACAGTCTGTCATTTTTCCCAAAGTTTTCTCTTTCAGAGCAAAGTCAGCCCCACGGCTTTAAAGAATGAAAAGCACAATGTGCATAACGATGCCGTCTAAGAGAGATGGGTTTGTAGCTACAAAGTAAGCTTGAGGCAAGGACCAAAGTGCGGATGCTGTCAGAGTTCAAAGTGTACCAGGGAAGAGGGGAAGAAAATGAGGGTGACACAAGGAGAGACGGGAGCTACGCACGGCCAATCAGTGATGGCTGCCCCTTCCCAACCAGCTGCCAAGGCGCACATCCGATCTGCTCAGAGCACGTAGGGCGCCTGCAGATGGTGCTTCAGGGAGGAGTCAGGAGCCCACCTCCAGAACGTCTCCATAAAGGCCAAGGAGGAGGAACAGACTTCCCCAGCTCTTCCTCACCCACGTCCTGTCGGTCACATCTCACTGGACGGGAAACGGATTCTCCACACCTCAAGGTTACATCGTCAACGCTTCCAAGTCCCCCAGGAAGCTGGGTCCAGGACTCCCTGGTGTGGAACTGCAGCCAAGATCAGATGTGGAGGGCGGAGGGTCATCCAGCCCCGGGCTTGACCTTAGAGCCCTGCCAACTTAGGGAGGTTGATGAGGGCGCCAGCATCACGGGTGTTGGGTATGTTCCCACAGCAGAAGGCTGTCAGGAGAAATGCAAAAAGGCTTGTGTTTTGTGCCTGCTGACAGCATCAAGGCTCAGGGTTGATTGAGACAGTTTTTACACCAAGAGTCTGATGCAAACAATAATGATTTTTGCCTCCTGAGGTTGTATGAGAGCAGTAACGGTACAGAGCAGGAAAGAAATTAGATATGCCAGTAACTAGCATTTCCTTTTAATAGCATGAGAACTAATATAAAAATAATAATAAAGTCCTTGACTAAGTAGCTTAGGGGAATGTATAATAATATATTGTGTAAAACAAAAAGTAAATAATGAAATGATATGTGTATCTTTCACCTGAATTATTTAACTCTTTTTATTTAACAAGGAGAGAGGGAAGAAAGAGTGAAATAGCATTTACCCGACCCAAGATTTTTATTATTTTTTTATTGGAGAATCTTGCTAGAAACATAATGAAGCTCTGGAAGAAATAAAAACTTATGATCAGAACAAGCATTATAGACATTTATGTAAAACTGGAAGTGAATAGTATTTTCCCATCTGTTACTAATTCATAACCGGATTCTCTCCGGTATTGTGACTGAAGTACATTTTTATAATTCATTTCTTGGCGTCAACTGTTGGGGAGTTCTCGTCTTTGTTAATTTCATAACATCAGCTGTTCATGAGGAAGTTACCATCATGACTCACAGTCAACATGTTTCCAATTCCAAGAGGGGAGGATGTAGCCAGGGAGAGTGGTGAATCAGAGGGTTTGAAATAGGGCTGCCTTTCCAAACGTGCTATGCTCCAGGAAACTATTGGAGAAACGAAGAAATGGCTCAGGGGCTGGATTTGAAGATCCCATATGCACAATTAGAGCACACCAGGCCATTCCATGATCCAACAGCCTATTCCACGACTGTGCCTCCGACGATGCCAAAATCCATTAACTACTCATTAGCAAAGGTGAGCGAACGTTCGACAGAAGAGGAGCGATGTGCCTGGGTAGGGCGGAGAAAGGAGGGGCGGCAGGACGGGGGGAAAGGACATGGACAAGGGGGCTCTAGTGTAGATCATCCTATTTAGAAGGACTGCATAATTCAGAGGACAGGAAAATGACTGCTTTTTAATAAAAACCACCACAAGCAAATATTTCCCTAAGCCAAAAAGCTTAAACACAGAATATAATTTTAAGCAATCAGCTGTGTTGGCTGACGTTTTTAAGATACATAAAGGAAGACAAAATTACACTGAATCTGATCAAGATTTACTGTATTTTATAGCTCAGTCTATGCAGTTTTTACCAAGTAAATGTACTTAACATTTTTCCCTTGCTGCGGTATCACTCACCAGGTTAATTTCTGAAACTTTACTTAAGTGTCGTTTAGTAGAAGCGACAACACTTTTACTATGCCAACAGCATTGTGTTGATTACTTAACACACAAAGATAGTCTGGGATGTCAAAATATAAAGGGCAGCAAACACAGGACATCTCCCAGAGTGTGGACTGTGTGTCTCTGAACCTGCCAAGTTCATTTCTTGGGAACTCTTCCAAAGTATAAATGACCAAAACAAAGACGGCTTAGTGGGTGTAAACAGTTGGCACAATTAGAAAAACAATCTTTCAAACTGAGTCAAGTTTGACCTGCTTAAGTCATCTAACATAGTTACTGCAAATGCAGAAATTCAACCCCCAACTGAGCCCCTCGCCCTAAAGCCTTTGGTGTAGACTTGATCAGGCCCTCATCTGTCCCTTAGCTCACAGCTCCTCTGTCCTCGTGTTGATGACTGCCAATCAACTCAACTCAGTGAATGAAGGGGTGGTGGTGGAGCAAGGGTCCAGCTGGCCCCGCAAGGCTCCCAGTCGCAAGGCTCAGAATTCAGCTCAGTGCCCTGTAGTTATGTCAACAGAACGTGGTAGGAACAGGCAGATAATTAAACCAAACCAGAAGAAATTCCTCATTGCTGTTTTCCAACCTAGTTCTATTCACTCTGAGCCTAGCTTTTTAAACCTATCCAAACAATCTAACAGCAAAAACACCAGGAGTAACAGCCAAAGATTCCTGGGTGTTTTTTCCATGATAAACCTAGGATGGGAACATCATTCTCATTTTGCCGAGAACACTGAAGCCTACAGATATCCAATCAACTTTCTTAATTCTCACTGCTGTTAAGTGCTTGGATGGAGCGTCTCAATTCAGGATGTTTAACATTAAGCCTGTGTTATTATGCAAACAACACTTAATATGTTTCTTAAGGTCACAGCTAGAGAATGAGGGGGATTATATAATTTTGCAAGTGTGAAAACCATGAAAAAAGAAAATGAGACTAGAAATTAAGGGCACAATGAGTTCCGAGATAATAAAATATTCTTTGGAGAAGGGCAAGCTTGATGAAAAAATTTAATCAGATTTTCTATATTCAACAGCTCTTAGGAATCTTTCCAGTATTATGGCAACAAAAACACAGAAATGATAAAAACGTCCATCCATAGGGGGATGATGGACTAAATGATGTTCCATCAACATGATATGATATTATGCAGATATTAAGAAGTATCATTATGAAAGCTAAATGGAAGTATGGAAACTGTTTTTGGTCAATTATGAAATGAATAAAGCAGAACACAAAATGGCTAGGATATATTAATGGCACAAAAATATAGACCTATACTTATGGACTGGAATAGGACATATAGAAATCAAAGTCATTCTCTTTTGGGTAATATTTCTGTGTTGAAATATAATTGGACTATTATAACTTCCTTTCAATGACAGACATAAACATATACATATATATTTTAGCTTTCTTGAGGTTCACATCTTGGCTCATTTTATTACAGAGTTTACCCAGATGAAATAAATTCCAAGCATCCATGCAAATAGAATACAATAATGAACCCACTGTATCCATTGTTAGAGCTTCAAAAATTGCATTTCTTGCATAAGGCATTTTTATTATTGTAAAACTATTATGAAGTTCAAGGAAAATTAATCAGAGATCACCAGCCAACCTGGGGAGATGTCCTGCGTTTTTAAGTTGACAATCTACAGGCTCACTCACCTCAGAGGCTATCAGTTCTTTGGCCCTATGTATAAGCTAAGAACGGCAGGAAGCCAGTTAAGAAGTGGGCATTAAGGGTTGATTGCAAAGATAATATAAGAATGAGAACAGAACAAAGCTCCAAGTCCTGTGTCTGGTTGTCACAGGACGCGTGACCAGAATTAAAGGTGGGATCCGCTCCCAGGACCTTGAGTCCTCCCAGAGGACAAACCAAGACGACAGATTGGAAACAAGGATAGGATTGAATTTCACCCAACAATGTAACCACTTCACCATCTGTAGAATAATAGGATTTAGATACACTAACACATCTGAGAAATTGAAGGACAATGATTTAGACAAGGAAACATGTTTTAAGAACTAAATAGTTCTAGGAAAAGCAACAGGTAAGACAATAGAGTTCATTAATTGATCTTTCATGCATCTATTCACCCACTCATCCTTCTGTCTGTCCGTCTATGTATTATCCATTCATACATGCTGCCACGTTTCCCACCCACCCATCATCCAAATGTGTGTCCATCCACCCAACAAAGTCTTACAGCAATGAAAGGACTTTCAAAAAGTTTAAAACATGGAGCATTGCATTAGTATGGACCAAAAGTTTGAAGTTTTGAACAGAGGCTTTGTTTAAAAGTTCCTTTACACTGAGCCTGATGGGAAACCACTGCGAAGTTTTGAACAGCCAAATGACAAGGTGAAGTTTGTTTTTCAGAAGTATGTGGCTTGTAATTAGAATATAGTCACAAAAGGGCTGCAAACCAATTCCCTGGAGAGGCCGGTAGGAAAGGGGTGGGTCTGAGCTGTCTGATCAAGCCTGGAAAGAGACATTTCAGGGCAGGTTCCTGACCCTGGGGCTTCCAAGCTTCCAATTAGTCCAGGAAACCACACCTTTTTTCTTTGAGCGTGGGTAACCTCCATCTACCCATCAGACTTTTAATCTAGCAGGCTCTGCTGTGTTGAGGCTCTGCTTTCCATAGTCAGTCTTAGATTCACATCCAACTTGTCACTAGAACACGAAGGACAGCAACACAGAGCTGGAAGTCCCATTCTCCCACCCCGATGGCAGCATCACACCCTCTAAGGCGTCCCTGGTAAAGGAACAGCAGTTAAAGCACCCACTGAGTGTTTGTGAAGGTGGAGCCAAGCCATTGGGTGCCAGCTCTGTGCACTTCCTCCAGACCTCTTCCCTCTTCATTCACCAAACGCTCCTCAAAAGCAGTAACCCCAAAATATGACAGCCAAAGATCACCTGCGTTAAATTACCTTTTCAATAGTAGATGATTTATAGCTGATTAAGTAATTAAATCAAATACAAGTGGCTGAAGGTAAATCTATTTTTATCATCCCTGTAAATTAAAAGTTCTGCATCATAAAAAATCATGACCATCTTGAAAATGACTAGCCAAGTGCCTTTTAGAGGCAAGTGGGATTTATTGTCAATTAACGTATTGAACTGTATAGTCAGCATATCCCTGTGCTCAAGACTTTTAAAATCATTGGCTTCCGCTTGTGAGCTGCTCCCAATCATGGTAATGAAATGTATCTAGCTACTCTCATATTGAACAATTCCGTAGGTTGGGTTTATATCTCACTATAACAACATTTCATTTTATTATTATCTCCAATCCCCTGTAATGAATACAAATACATTCCTTTTTTTCTTCACGAGTTTATCAATTTTCATTGATTTGCCCATAATGAATACAGTCAGGAAAAGAAAGGCAGACAGATCATATCCATTAAAGTGTCTTTAGCTTCAAAAGTTTGTCTGTGCCATTGTTTAATTAAAAAGGAAAAAGAAAGTCATCAGGAAACTAATTAAAAAGAGACATTCCTTTTAGGCCTGCTTATAAACAACACATCAATAATTATTACATTAAAGGATTTAGGAGCTGTTGCACTTATAGAAATTTTGCATTTGCACCCAGGCCACTTGAAAAAAATATTAACTCTTAGCAAATATTTAGAGTATATGCCCAATCCTCTATCACCTAGTTGTAATAGTCTATGTTTTTCTAAGTTAGTAAAGGCTGACAGAATTGTAAAAACTAAGATGCACTTCTGACAAGCTAAATTTTTATAACTAGGTGCATTTGACAGCACACACGCGTGTGCACACACACCTCTTTGGGGGCAAAGCCTCATTAACTCACACTGGCTATGCAGTGAGAAACTTGTGTGTTTTTCTAACTTTGCAGAATTTCACCTGTAACAAGTTTTTTCTTTTAGAAATTATTTAAATTACCACATACCAGTTGAACATTTTTAGGGGTAAAGTGTGATAATGCAATATATTTATGCAATGTGCAATGACCAAGTCAGAGTAATTAGCATTTTCATCTCCTTAACCATTTCTTTGTGTTGGGAATCTTCAAACTTTTTTTTAATTTGTTTTAGAGACAGAGTTACAGAGAGACAAACAGAAAGGTCTTCTATCCACTGGTTTACCCCCTCAAATGGCCCCAGTGGCCAAAGCTGGGCCAATTCAAAGGCAGGAGCTTCCTCTGGTCTCCCATGTGGGCACAGGGGCCCATCTTCTGCTGCTTTCCCAGCCCATTAGCAGAGAGCTGGATTGGAAGTGAACAGGCACCCACACTGGAAGCTGGCGCTGCAGGCAGAGGCTTTACCTACCACACCACAGCGCTGGCCCCCTTCTCTTTAGTTCTTTGTCACACATAGTTGCCAAAAGCTGTAGTCACACTGCTTGCTGTATACCAGGACTCTAACTAGATTTTGGTATTTGTTATCCAGCTTCCTTTTATACCCTCTTCCCCTACACTTCCTCTTCTCTAGTGTCTACTTCTAATGCAATCAACTCTTTCACACTTCTACGTGAGTCAGCACAACTCTTTCACACTTCTACGTGAGTCAGCACATTTCGTGTTTCTTTTCTGAGCCCCGCTGACTTCACTGAACAAAGTATCCTCCAGTTCCATTGATAATTTGTTGAAGAGGTTTCCATGGAGAGGGGTTGTCTGTTCTCGGTGGCACCGAATCGGAAGCTCGGGAAATCAAGCGGATTTCCTAAGGTTGCATTGCTCGGGTATGACATCCTGGAATCTGAGCTCACAATCCAGACTCCAAGTCAAGAGCTTGTCCCACCTCCATAGCAAAGAAGCATTGTCGTGTCCCTGTGAGAATGTGTCCCCACTTTCTACAGACAAGGACTGGAGGTGAAGGCTCTGCAACTCCCCCCATTTTTCTTCTCTTTCTTGGCTTAGAAAAACACTCTTCAGGTTACAGTGGAGTTGGTTGTGTGTTTAAAAATGACCCTGTATGGCCGGCACTGTGGCTCACTAGGCTAATCCTCTGCCTGTGGTGCCGGTACTCTGGGTTCTAGTCCTGGTTGGGACGCTGGTCCTGTCCCGGTTGCTCCTCTTCCAGTCCAGCTCTCTGCTATGGCCCGGGAGTGCAGTGGAGGATGGCCCAAGTGCTTGGGCCCTGCACCCGCATTGGAGACCAGGAGAAGCACCTGGCTTCTGGCTTTGGATTGGGCGCAGCGCGCCGGCTGTAGCAGCCACTTGGGGGGTGAACCAACGGAAGGAAGACCTTTCTGTCTAACTCTGCCTGTCAAAAAAATAAATAAAAATGACCCTGTTTTCTGGAGAATGAAGCCTTGGCACCAAAGTACATTAGAGATATGTCTCTGTTCTTTTCAAAATTGTTTGGTCAGGGCCAGCACTGTGGCATAGTGGGCTAAGCCTCTGCCTGCAGTGCTAGCATCCCATATGAGTGCTGGTTTGAGTCCCAGCTGCTCCTCTTCTAATCCAACCCTCTGCTTATGGCCTGGGAAAATAGTAGAAGATGGCCCAAGGGCTTGGGCCCCTGCACCCATGTGGGAGACCCAGAAGAACCACCTAGCTCCTGACTTCAAATCGGCCAGCTCCAGCCATTGTGGCTGTTCGGGGAGTGAACCAGTGGATAGAAGACCTTTCTCTATCTATCCTGTTCTCTGTGACTCTGCCTCTTAAATAAAAAATCTTTTAAAAATCTGTTTGGTCTAATTCTAATAGCTATAAATAAAACCCAGAGGACAGCGTCTTCACTGATACTTCGCGGCCTTCTCCCCACGGCATCTTGGTGGACTTGGCATCCGTAGCCCACGTAGTGGTCTCAGTGGTGTAACATCAAGTAACTTAGCTACGTTTCCCTCCACTCTGATGTTGCTAACAGCTAAGTGTTTCCAGCTCCCTGGCCTGCTCTCACTCTGTGGAGGTAGAAGGAGCACCGTGGTGAGAGCAACACCCGAGGCAGCCAATTTTTCTTGGGAAAAGATGCTGAAGCTGAATCCAGCTCTGAGGTCGGCCCTCCTTTCACAGGTAGAGTTCACCTTTGAGAAACCTGCCGATTTCTGAATCAACACACTCTGCCGCTAGGGAGGAAGGCGAACGGCTAGGAGGCAGGCACTTCAGTGCATCTGCCAGTCTGTGCCAATAGTGTGGCTCCTTTAAGAGCACTGGGGCAGTCCGCTCTGGTCAAGCCACGCCACCACCTGCAGAGCAGCAGTTGGAACGTCCTCCTCCAAGACCAAAAAAGGCAAGGTGGCCCGGAGCCAGGGACGCTTCAGGACCTGACTGTGTCCCTGTGACTAAGGAACACAGGTCCTCATGGGAGCGAGCGCAGAGATGGGACCCTCGTGGTGCGAGCCGCTGGAGGCCAGGCCTGGGTCTCCGAGGCGGAGCCCAGAAGGCACAGGTGTTTCTGGCCGAGAGGCAGCAAGATGCTGAACCAGGGCTGAAGCCAAGTTTCAGGTATCCTTACTAAAAGCCTCTCTCGCTCGGGCTGGCCTTGTGGCCCAGCGGGTTAAGCGGCTGCCTGTGTCGCCAGCACCCCTGACGGGCGCCGGTTTGAATGCCCTCTTTCAGAGACCCTCACCCTGGAGAAGGGTTGGAAAATGTTTATGTAGAAGGGCCAGGTGTAAACATTTTACACTTGGTGTTCACACATTGTCTCCTCCAAGTAGCTGGTTCTTGCTCCAATAGGACAGATAAAAGCAGCCCAAGACAGCAAGTACACAGATGATTATAACTGTGTTCCAATAAAACTTTATTTATAATAAACCTGCAAGCAGCCAGCTCCAGGCTGAATTACCCTTCTACTCTCCTTGTAGAAAATGCAAATGTGGGTACATGAAGCAGAAACTGGTAAGTTTATTTTTTAAAAAAGTAGGAAAAGCCTGTTACCCACTTTAGATGGAAATTTCAAGTAATATTGTTATTTTTCTGAAGTTTGTAATTTTTCAGCTTTTAAAAATCTATAACCAGCCCTCTTCGTATTAGGTGAGATAAATATCCCTGTTAGTATCTCAATTTCCATTAGGACTTTACTTCTGCCTGCCTTTTTTCTTAAAGGGGGCTTTCCGAAACTCTAAGCTTTCAGCCCTACAAAAACCAGATCCATTCCTGCCCAGAGGCAGGAGAGAATTGCACACTGGGGGAATTGCAAGTAAATTGGTATTGCTCATGCGAAATAGAGAGGTGATTAAAATCACAGTCGGAAGGCCTGGGTTGAAATCCGGGTATTACCACTTATTAGCTGCAAGACTTGGGAAAGTTATCCGCCCCTCCCCTCTTTGTTCATCTGTAGAATGGAGATAAGAACACCAGCAGCCTCAGAGGGTTGCGGGAGGGGGCGAGATGAGATAATTCATGCACAGGGCTACAGGCCTGTGATGTGCGCAGTCAAGGCTTCCGAAATGCTGCTGGGAGGATGAGGCCGCCCAGCAGAGCAGTGAGGGCCCTGGCTGGGGGCCAGGGGGCTCACGGGGCCCGGTGCCGCAGCAGGCATCTGGATTCTGGCCGGCTGATAGTTTCAGCCACACACCGGCCTGCTCCAACTTCCCGGATCTGGGAAAGGAGGCCAAGCGGACCCGGCACTGCCCTCAGTACCTGCGGAGGCTGGGCTCCCCTCCTGGCGTAAGCTCCTGCAGAGTTGTCTCCCCATGCATCAGGGACCCCTGGCAGAAGGCAACACAATGCATCAGCCAAGGCCCCCCAGAGTCCTCCAGGGCTGGTGTAATTAGAGCCATCTATCCACACTGCTGGCCCACGGTGTGGATCCAAGAGCAGCAGTGTTGGGGCCGTGACCCCGAGTGCTTCTTGGCACCCAGGTCGAAGCATGTGACCCAGCAGCGACAGGGCAGCGAGCTCCGGGCACACACTGCTCTGCTCTTCGGTCCTTGTCCTCAAAGCTCAGGTCATCTGGCAGGAAGCAAGGCCCGCCGTGTCACTGGAAACGGCCAGACACCAGCCGGCAGGAGGTACAGAAATGGCCGGGGCTGTGCCAGGCCTGGGCAAGCAACAGTGCTCTCGTCTGCTCTCCCAACTCACCAGACCAATAATAGTAACAGCGATAAACCTCTTTCTCTATGTCACTGAAGTTTCAGGCTATCGCCCTCAACGGTGACCTGTGCCATGGTGAAGCCGTTCCTGGTTTATTTATGTCTTCACCCCCATGTTTAGTGCAGGACAGACTCTGATATTTGTGGTACATTTAAGTCGGTGAGTTAGGAGGCCAGCTATAGGGACTGACGTTGAGAGAGGCTTTTAAAAATTAGGCTTTTCAAAGGCAGAGAGAGAGAGCCCGAGACGGAGTGAGATCTTCCGTCTGCTGGTTCACTCTCAAACAGCCACAGCAGCCAGGGCTGGGCCAGGCTGAAGCGCGGAGCCAGGAACTCCATCCAGACGTCCCGCTAGGGCGGAATGGCCCAAGAACTTGGACCATTTTTTCCTGCCTTCCCAGGTACATTAGCAAGAAGTTGGATCAGGAGTGGCAGAGCCACGACTAGAATGAGCACTGATTCAGAATGCCATTGTCCCAAGTGGCAGCTTAGCCCAGAGTGCCCCAACGCCAGCCCCATCAAAAGGCATCTCCTAAATTGTGCTCCATTAATCTGCATTAGCTTGGTTCATGATTCACTCCATTTTTATTTAACAGCTTTATTGAGCTAGAATCCACACACCAATAAACCCACTTATTCCATATGTACAATTCAATGGCGTTTCATGTATTTTGAGTTGTGTCTCCATCACCACAATTCATTCTAGAAAGTTTCCATTTCCTAAAACCAAACTCCAGACCCCTTCACTCCCCACTCCTTCATCTCCCCCAGCCCTAGAAACGCACCCACGTACTCTGTCTCTACTCCTTTTCCCGTTCTGGATACTTCACATCAATGAAATCATGAACTAAGCGGTCTTTGGTGAACAGCATTTTCACTTGGCATCATGTTCTCAAGGTTCGTCCACGCTGTGTGAGTATCAACCCGTCCTTGCTTTCTGTTGCTAGGTAACATTGTGGCGATCGGATAGGCCGCATTTTATTTACTCGTTTATCAGCTGATGATCATTGGGGCTGCTTCTACTTTTTAACTATTAGGAAACTTACTAACATTAATTGGCACCTGCTGTTTTCTGGGCACCGGTCTGGGCCTTTTATGTGAAGATAATTATGAGCTGACCTGAAAAATAAATATATAACCTCTGTGTGGATTTGAAAATATTTTACACCAGAATAAAGTTATATTTTGATTTCGTTTCTCTGCAAACATTTGTATTATCCTCATCCATGAAAAACTGCTTAATACATCTTGAGCACATTTTTAAGAGATATACAGGACTATATCCTTTTGTATACACTGTTCTACAACTTGCTTCTTAGTTTTATTTTTCACCTGAATATATATTTTGGCAGTTGGCACATGATAGCACTGAAGTGTCTCAGGCATGTTTTTTAACATCACATGGAATTCCTGATATAAATAGCAGAATTTATTTAAGCAACATTAATTAACTCTCATTTAAGTTTTTTCCAGTCTTTGTAAGTGAACAGAATTGAATAAATATACTTGAGTAGCATTTCAGAATAGAGTACACAGGTTTGTTTTTTGTTTGTTTTTTTTTGTTTTTTTTTTTTTTTTAAAGAATTTGAGAAACAGGGAGCTGCCATCCACTGGTTTACTCCCCAAATGCCCACAATGGCCAGGACTGGGCCAGGCTGTAGCTGGGAGCCAGCAGCTCCGCCCAAGTCTCCTCTATGGGTTACAGGGACCCAATTCTTGCGTCACCACTGCTGCCTCCTGGGATCTGTGCTCACAGGAAGCAGAGTCAGGACTGGAACCAGGAATCACACCCAAGCACCCGGATGCGGGATGCGAGCGCCTTCACCCCTTGGCTACACACCCACTTCCTGTATTCTTTAAATATTCTATATTGCCAGCTTATTCTTCAGAGGGGCTGCGGCGAACTCTCACACACACACGAAGCACACAAGCACTGAACATGACACTGCAATGTGTTAACCAGAGACATCGACAGGCCTAAGTGTGTAGTTTTGAAACACTATGTAGAAACCAGGTTGCCATCAACACATAGACTCTGGGTGGGATCTTACTGTTTCTGCTACGAAAGCCGCACAGAAGGGGTACCGTGCAAAAAACTCACAGTTTTGAAGACTTGGGCGATGAAGGCTCCAGCAGCTTTGGTGTCTAGTGAGGGCTGCACTCTGCTTCCCTGGTCCTGCCTTCTCGCTGCACAACCCAAGGGCGGGAACGCTTGGAGCTTCCACAGCTGAAGGCAAAAAGGTAAGAGAACCACACCCCTCCTGAAGTCTTTTTTATAGAGGCCTCAACCCACGCACTGAGGAGGAGCCTTCCAGGCCTAAGCGCTTCTGCAAGGCTCCACCTGTTACCCTTGGGTCATGAAGTTCAAGGCCTGAATTTTGGAGGGGGCCCATTCCAACCGCAGCAGGTGCAGAGTCAATTAGCAGTTCTCGGGAGTGAGAGCCCACGCAGCAGAAACAGTGGCTGGGGCGCGCAGAACCCAGGCAGGGCAGGCAGTCAGGTTGGTGAGGGCATGAGAGGTTTCCAGCACAGGATCTTAGGGTGTGGGGAGCGCCCTGAGGCCTGGAGAGGGGGATGCATCCTTGGCTCAGCCTCCAGCGCTGCTTCAACTCTTTTCAAAATTCAGAAGACACAGACTTCAAACACGGAGAGGAGAGCTCACCTTAAATGACTCGCACTGCAGCCTGAAGAACTGACAACAACCAAAAAATCCCCAAACTGTCAGTGTGGGGAGACTGCACTTGGTTTTGGAAAGAGGCCCTGGACAGCACTTCCCGTCTTGGGGAGCATATGGAATACGCTGTTCTTCCCGCAGAGGGAAGAGTGCGGCCGCGCTGTTGCCAAGGGACCAGATGACATTCTTGAAAACCGCAGGCTTTGTCTGGGCTTCTATCGCTGCTGTAGAGTGCGGGTTGAGCAGAGGGGTCTCTGGGTGAAGCCACGACACCTAAAAGTGTCCGAGACTCGGAGGGCACAAGCAATTGTGCTCTCCAGAAGCTGCAGTCGTAGGAATTCCACAGGTGGGCTCAATCATCTACCCAAGTCTGACAAACACATTTGTATCCGCTCAACATTTCCACCAGGAATTTCCCAAAATGCTGTCTCATAAGAAAATGTGTTTGACAGTTAGCAAAGCAGGTATGACCGGGGAGGGCAAGAGATGGGGAGAGATGGGGAACCTACTGAGATAGCCCAGCGAGCCCGGGCTCCTGAGCAGAGGCATCTACCAAGGGTTGGGAACATGGCCTGCAGGTCCTGGCAGTCTAGGGTTGTGGAGGCCCGAGAGACAGGCCAGGGTTATTGGGACAGCCAGGACCCAGTGGCCAAGACCCCAGAAGGAAGAGGAATGCAGTAACAGAGGCTGGGCACTCAAGCTGGCTTTCCCTTTGAATTATTTGCTGGTTTGTAAGTGGGTGATGGGGTGAAGGGCCGACATTCCAAGCAGAAGGGCATTGACGGGAGACTAAGAGTCCAAGGAAAGGTGGAGAGGAGAGGACGACTGGTTTCAGGATTCAGCAGAGTGGGCAGCTCTGGGAAGCATTGCCAGGCACGTAGGTGGTACAGTGGGAGGGTGGCGTCCTAGAAATAAAACTGGAACATGCCCTTACAGGACAGACACATGCTCGGGGTCATTGTGATTCCTGATTGGATTAAGGGAAAGAAAAAAAGGGGACAAAGAATAACTGGGAAAAATACAAAAAAATAGTAAGGTAGTGGAATTAAGCCTACATATATCAAAGATTGTGCCAAATGCAAACAGATTAGTTAGTATAATTAAAAGACAAAGATTGTCATAAGAATAAATAGATACGATAGAGATACTTATAGATATTCCTTAGATATGAGGGTAAAGTGGCTTTGAAATTAAAATCATGGAAAGCATGCCCCATACAACACTGTCCCAAAGCAAGCAGATGTGGCTATGTGATCAGAAGTGTTGGCTCAAGGAAGCAGATGTGGCTATGTGATCAGAAGTGCTGGCTCAAGGCAGCAGATGTGGCTATGTGATCAGAAGTGTTGGCTCAAGGAAGACCGTACCTGGACACAGTGAAGGTGTCCCCCCAGGACAATCGGGGAGTTATGCTTTTACCCAGAAGTTGCTGCGTGTCTTCTACAGGCCAAGGATGAAGGGCAGCTGTTGGGAGCAGGAATTGAGCCACCAAGGACGTGAGGTGCGGGAGACGGTGTAAACTCAGAGGGGTTTGCTGGCCATCTCCGCCGTGTGGGCCAGACTCGACTCCTTTGTAGTGGAAGTTTTTCTTTTTTACTGTTTGAAAAAACTTACTGAGAAAAGTCCTTTTTAAATACTTTGAACTGAGACGCAGATTAATGAGCTGGGAAAAATGGGTGCATAAAAAGCTTATAAATGTCTTTCCTTGTACTTGGAATTTCAATAGGATAATATGAGAAGGAAGAAGGGACATTTGTGCTGTTTCAAGACAGTTACTTTCCATGATCATGAATAAAGAATGGACCAGCCCACTTAAACCTTACTCAACAGTCACTGAATTACGGTTTCTTGTAGACAAGACATTTCTGGGATTCTATTATTTTTGAAATATCAGAGGGTTATCTCATAAGCCCAATGTAAGGCTCTTAAGAAAGGCTGGCTTTCTGAGCTCTGTAAGTTCTAAACGTTAGGAATAATAATTCTGGGTTGGGAGCTTGGCTCCGTGTTTGAGACAGTGCTTGGGGCACTCTGATGCCATATGGGAGCAGCTGGGTTTGATTTCAGCTTCTTGCTAACGAACCTGGGAGGCAGCAGGTGATGGCTCAAATCCTTGTGTCCTTGCCACCCTGGGGGAAACCTAGATTATGTGTGTTTCTTTTCTTTCTTTCTTTTTTTTTTTTTTTGACTGGCAGAGTGGACAGAGAGAAAGGTCTTCCTTTGCTGTTGGTTCACCCTCCAATGGCCGCCGCGGCCAACGTACCGCACTGATCCGATGACAGGTAGGGTGCAGAGCCCAAGCACTTGGGCCATCCTCCACTGCACTCCCTGGCCACAGCAGAGAGCTGGCCTGGAAGAGGGGCAACCGGGACAGAATCCGGCGCCCCGACTGGGACTAGAACCCGGGGTGCCGGCGCCTTGCAGAGGATTAGCCTAGTGAGCCACGGCGCTGGCCCCTAGACTGTGTTCTTGGATGCTGGCCTCTACCTGCCTCAGCCCCAGTTGTTGTGGCTACCTGGGGAGTGAACCCGTGACTGGGAGATTCTTTCTCTATCTTTCCATGCCTTTCCAATAAATTAAATAAATGAACCTTTTTAAAAAATAACAATTCTGATATTGGTCATCACAAAACAACTTATCAGTGTTGTCATTCTTATATCCACTATCATGTACTGAGTGTTTATGTTATGAATACTCACAACCCATCTTACAGCAAAGGAAACCAAATCTTAGTTCAGCAACTTTGCCCCAGGATCTGGCTTACCACTGTTGGCTGGACAGGTGGTCTACAAGGATGCCTTTGTGTTTGGTGGGGACTGAATGTCTGCACGTCCGAGCCCTGACCCTTACGAGATGGCACCTTGGGGAGGGGGTGCTTCGGAGCTGATTAGGCTTCCAGGAGATTCTGAGGCTGGCCCCTTTTGGGGTTTAGTGTCCCTGTGGGAAGAGGTGGAAAAGCACAGTCCTCCGCTCTCACCACCACCCGAGGATTGGGGAGAAGGAGGACACCGGCGACCGAGGCCCTCACCAGGAACTGCGCTGGCCGCCACCTCCACCTTGACTTTTCCAGCCTCCTGCGCCATGAGAAGCAAAAATGCACTAAGCCGTGTGGTCTTCAGTATTTTGTTACAGCAGCCTGTGCTAACTGAGACCATGGCCCACTTCTCTCTCCGTCCACAACCATTGCTTCCCCAAAGGCCCCTGCCAATTAGGACTAGACCCTCCTTCCCCATGCCCCAATCATTCGGAACACAAACAAGTTCCAGGGGACCAAGCCTTGCCTCCATGTGAGATTACAGCTTACTCTCCAATTAATTATGCAGCAGCCTCTTTGGCTAATAAAGTCTAAACAAAGAGCATTTAATCCAATTCATCGTTTTCTCTGCATCGTGAACAGCCTGTCAAACACAATCAGATTCCGCGAGCAAAGCAGAGAGGAGGCAGGCATCGGCCCCACCTGCTTAGCGGGATTGCAAGCAGGAAGCTCGCAGGCAGGGAACAGTTGGCTGTGCAGATGGCAGAGACAGGAAGGCTTGGGGGAGAGCCACTCTCTAACTGGAGCTCGGCACAGGGAAGTGGCCATTTGGGGCTTGCAAGCAGAGAAAAACATTCTCGGGGTTCTTGGCTTGGCCCAGTCCATGGGTGAGAACTGGGAAAGAAAAGGAATAACAAATATTGCCGCGAAGCCTCCCAGGTGGCGTGGTCTCTAATTACCCAGCAGGCGTCAGGACAGACTGGCTCGACTTTGCTTCCAGGTGGGAACAATGCAGAGTTGATGGGTCACGTGACTTGCTTAAAGCCACACAGTGAAGCAGGCAGACTTGGGGGATTTGAATCCACGTCTCCCAGACTCTGCAGCAGGTTACTGGACGAGGCTCAAGGAATGCCCACCGAGCGGGTTGCACGGTGCCTGCCGCCGGCTGAAATGCTGAACAGAGAAGCCAGCAAGGTGCAAAGCATTCTGTTCCTTTTGAAGGAATGCCTGAACCCAGTGCGGAGAAAGCAGTCAAGGACTAATTTGAAAAGAGTGATAGGTTGAGCTTTGTGGCCATGACTCTGGGTGAGTAAGGAAAAACAGAAATCCACAGAGGAACGCAGGGTCAGAGCAAGATGTCTGTAAGGTGTCTGGGGAACCTCGCCTGGGGCGTAACAGATCTTCCCAGGCAGACGAATCAATTAATTCACAGGCTTTTACTGGGGTTCTGCTCCTGGGCAAGGTTCCCCGGTCCCAACAGAGCGGGGGGCCAGGGAAGTCGCGCATCAGAGATTGGGAGAGCTCCTTTTATAGATTCAGGGCGTGGGGGTTAAAGGTGGAGGCGGGTCTGATCCTCATTGGTTGACCTTTAGGCACCCGCGGGGACCTTGACAAGGACTTTCTTCCCCGGAAGTAGGCCTCTCCATTCCCGAAAGTGTAGGCCTTCCCTCCTTGCGGATCCCAAAGCTACCAATGTCCACTCCCATCTTCACAGCACTGGAGTAGGTCAGCCTCATTGTGTGTGAACGTACACGGGGAGCCCCCGGAGTGTGAGGACCACCTCCGGCTCGGCCCCCTGACCAGGCCTCTGATCAGCTGCCGAGTATGTAGATAAAAATTAGCCATCGAGAAACCCAGACATCAACTACTATGTGGATATTTGAGGAGGGACATCATGGACTCCACTCTGGGAAAAAATGCATCTATGGTATCTGATGCCCAGGTGTCTCTGGAAGCTGGCTCGCTGTGCTAACAGCGAACACTGAGAGGATCATTCTGCACTGTAACATCGTCACCCAATTGAGAGGTACACAGTTTTGAAAATAATGTTTGTCGGGGCAGAATTCAGTGCAGTGGTTAAGTCGCTGCCGTGGAAGACCTCAGTTGGGTTCCAGGCTTCTGGCTTTGGCCTGGGCCAGGGCATCTGGGGAGTGAACCAGTGGACAGAAGATCTCTGTCTCTGTGCCTTTTACATAAAATGAAAATAAATTCTACAATTAAAATGTTTATCACAACATTAAGGAAAAACATTTGCTTATTGAGTTAAAGGAAATACAACCAGGATGCAAAAATTCCACATGCCTGATGATCTTTACTGGGTATGAAGTCCTGAATGAGAACTTGGTTCATGCCCTGCCCCTCTGCTTGCTAGCAGTATGGCCTTAGGGTAGCCACACCATCTCTTGGTGCCTCACTTTCTACATTTCTAGAATTTTTTTTTTCTGCATTCAGTTGTTGTAAGGATTGGTTCTGGCCTGGCCCAGCACTGGCGCAATGTTGTGGCCACCTGGGGAGAGAACCAGCAGATGGAAGGCTCTCTTTCTCTCTATCTCCTCTTTCTCTCTCTCTCTCAAATTTTGACTTCCAATAAGTAAATATTTTTTTTTTTTGGACAGGCAGAGTGGACAGTGAGAGAGAGAGAGAGAGAGAGACAGAGAGAAAGTTCTTCCTTTGCCGTTGGTTCACCCTCCAATGGCCACTGCGGCCGGCGCACCGCGCTGATCCGATGGCAGGAGCCAGGTGCTTTTCCTGGTCTCCCATGGGGTGCAGGGCCCAAGCACTTGGGCCATCCTCCACTGCACTCCCTGGCCACAGCAGAGAGCTGGCCTGGAAGAGGAGCAACCGGGACAGAATCCGGCGCCCCGACCGGGACTAGAACCCGGTGTGCCGGCGCCTTGTGGAGGATTAGCCTAGTGAGCCGCAGCGCCGGCCTCCAATAAGTAAATCTTAAAAGGGAGAAGCCTACAGTGAGGAAGAAGCCTGTTCTAAGGTTCAGTTAAGTTGAGGGAGTGTTAAGGCCGTCCTGATCACCTGCTGGCGATAGATAAGTACCAGGCAGCCTCCACTCGCGTGCACAGCTGTTGCTCATGTTCTGTCTCCAAACCACTTGGGCGTTTTGTGAGGGACTTTAGAGGAAGCTTATAATAATACGAAATGGGAAGGCCAGTACGAGTTCGGAGGTATTTGTCAGAACCTGCTTGGTGGGTCCTCTCCATATCCGTTGTCATTTCTGAGTTGGTTCCATCCCTGGAGTTTGTGGTCCCTGACTAAAATGCTCACATGCATCCTTGTGTCTCTTCAAATGATTTTCTGTTGTTGATTAGGCTGCCTGACTGGACCTTGCCTGTCAGATACTTGAAGGACTGTGTGTCCTACAGAAACATCTCCATTAAAGAGGAATATCAAAAAGAAAATATGCAAGATGAAGCACTCAGCCAAATGCCGGCATAGAGGGAAATCCTCAAACATTATCATCATCAGCTTTTTGTTGACTTTAAAAATGACTTCATAATTTAGTCTCATCTACATGGCAGACATGCTAACATACACACACATACACCCACACACACGCGTACATACACTCAGAGCAGTGATCTCTGGGGAGAGGGGAATAGGATTGTTTGTGGAAGGCAGAGGTACCCTGGTCAATGGGGGCTTAAAATATTTTTCCAATAAGAATATGGATGTGTGCATTGGTGTGAACCAGAGAAAGGAGGTGCACAGCACAATGAGCAGGATGGAGTAATCCCTCCTCACTGAGGCTGTAGCCTTTTCAGGATTGAGCATCAATTGAGTCCCACTGTTTACCTTGAATTCTCCAAGGAAAGAGAGGAAACATGCAGAGGTTCAATGAATATTGTAAAATCCCCCACCCGAAGACAGGTGGCTGATGGGCTTATCCACTACCTGTCTGCTTTTGCCTGTGCCCCTGGTACCCCCCAGTGTGCACCTGCTCCGTTCCCAGAGGGTTGAATAATCCGAACGGAAGTACCCTGCTGCCGCCCTAATTAAGACCTAGGACTGAAAGCAGGGGCTAAGAACTCCCTCCTCTGAATGTGAAATTTCCAGTTCCACAATTGTGCTGCACAATTCAAAAAATAATATCGAGGCATGAAATATTTCTGTCGACTTCCCTCCGTTGAGACCTGACCAGGGGCAATTAGCAAGCCTTGGCAGGCTGCCATTCAAAAAGAGAGCGAGCGGAAGCCCAGCATGCCAGGAACCGAGTGTAAATTGTTCAGAGGGGCTCATAGTAGAGGATTACCTTCAGCAAAGTTTCAGAGAAACCCACACCGCTTAAATGATCCCAAACAACGGAATTCTTAGGAGAGATTTGTGTCCGATGAAGTCAGGATGAAATCAGAAGTGAACGGAGCGCGTGCTTCCCGACGGAGAGGAAGTTTCAGAATCATCAGGAGCGGAAGGGAATCTAAGCCAGAACACAGAGCCTCAGGTGACAGCAAGAGGTAGGACCTGGGCTCTGCACACCAGAGCTTGTTCTCACCGCTGATTTGATATTCGAGGGATGGGGAATACGGACCCATTCTTGCACAGCGCCAGGAAGGACAGTATCTCCAAGTCTTCTCTTCATTTATTAATGAAGTCCTTGTTGATCACCGTTTGTCTGCCACCTCTGTTTTAGACACTTTTTAACAATTTTAATTAACACATAATAATTGCACATCGTTATGGGGCACAGTGATAGTTTGAAATATATATATATATCGCATGTGTATCTACCAACTCAAAGGCATTTCCATGTCTTCAGACATTTATCATTTGTGTGTGTTGGCATCTTTCAATTCCTCCATCCTAGTTATTCTGAGATAAATGAATTGTTGTCACCTGCCATCACCCTGTTGTCTATAGAACAGTAACACATTTTCCTCCTCTCTAACTTTATTTTGGAAACTATGGTTTAACCTAGGCACTGCCATTTTCTAGCCATGAACAAGATAGGAGAAGGCTGCTGTCTTGTTCACAAGAGTATGGAGACAATGAGCAAGCAAACATGAGGTAATTAATGTCAGCTGGTATTAGGTGTTGTAAACAACAGAAAAATGAGCAGGTGAAGTGGGGCTGGGGTTGGTCAGAGAGGGCTTGCCTGAGGAGGTATGAAACCTGAGCAGAGGTTGAATAAACAGGAGCCACTTGTGTCAATGTTCAAAGCTAAGATTGTCACGAGGAGGAAGCACCAGGTGCAAAGGGCCAGGGGAGGTCTTAAAAACCCAGAGGACTGAAATGTCTCAGGGAGTAGAAGGGAGTTTATCCAACTGGTCTTGGACAGGTGGGCGCGAGGGGGACACCGGGGTCTGGTTTTCTCCACTTCATCACAGCTGATGGCATCGTTCTCAATAATCGCTGACTCCACGTTTGTGGTTTCTCTATTCACTGGCACCTGCCCTATCACCATCTGTCCGTTGCCAAGCAGGGGTGGTAGGAATGCGTGCCCACCCCAGTGAGCGGGATCTCGCTGCAGTTCACACCCTGTCATCACAGTCTCAGAACTCCCAGGGAGTGACCACAACTGGTTACTTTGTGAAAGGAATGGGCCCCACAGGAAACCCCATTTTTAGTGCCAGGGATGGAAGTGATTAGACATGGCAGGGATTTAAAGGTATGGTGACTGACAGAAACCAGCTTTGCGTGGGAGTCGGGCTTGGTGTTTAGCGACTCGGTCCCTGCCTGCGGGAGTAACTTGTGTTTCTTCAGCCGTGTTTCCTGCATTCATGGGGGGAACACTGAATGTTGCTGTGGTGGCATTTGGGAGCTCGAGGACATGAGACGACCTTGGACGTCCTGCCTCAGGGCTGCCGACAGTCTGCTTGCAGTTGGCACCCAGGTCAGGAAGCACCAGCCTAGGCGTCGAACAGACTGAGGTTTGAGTCCCGAGTTCCTTGTTTTGTTTTTTGGATATTGAATGGTGTGACCATATACAAATGGCTTCATGTCTTTGTTCCAAATTTTGTGCACCTGTGAAATGGAGCTAAACTCATGAGCTGGTAGGGATCTTGGAGTAAAATAAGTAAAGCGAACAAAGCATCATCATCATCTTCATCCCCTCGGAGAAGCGGCAACAAAGCAGTGTACAGAATGCAGGCTTGGGAAATTGCTCACTTTGGGGTGAACCCTGGCTCCATGCTTTCTAGATAAGTGACTGCATGCAAATTTCTCTATCTCATGCCTTAGTTTCTCTAAACATATCTGAGAGCTAAAAGTAGCACCTGCTTCACAGGTAATTGTGAGGATTAACTATGTACAACACATACCTGGAGAAAGTGCATGGACCAAGGGGTAGCTACTGCCATTGTTTAAACGCGGGATGCAAGGTGTATCTGTGATGGTTAAAGGTGGACCTCATGTGTTTTAATTATCAGGCTCCACTCAGGAGACCCGAAGCCAGATGTACGTAGATAATAATCTGTTAATGTCTTGCTTCTCACTGTCAAAGATAAAGGCAATGCCCCGAACCCTCAGCAACCCTCCCCCTCCCCCCCAGCTTGAAATCATCCTACCCTTCCCCCCACGCTGGCCCGGCACACAGCTCCCAGAGGAGACACTGACTCTGCAGCCCAGCAGGAGTCTGAAGAGGGGAGGCAGCGGGTTCCAGCTGCAGCCCTCAGCCTCTCCCGCCCTGTGCCACACTGCTCTCGGTGAACCCTCTAAGGTCTCAATAATTCACCGCAGTCACCATGCTCAGACAGGTTGCTTGGAAAAGCAAGTTCTGAGCCAAGGGTTTTGGCAGGTCTTAAAATATTTCCTTCTGTGCAACTGCAATCACATCTCCATCATGGCCACCTGGGATGCAGCAAGGCATAAAGGGGAGAGGAACGAGGAGCAAGGCAGCCCCTGGTTTATAATTCACCCTTGTCACTGAGACAAGGCACCGGCGTGCTGGTTTGTAGTGGGAGATCCAGGACGAAGGAAGGGCTGCCTTTGTGGTTATATCTGTTTTAATTTTCACCCAGAGAGAGAGAGTGCGGGTGTACTCCCAGAGGTAGCTGCCGACTGCTTTTGCAATTCAGTGGCCGACGCTTAGAAAATGCATGCGTCGTCTCCACACTCCACTAGCTCCTACAAGGTTTGTTACCTCCTAGTTTTCCCAGAAAATGCTGGAAGGGGAGCGGGAAGCATTGATGACACAGAAGAACACTTGACAAGAGCTTGATCTGAATTCCCTGTGACAAAGTGACGTGTGTGGCGGTTCCAGGGCAAATCCTCACAGAGGCCACGTTAAACACGAAGGTCCAATGGGGAAAGAGAAGTGGATGGTGTTGCCATGTTACACTTCATTCTTAGCAAAATGCTTGGTACTTTGTGTCCTCTATGTTGTTGAAAGAAAAGGGAAGAACAAAGGGAAAAGAAAAGAAAATAAGAAAGGTCTGATCGATCACACAATGATGGTATCAGACATGGGATGCAGTGTGCATTTTCAATCTGCTATACATGGTTGTGAACTCTGTGTGTGTGTGTGTGTGTCTCACACACACTAGCCGGGCTTGTACCTGCCACATCTGCTAAGTCTTAATTATTTATTGAGCTCCTACGTCCCAGTAAGGTAATAATATTAGCTTACATATATTGCAATTCATTATATACTAGAACTCACACTAAACACTTTACATTAATTACCTTTTTTCTGCTCTAATTTATAGACGAAGAATCTAGAAGATGGGATCATTTGTTTTGTTCAGTCCAAAGTCACTGAAGTATTTATGGAAGAATGAAATGTGGAAGCCCTATTGCCTGACTGTGGTCCCCACTGTTAGCCACTTCTTTATTTGTAAGTAAAGGATGAAATAGAGAGAGAGAGGCCCGTAGAGCAGCAGTGTCCACAAGGACACAGAGAAAGTGAGAGCTCAGCTTCCCCCAGCTCCTAGACCAGAGATCTTGCCTCTGCATGTCCCAACTTTGTTCAGTCGCTGACCCTTGCGCGTAGAAGCAACTTCCACCCATCTCTGGCCTTGCACTGACATTCTGGGGGAGGCACCTGCCATACACTAACACAAATGTTTTTCCAAATCTGATGATTTTTAAAAAAGATTTTATTTAAAAGGCAGAGTTATAGACAGGAAGAGATGGGGGCTTGCAATAGAGAGGCAGAAAGATCTTCCATCCTGGGCTGGGCCGGGCTGGGCTGAACTCCATTCGGGTCTCCCACATGACGCAGGGGCCCAAGCCCTTGGGACATCACCTGCTACTTTCCCAGGTGCAGTAGGAGGGAACAGGCTGAGAAGCGGAACAGCCGGGACTCAAGCTAGTGCCCTTACAGGATGCCAGAGTAGCAGATGGTGGCTTAACCTGCTGTGCCAAAATGCCAGCCCCTGATGAAGATTTCTGAAAGAGACATTAAATCAGTTCTGACCCTTGGTTGCACAGGATGTGACACCAACTAAGATTCGCTTAAGCAAAAACCAAACGGGTAAGTTGGTCAGAAATTATGCTACTTTGTTGAATCCTGCAACTAAATAATCCTCCTATGCGACTGGATTCCAGATTCAGATAGAATTTATTGCAGGAGTTTATGTCCCTGGTTGTCTCAGTCCCCGCCTTCTCTCTCTCTCACTCTCACTTTCACTCCTGCTCTCATTCTCTATCCTCTTCTGTCTCTGTCTCCCCCACCATCTCGTAGACCTGTTTCACTTTCTTGGTATATTTCTCAATTAGACTTGCCCCATGGCAGCTGAAAGCAAAGCTCTAGACTTAGATAGACCTCACAGTCTTTGAGGACGAGAAATACTCTGTCTCCCGCTGGCCTTCTCAGTCCGTGATTGGCCCTTCCTGGGGGCACAGTTGTACTCTTAGATCAGGAAGATGGTATGCTGCCATCAGCAGCTACAGCCACCTGGCAATCTTGTTGCTTAAGAAGACACTGGGGTCAGGGTATGGAATCTTGGAAAGGAAGAGGATACTCCATAGTTAGGAGAAAGAAAGGAGACATGGGGCAAGACAGCAGACTGATGCCCATTGATGATCTGCCCTGGAGTCATGTTATCCATACGAAAGGCTCGTTTAAATCCCAAAGTCTCATTCAGGTAGTTTATGAAGAAACACAGGTTTGACCCACTCAGTGTGACGGTGGTGTATCAACATCTGCATTGCCCAGAATTCTCTCATTATGGGAGGATCGAACCATTATCGTTGGAAAATGATACTACCCCCAACATGTGAAATCCTGGAGATAAGAAGGCTGGAAGCACATTTATCATGAACTTGGCAAAACCCTGAGAACCGCGGAGCTTCATTCGTGGCTAATCACAGCATCAGGCAAGATGATCTTTATTGATGCTCTCCTTGAGCGGGATGGATGTCTTCATACACCCAGGGAGGAAAGGAACCGAGGAGAAAACATGACAAATATTGAAGCTGGTAGGAAATTGTGTAAAAGCCAAGCGACCCCTGGAGAACGTTGCGCTTCCTTTGCCCATGGGGGAACTGCTGTGTGCATTGCGCCTGACGAGTTCTGAAGGCTGGAATGTGAGGGAGGACACACTTTGCTCCACCACTTGACGAGGGGTAGACCTCTGGGCAAGGAGGATGTGGTTAAGATCCCACACTGAGGCTTCTTGATGCTGCATCAGGAAATCCGGTGCAGGGTTCTTGCTCGGCTGCCCTGGAGAGAACCTGCAGGTCCTGTTCTCCTGTTGTTTGTGCGTCTGCCCTTCTGTTTGCATCTGAGCACGTGACGATGGAAGTCTCCAGCGGTCATCCACATTCACATCCTGCAGTTGATATTTCGTTGTAGTTCACTTCTGCTGATGACCGGAGAAGTAAGTCAGGGATGGAACAGGACGAGTGAGCGTGAAAGCCAGGCCCTTCTCGGGGCTGGGCAGTCGCAGACACGATTCCCTGGACTCTGACAGGACCAGGAGCGAGTGCTCTCGTTCACAGAACCTGCTCATTTTAAATACGGTGACAAGCAATCATTGCACCAGTTGCATTTGGATTTGGATTGGTAGGTGCTTCCATTGATGAAGACACGGGACACAGGGCACACTTCCGCATCAGCAGGCTATTCTGCCTGAGGTGTGTGGAAAAATGGAATAAAAAGTTTATTCTGGTTGCAATTTTTAAATCCACATATAGGTTTTTTTTTTTTTTTTAATTATGCTCATTTTCTGTGGCTCCCCGTCTTCGTGGAGGAACAACACAGGACCCTGCGTTGTTCTTTCGTCTGCTCAGCCCTCCCCGGGTTTGCTGCTGGTTCTTCCCGGGTTGGCTACCGTCCCTTCCACCTCTGTGGAAGGGCGGTTCCCCCTGCCACTTTCCCCACTTCCGCGGGGGAGCGGCACACCGCCGGCCAGCTCTCTCGGGGGCTGCACAGGTGTTCCTTCAGATAGATGTTCCTGGTGCATGTTGTCTCTCTCCTCCTTGATAGTCCTCTTCCACCAATCCCAACTCTGCTACCCACACGCCGAGTACGCTGCTCTCCTGCAATCAGGAGCAGGTCCTGCTGTTTATTGGTTGAACTGGAGGCAGCTGTGTAGAAGCTATTTCCTCCTCTCCCAGCGCCATATTGTGGGAGAGCAGATGCATAGAATAAGTCTTAATTCCAGTAACAGTCTAGTCCGAGTTGCTCCCCACAATTTCCCATGAATGTTTTGAAGACCCTTCGTATGCATGGATTTGAAAGTTTGTTGGCACCAGGATAAACTTATCTCCTTTAAAATATGTATGTATTTGAGAGATATAGAATGACAGAGAGAGAGAGATAGAAATATCTTTCATCATCTTGGTCACTCCCCAAATAGCCACAATAATCGGGGCTGGGTCAGGCTGAAGCCAGGAGCCAGGAGCTCCATCCAGTTCTTCCAGGTGGTGAGAGGAATCCACCGATTCTGGATTTTCTTCCACCTTCCCAGGAACATTAGAAGGGAGCTGGATCAGAAGCTGGATCAACCAGGACTCAACTGGCACTCACATGGGATGCTGGCATTGCAGGTAGCAATTTAACCTGCTGTGCCATAATGCTGGCCCCTAAACTTATCTTTTAATTCCATTTCCCATAACCTTTTTGGGATACCTTCTGTTGAAAGACAGATTCAAGAGACCACCAGACTTGACTTGATGAGATCTTGGCAAATTAAAATAATAAAATCATAGCAACAATTGCATCAGTCACAGCTCCGGTGGTACAAAGTGCAAGCACTGTGATGGGCAACCTAGACCTAGCGTCTCACTTGGTCCTCTTGACAGCCCTGGGACAGTGATAGGATGTCATTCCCCTTTTCTAGATGAGGAAATGGGAGCTGATGGTAAATGAGCCACACCATTCAGCTACACACCACCCAAGTGCAGAGCTGATCTCAACCTGATTGTCTCAGAACCTGTTCTTCAAACCTTTTTTCTATGCTAATCCAGATTCTGTTACTGTTTTACTTGGAGATTCTGGGAAAGTCGCTTGCTTTTCACTGTACTCAGAAGTGAGGTTGATCTAAATCTGTCACATTAATTTTTTTTTAGTGTAAGAGTCTTTTTTTTTTTTTTTAAAGCATCCAAATGCTCTTTCAATGGTCATTTTAAAAAACAAGAGAATACAACTATGCCTTTGTTAAGGTTTGAACAGGATCCAGATTCCCTGAACTCCTGCAGGCCAGTCTTATGTTAATAGTTAATGGGTGGAGACTTGGTCTAATGATGGCTCCTGGGAGACAAACCTAGTGGGGAGGACTTCAGGTTACTGGGGGCTTTGCCTTAGAGGGAAGTCATTGCAAGAGAGTTGGTTTCACAGGCAGGGCATTCTCTGTGTGTGCTCTCTGCTTCCCAGCTCACCGGTGGTCATTCTTCCTCCCCCAGGCTCTGCCATTGCCAGCTTCCTGCAGACATCAGATGATGGGGCCATCTGCTCTTGAACAGTGAACCTCCAAACCGTAAGTGAACCCTTCTTCCCTCCTAGCTTGCTCCTTGTAGATATTTTACTAAAGGGATAAAAAGTTAATGGAAATCCTTTGCAAGACTCTTGCCAATTAAGAGAGGCCTTCAAAAGCTTCATGCAAAATGTGCTGAGAACAGCTGTGCATGGATTTCAATTTTCTTTGCATCAAAATAAGCTTATCTTTTAATTCTACTTTTCCATGAACTTTTTGGAGTCCCAGTGCCTTATCATGTAAATCTGGACAACTGTATAACCTGTCTCTGTGTCAGTCAATATTCTGTAAAGTGGGACAACAGTGTTCTCCTCCATCATGAGATGTTTGCAAGGGTCAAATGAGCACCTGTTTGGAAAGCACATAGAAAAGTCATAAATGCTTTGTAAGCCTTAGCTGTCTTTATTGATTTCCCTTCCCTTAATCAGAGTGATAGTCATTACATTTTTATATTATTGTGTATCTACTGATTTTTAGACAAGGATTTATATTTATTTGGAAATTCTGGGAGGACCTCAGGGTTCTGAAATCCAGAGATAGGCACCAAAGACAAAATTATTTCTAGACTTTCTTTCAATTTGAGCAGTGCATGGAAAAATGTCTTTGTTCCCCAACTTCTGACATCACTTGGCCTCTCCAGTGGAAAGGAAATCAGCAGTTCAGAGTAAATGCCATTTTGCCCACTAGATACAAGCCCTTTTGAAGCAGGAATGTATAGGTGATCCACCTTTGGAACTGTTGACCCCGCACCTTCTTGCCCACTGTCTCAAGGAAAGCATCCAGTCTTAGGGGCGGTAGATGCTCATCCAGGGTGAGAAGGAGGGAGGAGGCCGGCGCCGCGGCTCACTAGGCTAATCTTCCACCTTGTGGCGCCAGCACACCAGGTTCTAGTCCCGGTCGGGGCACCGGATTCTGTCCCGCTTGCCCCTCTTCCAGGCCAGCTCTCTGCTGTGGCCTGGGGAAGGCAGTGGAGGATGGCCCAAGTGCTTGGGCCCTGCACCCCATGGGAGACCAGGAGAAGCACCTGGCTCCTGCCTTCGAATCAGCCCGGTGCGCCGGCCCCAGTGCACTGGCCATGGCGGCCACTGGAGGGTGAACCAATGGCAAAAGGAAGACCTTTCTCTCTCTCTCTCTCTCTCTCTCTCTCTCACTATCCACTCTGCCTGTCAAAAAAAAAAAAAAAAAAAAAAAAAAAAAAAAAAAAAAAGGAGGGAGGAGAGAAAGGAAGAAGGAAGGAGCTCGATAGTCATTCAATACCTGCTGTGAAGCGGGGTTGCCTGGGAGCT